>NW_009269998.1:1083975-1096197 GCF_000687185.1 Egretta garzetta
CAGCAGGAAGGAAGTTATTCACTGTTTGCCAGGAGTTTTGCTGAACTTTAAGATCAGTTTTTCTGCAAAATCTACTTGGGAGCATTTAATCTTCATAGCTTAAACGATTGAATGCCACAGACTTACAGTATGCCTTGTATACATTGCACTTCATTATGTTGCTTTTATGTATAGGTTTCTGTTTCTGTGTTTATTAAAATAGGAGTTTCTAACTAAAAATGTCAGGGACCCAAGTTGTTTAGATAATGCCCATTTATAGGCTTTGTCAACTCTTCAGCCTGCAATTTCAACAACTTGGTTTATGCCAAATTGAAGGAACTCTGGGCAACAGGATGTGGCTTCTGTATCAATTATGTTTAGACTGTAGTAGCCTATGTAGATGAGAGAATGTTTGGAATGCCATTTGTGGAGATGAGATTTTGTTTAGAAATAAACTGATGTCATATGGAAACTGGATTTTTCTTCACCTTGATGGAGAGCCAGAGGCCTTGTATCATTGCAATGACTGTTACAGAACGGGGTTGTTTTGGGGTTGTTTTTTTTTTTTTTTTTAGTAGTCTGAACTGAATTTAACAAATACTTAGGGTTAGATTTCTGATTATTTTTTTTTTTATATTACTTTAACTGGATACTTAACTTGATTATTTGTCATATATGTAACATATTTATATAACTTGATTATTAAATGGACTAATACTAATGCTGTGCTTTAGTCATGCTATTTTCACAGTGATTTTAAATTTTTTTTCCCCCCAGTGTAGATATTGTAGCATTATGCTCTTCAGTGCATCTTTATTTTTGTTAAAGTGTTAGTGGCAAGAGTTTTGAATTGGATCAGGCTTTTCAAATCTGGTGAAAGCCAACCTACCTGATGAAATAGCTGCTTGCCAATAGGCTCCCAGTTAAATAGCAGTTCCTCAGCAGTAGTGACTGGTTGGCTTGTGAGGTTTCCACCTCCAGCATCCCCTTGCTTGCCCCCCAATTTTCTGCAATTTTGTCTTTCTCCTGCTGTATAGGGAAGGACCTTTTGGTTTGCTCATTTATCTCCATAGAGTCCATTTCTACCACAAGACAATGTTATTCTTTTAGTACCTTGCTCTTCTTGACTTACCTTTTAACCTTTATGGACACTGATTATGCTGATACAATTTGTGAGAGAATGAAATTGTTGTTTTAACAGCAGTTGAATTCACCTTTCAGTGGCTCTGAACAAGTTGCGTTCTCGTGTTTTAAACGTGGTTTTCTATTCCCAAGTGCAGTTTAATGATGTGTCTCCAGCTGAGAAGTACCATTTAAAATGGCAAATACGAGACTAAAGTTAGGGAGAAAGGTTTCATACAGTGCCAAAACCTCTTAATAATTGCTCTAAAAGCTAAATTTCGTTTGTTCTACAAATGTGTTGAAAAATTCACTTGTGTATGTGCATGCGTATTTAGTATATGACACGTGCATGTTATAACTGCCGTTATTGAAATGGTAAATTAGCACTAGGCTATGCTGGCTGGATAATCAAAAGTAGAAACAGTACATGTTCTGTTGGCTTTAAAGAAAAGCAGTACTAACCAATGTTGTGTTAATTTCTCCTGTCTTCTTGAAAACCAGTGTTAAATGTTTGGGGCTAAATTTTACTTTAAGAAGGTGGGCTTCTTTTTTTTTTTTTTTTTTAATGAATGTTACCAGTTCAGCTTCCATTGTGCAAGGTATGCTTCTGCCAAGAAGTAAAAACCAGCTTTTGCCATGGTTGCTTGCCCTGCTGCTGAAAACTTTCTTTAAGCATTTACATAGCATTGAGAATGCTTGTTGCCAGTCCCCCCATCCTGTCTATCCACCCCCATTTTTCTGACTGCCATACATTCTTGAGTGCATAATTCTGTATCTTTTTGTGTATATTAATATATTTATCCATATACTTTTTCACTTGAACATTTTTAGCATGGACACTTGTCTGTATAGCTCTTTTTTTACAGTAAGTAAAAAAAGTCTAGAGTATTTCAGTAGATGTTTAGTTTAAAAAATAAAACTATGTGAAACTTGTATACACAAGTTAAAGCTGATAACTGTTCTTTAGGAAAATGTAGTACAACAAAATGTTTCTTTTTAATTTGTTTTTTAAACCTACTGCAGCAAAAGTTGAAAAACTGTAAAATGCAATGTTAATAGATGGAAACCCAATTTATTCAGGTATTATGGTAATTTATGAAAGGAACATTTCATGGCAAGTACGTATATGAGTGATTATATGCTGGTCAGTGATACTTTCACTAGTATCATTGGGATTGCCTAAAGCCTAATCCAAATACAAGATTTAGTTTAAAAAAATAAAAAAATTCTTGGACATTTTGCTGTGGAAAAGGAAATATGTCAAAGCTATATGTTGAAAACCACACAAAAGACAAAGGAGCTCTGTCAGTAAGTGTGCTGATCCGAGCATTCATGGTATATACTTTTGGGGTGATGTAATAAAAGCAGAGGTTTCTCAGCAGTTTCAGAACATCTTTCAGTTTAAAAGCTTTATTTTCATTTTCTCATATCTCATTGTTACCGTTTCATATTTAATTTTTGAAACTTGTAATGAATTCAAATTATTTAGAAAGCTTAAGTATGAAAGGCATTGGAAATCTAGTTTCAGTATTACTGTAATTCTTTTATTTGCTAATTTGTTTGTAATGTGTTTGAAATACATTAAGCCTGTCACGCTTTACAATGTTTTATTCTAGTTTTTTGTAGAGATTTAAATTGAGAACTAGGGAAGACTATTGTGTAATGAGCTTCAAGTGAAAAATAAAAGTACATTTTCATAAACTTTGGCTGGCTGTTGCTTTGAGGATCAAGTGCTATATTGTGTCATCTCAAACTGGTAAAATCTGGCTACCTGGAAGCCCAGTCTTGCCACGTTTTCCAAAACGATACACAGGTTAGAGCCTTGCGTAGACTGAGGTGGACTTCAGGCCCTAGTTCAGTGTGTATTCTTGACATTTTAGTCTTCTGTGTTCCATCAAAATTTGTCCTTCTGTGCAGCAGACAAAACTAAAAAAATACATGGATTTGACCCTTCCTGGCATTGTTCAGTTAGAGGTGCTGCTAGCTGCGTTTTGCCCGCTTCTGATGTTGTTAGGTTTTTCTCAATTTGTCTGCTATAGTAAGTTGGAAAAGGCTTGGAAGGTGTTCCTCGGTGCAAGAACTTTTTTAAAAAGCTCGATCTTGGAATTTTTCTTTTTTTGGGGGTGAGGAGGGAGGATTAAGGGATGACCTGCCTCTAAGGCATACTATTTTTAACTAAGACAATATCTCGAATTTTAGATTTAGCTAAATCTAAAGATAGATAGCTGAAGTGGAAGGTAGAAACATTCAAATTAGAATGAAGAGGTTTAGCTGTTAGAAAAAGATACAAGGGAGTGATAAAAACAGTTCCTGATGTTACCCTTTTCCCATCGATTCCTTTAATAGAAGTATGGAGAATGACCGTATTCTTGAAAAAGTAAAAAGTATGTTTGTAGGTTTGAACAGAGACCCTGAGTTTGCCAATTTTCCTAACAGCACTGAAAAAGTAGTTAAATGTCATACCTGGCTGTGCTGTTCAAATCCACACCTGGAGTGTGGGTATTCTTGGCTTGTAAGAGTAAGATTCCATTTCATTCCATGTTTTTAATCTTGACTAAGTTGGCTTAGTTTAGGCAAACCCAGTTAAGAACTTGAATTCCTGATTATGATTTAGGCATACCCTTAGCAAAACTTTCTGTGCTCAAGTTGGTCATAAATGAATGCAATATTTTTATGCAGGGAAACAGATTAGGTATAAATGACTTCCCTGGCACAAATTCAAGAGTTATATTCTGTAGTTACAGCTGAGTGATAATTGAGGACTTCTTTATTCTCTTCCCTCTGGAAATTGCAGCCATCAACTTCCTTACAAAGACGAGTCTTTTGGAAGATTTAACATACATAAATGCTTCCTATTCGTTCTCCTCCCACATTTACTATTTCTACTCTTAAAGTGAGTAAATAAAAGTACTCTTGTTCGTAATTATTCCCCTCCAATCCTCTTTGGTATAAGCCCCCTTGAATTTGAACCCTAATAATTACAAATATTTTTCTACTAGACACAGTTTGTGTGGTTTTTGTGAAATACACGTAGCTATTGAGCTGCTCTTGTAACATGAAATCAGAGGTTGACGAGCTCGCACGCTGACTTGCATGTTTTATAGCCAGAAGTAGAAAAAAGGAAGTCTTAACATTTGCTTCTCTCGTATCTGAATACGTTCTGATTTCCAGCATTGATTAATTCATTAATATCCATATATCTTATGACAGTGTTCTTCAGCTCCTGACTCTTTCCTATATTTACTCCACCGACATACTTCTAGGCAGCGGTTGTCTTACTTTTTAACCAAAGTAAATAATTTTTTTTATGGCCTTCCTTCCAAAGCAAGACTTCTTCCATCCAGCTGGCTAGCTCTTTATTGCGTATGTTCCAGAAAAAGGAAACTGAAGCTGGAATCTTGCTGGAATTCGGTAAAAGAATTCTGGACAATATTCCAAATTGTAAAAAGCACCAGAAAGATACTATGATGTTCATGCTTCCCCGCTTCTGCTAGGAAAATCTTGTCTTGCTTCCTTCACGCTCCACCCCCCCCCCCCCCCACTCTCTCTGTTCTTGGTCCTTAAATTCTGAGGTTGTGGATTTCATCAGACTTCTGTGCTGTCAGTCCTCTGCGTCATCCCCTTTCTCCAGTGTGATCCTCAGCATTACAAATGCTTCCTGTCTTGCTTCGATACTTTTCTACTTTTTGTGTCTGGTTCCTTAGTGCAAACATTCCTTAAACCGTCCCTTTAGGAGCTCTTCTAGTAACTATTCACCACCATTTTTCTCCTTTCAGAAAAATTCTGGGTTAACCCAGATATGCGAGCCCTTCGAAGTCATTATTAATATTTTTACATGGCATTATATCAGATACTTCACTGAAAGTGAGATGAAAAGCATTTGCTGTGGGTTTTGTCTTGTTTAGAAAATGAGTTATCACAGAGGGCTATTGTGTTGGTCTTGAACAGTCCACCTTCCGTGAATCTATATAACACTTGCCTCTTCAGAATTTGCTCTGAACCCTTGAATTTTGTTGAGATCAAACTAGGAGATGGCTTACGTAATTCTAACTATGACATAATTTTTTAAACCATTTTTTAATAATGTAGTAATAATATCAGTAAACTTTTCAAATAGAGTCTGAATATGTCTTTCAGCCAATGGTAATGACAACAAGAAATTCAAAGGTGACGATAAAATGGATGGGGCTCCTTCTCGTGTTCTTCATATCAGGAAATTGCCTGGGGAAGTGACAGAAACAGAAGTTATTGCTTTAGGCTTACCTTTTGGTAAGGTAACCAACATCCTGATGCTGAAAGGGAAAAATCAGGTAATTTGTTGCTTTCCATTTTTCAGTATGTTTACTGTCTAGTTTCAAAATATGCTGCTAAAATGCTAGTGAAATAAGTCATGTAACAGTAAGTATTTAAAAAAAAAAAAGAGCCTTTGTTCCTTTCATTTTTTTAATGAACTTATATTGTCTTTTAGTACTTTTTTGGGGTGAACGGGGGATGGTTGGCAGCTACTTAAAGCAAACAGCTGCAAGATAAGTATTTAGTCCTCCATCTTCACAGATTAATTTTTGGAGATGAAGTAGCTTAGCAAATAAAGCTGGTCTGTAGAGAATGACATCTTCTAAAGCCTAATATTATCAAAATGGGTTATTGAACCCTTTAAGTTTTTTTTTATATGCTGCTAATATGAAGATTATCTGCTTTGTAAATACTGAAAATTACCTGTTCAATTACAGGCGTTTTTGGAACTTGCTACAGAAGAAGCAGCTATCACTATGGTTAATTACTACTCTGCTGTGACGCCTCATCTTCGTAACCAACCTATCTATATCCAGTATTCCAATCATAAAGAACTAAAGACTGATAACACACTTAACCAGGTATATCTACTGTTATGTAGTATTACTATTGCAGGCAGTAGAAAATGAGGCATGGCATGTAGTCTTGGCTCATGTGGCGTACGTTTAAATCACTTGGTTTTGTCCACATTCTAACACTACTGTAGTCTTACCTATGATCGTTCCATTTTGTGGCATTGAAGGGGATTTGCTGTCTGTGTGATCTTCCCATTGCAATGAATTTTCTTAATGTTTCCTTAATGTAAAAAGAAAAAGATTCTGAAGTGTCTTTTAACTTGAATTTTTTTCCATAAAGTAAGTTTTATTCTTAGTTTAGAGAATGTAGGATGAAAAAAATTAACTAATTCTGAGACCTGAGATTCTAATGCCTATTTGAATTTCCCTAGTGATAATGACTCATGCCAATGCCTACGTTGCAGTGCTTTGAATGATCGCTCTGGTAGCACAGGTAACCTCAGCTTACGTGAGCTGCTGTTCCTGGAGAAGAAAACCTTAATCATCACTGTAGAGGCAAATATACTTAATAACAAAAAATGTTTTGCTCTTGCCTCTGCAGAACCTGTTTCACAATACATCTAGATACGTATGTCTGGTTTTAGTAGGACAGGAAAAATTAGCAAAAATAATGTGACCACTTCATACAAATTATAAGGGGAGAAAAGTCATCAACTTATCACAAGTCACATGATTATTTTAAAGTTAATTTCTTACGTTTTCTTTTTGATGTTTGAAAAGACAGTGTAAGTACCAAGTTACAGTTTCTGTTACTTGTGTCCTGTCTTGGGTAAGGTATGTAAATAACAAAATTATAGCTGTTACCTTTATAAAAATTGTAGGGTAATCTGTTGAAAGGCATCTTGGTTCAGATCAAGTGTAGTGTAGATTTTCCTGTTGGTCTTCCTAAGTATTCCAGTTCCTTAGAGTCTTTTGATAGTTTGTCTGCTAAAGGTACTTTTTAAAAATTGAGATTTCTTCTTTCCCCCAAAATGGCAGTTATAAAGAAAAATAAATAGCTTCATTTACTTTTGAAAAAAGAGAATACAGGATGAATTCTGTCTGCACATATAGTGGATGGACATACTCCCTTAAGAAGCTTTCTCTGACCTTGTCCTCTGGCTTCTGTGGCGATACTGGTTTTGTGCTTCACGTGTCTACCTTTTCAATGTATAGGGTGTGCTGACTTTTCAGCAGCTTTTATGCCACTATACACATTAATACCTAATTTTAACATACTCTCAGTCTTTCAGGTCTCTATTTTTTTTAACGTGGAACTAAATAATATAAATAGGTGCTTGGCAGTAAGTATTCTGTAACTAGCATCTCATGAGGCATTTATAAAACACAGAGATGGCTGGATATTCTTTTTTCTGTAAGGAAGAATAAAGGTGCTGCAGATACTGCTTATAGTCTGCTTTTTTTTTTAATACTCAAAACCTTAAATTTTTAATGTGTATTTGAAAGCTTTCTCATCCAGCCAAATTAATTTTGAAATTGTTTTTTTCTGGATGTTCAGGCAGGAAAAATGAAGAAGTCAGGATGTGAGTACATGTAACTGGAGTGATAGAATAAAAAAAATTGGAGAAAGGTGCAAGTATCTTACTTAAAAAGGAGAGGGGGAGGAAAAAAAAAAAAGTATTTAACCAAGGGGTACTTTAAACAGCCAGGCCTTTAGAAGTGATGAAAGTAGGAAAAGTTCCATTAAGCTATGCTATTCTGAATTTCTCAATAATAGTAGCTTCCATGATTATTTTTAGTTATGTACTGAGTTGGCTCTGAATAAACAGATTCAAAAGGGACCGTTTAAATTTTCATCTCAGCTTTGTAATTCTATGAAAACCCTTTTCCTGTGAGACATTTGAACATGAGAGGAGCATTTAAACTCAGACTTAAAACAAGCATGTTTTACCTTGTTTCATACAGTATCTAGACTCGGAAGAGTTGAGAGTAGAACGACCTCTGTAATTTTCTTTAATCATCAGCCTGTCATAAATGCATGGGTTTAGTCTTCCTGTGTAGACATTGCAACATTTAGAAATAAATAAATGTTATACTTCTTGAATGGTGTAGCTGATCTTTCTAAATTCATTTAGATTTTGCAAAATATAAGAAAAAAAGCTTTACATACTACGCAAATGTCTTCAAAAGCAGCTATTTATATATGATACTAAATGTTTTGAACTTGTGTGACAAAATACTCACTGTCATAGTAATTTTACAGATTTTTATCCTTATTTGCCAATGTTAAGTCCTGTATTCATTCATGTATTCACATGAACTTCAGTGGAATGAAATAGGATGTATAGGCATAGATGGACTGTGCTAACGAGGGTCGTATGTTAAAATTGACTTCACAGTTTTGGGAGTTTGGGTTATACAGTCTAAACTTTTCCAGTCACTTTCTAGAGTGCGTTTTAATTGATAGGTGCTGCTTCTGTGCTTACAGAAGGAGTAGGGACTAATTATGCAACTCAGACAAATATCTGGCTAGCTTTAAAGTTGTGTATTTCATAGGGGAAAAAAGAACATGTTGTTATCAAAAGATGTTTTTTACAGAGTTACAATAATTAATGTTAAACGTAGAGGTAATTTTTTTTTTCCCAACTGGTGTTCACCAGGTCTTTTTTTTTTTTTCCCCCCCCCCACTTTCCTTACTCATTGATTCATTTCAGTATGAGGAGTATCATGTAAGTTGTGAGACATGAAATCGTGTAGTAGCTCTAATACCTTTAAAATATGCAGTATGCGTTAATACGGTGGTTATTATTTTTACCTGGCATGCTCACTTGTCTCTCTGTTTTGTATTGTTTTGCTTCATAAGACTACTGTAATGAAAGTATTAAATGGAAACCCTTTTTCCTGCACTTTTTCTTTCTCAGAAAAAGACATCTAATCTTTCTGATGCTGTCAGTTTTGGCAGTGGAAGTAGTTGCATAGATGTGTGTTCTTGTGATGTCATCATGTGGTTACCTCTGAATTTCTAAAACCCTGCTTGTGTTTAAAAACGAAAAATTTCCCACACATGGAGAGGATTTTGTTTCTCTTTTTATGATAGAGGGTGGATAACAGACACCAGTTTGTTTACCTCTCTGTGGATATGACTTTCTGACACTTGCCAGTCTTGTGCATTATTTCTTTGTGTTAAAACTGAGAAGTTTGGAAGTGTTAGCTTAGCATTATCCCTTCCTATCAGAGCCTTCTACATAATTTACATGGCAGTGAAATGTTAAATGTAATACAGTCTCTTGAAAAATAGGGTGTAAATACCCTAGGTTTCTGTAGGCTTGGATTTTTTTTTTTTGCTGGTTGGTTGGTCTGGTTTTGTTTTGTTTTGTTTTTTTTTTTCTTTAAAGGGAAAAAAAAGTCTGTAAAGTATCTTTAAACCTACAAAATTCTCACTTTGTTTATCCTTACTAGTAGAACAATAACCTTGCTACTAGGAAGCCTGATATTGGTGCTGTGTGAAGCCCCTCCTTACTGTGACATAAGGATTAATTGATGTTTCCATTTTTATTGTCTATTCTCACAGTCGGACTGCATTGCACTTACATTGTGTTATGTCTGTAGCTCTGGGTTTTAAATAAGTGGACTATTTTATGTTTCTGAAGTTAACTATATTAATATTGCTAATTAATTCCTAGCTATCATCTTGAAATATTAAAAAAAAAAATAAAAAAAGCTGTCTTCTATCTTTTTTTTTTTTCTTTAAGCGGGCCCAAGCTGTTCTCCAGGCAGTGACGGCTGTGCAGGCAACAAATGCTCCCATTAGCGGGACCACTGTTAGTGAGAGTGCAGTGACTCCAGCTCAGAGTCCAGTACTTAGAATAATTATTGACAATATGTACTATCCGGTAACCCTGGATGTTCTTCATCAGGTAAGCCAAATTTCATTTTAACTTGAGCTATGATTGAGAGGAACTCGTGTGTAAAACTTTACGATGTTTTTTGCAGATATTCTCTAAATTTGGTGCTGTATTGAAGATAATCACATTCACAAAGAATAACCAGTTTCAAGCTTTACTCCAGTATGGCGATCCAGTAAACGCACAGCAAGCAAAACTAGTAAGTATAGTTCTCTTTTTAAGGCTGGAGACTTTCCTGTACTCTAAAACTTTGCAAAATGTTAATTTAACAGAGTACTGACCATAATAATGTGTCGTACTCCTCCACCACTTGTGTGAATTTTTTGAGACTAAAAAATAACTGGGAGTTACTATATAATGTTGTTATGCTGCATAAAATCAGTGTTTAAAGATACTGTGTTTAAGGACACTGTGTAAAGAATTGTATACATCTGTAATTATGAAAAAATATTTTAATAAGGCTGTACAGAGATGAAATAATATGCAAGACTGTAACAGTGAAAATGTCAACCAGAAGTAAAGATGTAGAATGTAATATTGATGAATGATTAATTCACTGTAAGCAGCAAATTTAGTAAGCCCATTGGGTTATTGTTGGTACACACTTTCTAAGCATCAGAACAAAGACGCGATCTGTGGTACCTTGGGTAGGAGGGGCAAGAACAGTAACTGGTTTTAGTCATTATAGCAGGAGGGAGCCTATGGATAAATTATGACAAAGATCAACAGCATGTCATCTAGCCCAGATGTATCGAATTAATTGAATGGGATATGTTCACATCTTTGGCAATAGGAAAATTGAACCAAAGGGGAAGCCTAGATTTTTTTTTTTCTTTATTTTTTTCCAAAAGATAAATGGAATGAATATGCATTTTTCAAACCTTCACATGCAGTCTGGGTTTGTGGAAGGCTGATTAAAATTGATGTGCTGGTTAAGTTGCTTGGCAGCATAAAAAGTGCTTGTTGCCCATAGATGACAGAATAGCTGAGAACTTCAGGAAAAAGTGAAAAGCTCGCACCTCAGACTAAGTTGGCAAGGAATATCTTGGTAAAGGAAAGAAGAAATAGGCTTAGTTTTCTGTTGTAAAGAATGATGACTATATAGAAGTAAAGAAATAGTAATACAGAAACTACATCTTTAACCTACAATTGCTGCAGAAGTTGACTGTAGTCATTTCGATTCATGTTTTAAATACTCGATACACAGTTGGATGCTAATGTGTGTGCAGAATGTTGTAATCAAGTCTCGATTCATGTTTGGAAACTTATTTTTCAGTAATAGATGTTAATGCTGCTTATAAAGTACATTTTTGAAGCAAAATATGACATCAAGTGATAATTCTTTTGACTTTGTTTTTTGAGTCTTATGTATATTATTGGAAGATTTAATGGAAAGATGGCGTCTGTGAAATGGACTGTAGTGATTTGAAAATTATCAGTGTAATTCTAGGAATACATTATAAAGAAGTGACAAAATAACAAAAGGATGAGGTATGTAAAAGTATGAAAGGACCCTAAGAATCTCTTGCTGTTGTTGACTTCTGACAAACTGATAATAGCTTGTGGGATACTGTATTGGTCATAGTGTTAAAAAAAAAAAACCCCACATGTGTTTGTTTCTCCAGTTTTGCATGTTTTGATCAGGGTAGCTGTTCACTAGCGGTATCTCGTGTGAATGACTAAACTTCATTGAATAACAGTGACTTCTGCATGTACAGTCATCGTCCAAGTGATCATGGAGCCTATCTTAGTGACAAATTGAAACGGTCTTCGGTTTATAGTTTCATATTTTAACCAATCTATACATAAATAGACAAAATGCTGAGAGTAATACCAACTGCAAGTATTGAAGAATACTAAATTGAAGGAAGGTTTGATTTCCCTGCTACCCTCCCAAGGTAAATACAGTGAAATAAGTACAGCTCTTATGGTTGAGCTACTGTGGTAAAACATGAAGTGCCACCAAACCAAAAATACCTAAAGGAAAGAAACAGTCAGATGATAGGAAAAAACCCTCGAGTTTAAATACACCTGGAAATACAGTAGAAGCAAGAGGATGTGGTGGCTGCACTTAAGTTGCGTGGAGTTCAAAATGAAAGGCATGGTAAAAAGAGTAAAGAAGTTTTCAATTTGTTTTCCGTCAGTTGTTACTATAGAAGATACTGGGGAAATTTAATTTTCCACTGGCACTCTTCACAGGAAATCAGAATGTGGCCTTAATAGAAATTGAAGACTTATTAAGGAAGTTAAAGAGCAATTTGAAAAACTCAAGTGATGTAAGTACCAAGGAGAGATGCTATTCATTTGAAGGTTCTGAGAAAATAGTGTCACTGACAAGAATGTACAATACGAAGCCTCTAGCCCTATGGGACCACTTTTGCTATTTGAATGAGCAAGTAGTGAAAAAT
>NW_009269998.1:1096212-1098009 GCF_000687185.1 Egretta garzetta
TCCTGTAAAAGTAAATTATGGCTGCACTGATTCATGTTTCATCACCACCTTCGGATTGGATCATTATAGTCCGTTACACTGGCAAGTGAAGGTGAAGACTACAAACTTCAGGTTCTGTGCAATGCAGAAGTCTAGCCGTGGTCGGAGCAAGGACTGAGAGTGTGCAACAGTAGAGCACATTGAACTACTGTGCTTCTCCTAATGAAAGAGAAAGTGATGTCCTGGAGATGTCTGTATGCATAAGGAGATCTTCTAAGCATCAAAAATAACTCATTTCCATAGTAAATCTTGGATATTGACAGTTGTCAATGCCTCATCTGTGGAGGATTAACTGAGACCCATACATAGCACATGACAGGCATCTTGACCCAACGTGGGTTAAAAATACCACAAATCTAATTGAGAGGTGCTGTTACAGTTGGTCAGTTGGTCCTTACTTGGCTGGTAGGCGATTCAGAGTACCTCTGCAGAGATTCTGTTGAGGTTTGACTTGAGATTCAAGATGTCTTCTTTCTGGTTGTTTTGAGCAACAGCTTCAGGGTGGCTCTGTGCTGGTAGCAGTCTGCAAAAGAGCTCTGCTAAGCTGCATTGCCCTAAAATCTGTAATAGGAACATGAAGTACTCGTTGCCAGAATAGAAAGCAAGGACATCTCCAGATAAGATATTTAGCTTCAGGGCAATTATCCATGATTACTGCATTAAGGATTTTCAGGCATCTTGAATCCTACAGAGCACACTTTGTGCTCGGAAATTTTAAGTAGTGTTCAGGTAAACAGAAGAGTGCTGGGTTGTATCAGAAAGCCCAGGAAGTGCATCAACAGTGTTTGTGTCCTGGATGTTCCAGTTTTGTAGAAAAGCATAAGGTATGTGACTGATCCTTCAGTCAAGGAACAGCACATAGGAAAAAAGAATAAAAAGAATAATCTTATTTTTGGAGGATGGAATGTGTATTACATACACTTCTTAGCCACAGAAACTTCTCATATCCAAAACACTTGTCTTAAAAGAAATGACTTGGGACACATCTCTCCCAAGATACATACGCCATATGACCTTCAGTTACTTTGAGGTACTTCATTGAGCTAGAGCACATTTTGTAAGGATTGCTTCCTTTTATAAATACCTTAAACTGTTACGCCCTTCTAAAGATCTTTCCAGTTTCTCCTGCTTTGTGTTCCTTGGGAAAAGAGAGAGTAGGAACTAAATTTCTCTCTTTTTTTATTTTTTTTTTTTTGTTTCCTCCTTATGAGTTTGGAGAGAAGGCAGTGGTTTTGTTGTGTTGCCCACCTCTGCCGCTTTTTTTCTCTCCATTCTAATTTGATTTTTCTTTATCAGACCTTGGTAAATGCTTTCAAGCCATCCTCGTCCTGCAAGAGATCTGTTCCCTGTCTTGGATCATCATCTTGGGTGCCTACAGTGCTTGACAAAGAGAGGGGCAGATACAGTAGTTGTGGTGGCTCGAAGCCACGTGTCTTCAGAAGTACCTGCTAGCTAAACCTGCAGGCTCTATTTCTGAACTGGGAAATGAGAATATCAAAACATCAAATCATCTTCTGTCTCCCAAACTGTGTTCTTGTCTGTCTTGTAGGTACCGTATGTGCATTGGCTAAAGAATATTTTAAGTGGCATATCTCTTCCTGATCTTTAGAGGGCTGCCTTGACCATCTCCTGTAGGGGAGGTTCATTCCACAGAATCATAGTCTATACAGGCCTTAGAAGCAGCTCATCAAAGCATAATTCTTATGAATGTAGCCCTTTTCAAGGAACGCTTCTTTCACAAGGATTTTCAGGCATCTT
>NW_009269998.1:1098070-1111930 GCF_000687185.1 Egretta garzetta
ATTCAGGTGAGGAAAGCCTGAGAGAAGAAATGATTCTAGGAATGTTGTTCCTCCACTTTGGAGCCTACTGATTGATCTGACTCATATCTGCATGGAGCTGCATCAGCAGTAGGAGAAAATACTGTTTATCGAACACTTTTTTCTTTTTTTTTTTTTTTTTTTCCCCATTGGAAGTCTGTTGTCTTGCGTCTTAATCTGTGGGATCTTTTCTCAGTCAGCAGTTTTCATTTCTTCATCCTTTTGGCCTCTAAGAGTAAAAAGGAATGGTGGCTTGATGCTATTTTTAAGAAATGGGAGAGTATTGTATTTTGTGGTGCAGGCCTCCATTTCGTCGATACTCCCTCTATGGTCATTTTTACAGTCTTGTGACAGACAGTCACCGTGCTCTGTTCTGGATCCTTATGACTTCCCAGGCTGCTTCTGCTATTTTCTGTGTTCTTAGGCCTTGCTTGCTTATTCTTGAATCAAGTGAAAGGTGCTGCCTTGAGACATAAGCAGATTTTGGATTTTTTGTGAATATAACCCCGGTTGTTAAGACCCTTTCTAAATATTTTGAATATTTCCACTATAGCAGTTGCCTAGGAATACAGCCACCTTTGCAACCAAGTCCACTATTTTGGAACTTTAACTAGTTTGGGGGGTTGATTTTCTTTATTTCTGGTTTGCTCCTTTTCTTAACTGCTGTAACTGATGCAGAACCATGCAGCATACTTAGTTAATTAGGAGTCGTCTTGTTTGTATGGTGTGGTTTTTTTGGTTAGGGTTTTTTTTGCTGCTGCTGTTGGAGGCAGTAGTTTTCCCGTCCCCAAACCAGTCTTAAGTAGCCATAGAGAAACTTGTGTGGATGATAGGGTGTTCACGCTGTGAAGTTGAGGTCATTGTGTCAGTTCAGGCATGTGCCTCTCTCCTTGGGTTATGTGTAGGTCTGAATGGAGAGAGGGATTTGGGTTTGTTCTGTTTTCTATTCATCCTCTGCATGTTCTTACTAGCTGTCTTGTTTGCGTGCTCCTAAACACCACAACCTGTTTTTTCAGGAATCCATCTGCTGACAGGCTCTTGGCAGGAGGTGAGCCACTCATCAGAATCGGTTTCCTCCTTGGGCAAGTCCAAGAGGAGCGGGTACTTTTTAGTAACAAGGGGGAGGGAGGGAAGGCAGGTGCCTGGAAACGGTTCGGTATCGTTACACTCATAGTATCGCATGATGACATAAGGTTGGGTAGTTCTGTTGTGAAGGCTTAAGTAACGGGTTTGCTAGCACAAATTCAGAAAAGAATGATACTCACATTTTGTAGAAGGGTCCCATGATACTTGAACTCCTTGGTTTGGCATGTGTGTGGTGTAGGACTGTGTCACGTGTGAATGTATGTGTAGACAAATGCTCCAAGAAAGAGAAGTTTCTTAGCAGTAACCAGAGTTCTTTGAGATCATGTCTGCATGTACATTCACTAACGGTACGGCTGCTGCCTGCTCATTTGTTTCAGGATGTCTGTTTGAGAGGAACAGGGTTTCAGGGTTTGTTGCTCATTCTTCTGTTGCCACGTAAGATGTTGCTCAGGACACACGCGCTCAACAGTTGTGACTTTACATGTAAAGAGTTAATCTTGAAAAAACCCGAGCTGCTGGTAATTTTTCTTGCGTTGTTGGAGGTGTACAGTGCTGCTGGTAGAGGTGGCTGGGCTGAGGATTTCTGGGGCTTGATCTGTTGCGAGGAGCCTTTCCCCGAGTGTGACTACAGCCCTCATTAAGAGCACGTCTCCTTCTTTTCCGGTTCAGGGTGTTCTTTCAGACTGTGTCCCAGCTACAAGGGCTTTCTCTTGTGCTGTATTCTTTTGTACGTACTTTGGGTCACTTTGAATTTGTCAGAAAGAGGAGTTTTTGCTGTTTCAGTGTAAGTTTTAGTTACTTATGCGGCTCCCTTTAAACATTGACTCCCCTGGAAACTACAGACGCAGGTATATTTTGGTTTGCTACTTTTTAAGAGTAAGATTTTCATCGACTTAGCCTTCTGCCAGCCATAAATCAGTGTGTCTACAGACTCCACACAGAGGTATAATACGAATCTTGATTGTGTTTTAAAGACACTTAAAGAGCTTTGTGTCATGGTCCTGTGATTTAGACAGAGCTAAAGGTTACTGCCTTGTGGTCTCATTCGCGTCTGGTTTTCTTCATTATGTGAATGGGTATTTCCTTGATGGCAATGGTATTGTTGTTGACAATAAGTAAGCTCTGGCTGCGTAAGCTGGACCTATCTTTAATCCATATCTTAGTGGGTTTTAGAAGGTAAGAAGTCTTCTAAAAGTGGTGACTTATTCTCAGTGTATACTTTTTGAGGTGGAAGTGGTCAGGTAAGATTCTGTTCCCAATTGCCAACATTAGGAGTCTTGGATTCTGCTTTGCCATTGCTCTTTTCTGAAAGAGCTAGCAAATTCTGTATTCTGTAACAGTGGTGCCCACCACCACCCCAGCAATACAGAATCCATCCTCAGCTTGTATTCTGTGACTCAGGACAGTAGATTTTGCTTTGCCAATATTGTATAAAGCATAGTTTAAGCTGGGTTTCAAGCATAGGCGTTTTTCTTTAATTGCTAAGTATTTGTTGAGACAGTGCCTAGATTGTCAGGTTTCTATACTTTTTTTTTTTATTTTGTTTTCCTATTACTTGGAAGTTCTAATAATACCGACTTACTTATGCTTGTACATTGACTGCTAATGGTGGTGATTCTTTTAAGTGATTTAAGTTAGGCATGAGGAAAAATTTCTTCACCAAAAGGGCTGTCAGGCGCTGGAAGGGGCTGCCCAGGGAAGGGGTCAAGTCCCCATCCCTGGGGGGATTTAACAGCCGGGCAGACGAGGCGTTTAGGGACAGGGTTTGGGGGTGGGATGGCAGGAGTAGGGGAATGGTTGGGCTGGGTGATCTTAAAGGTCTTTACCAAACTAAACGCTACTGTGATTTTATGAGCCCTGGAGGTGCCAGCTGTGATAATAGATTTTGTAGGAAGGGAGAGCCTTGCTGGCCCAGACCTAGCCGAGGGGTGTCTGCAGGATGTTCAGCTTCCAGATGTATCACTGTATGAAAATAGCTGTGTTGCTTCCATACCCAGCAGGCACACGAGGTTCGTGCAGAGCTTGGCTCAAAATAGTAAGTCCTACCAGAACTTGAATGTGTTGGAAAGTGCATTACAGATGTAACCACGCTAGCTGCACAAGAGCTAGCTCAGGTCCAGAAGTGGTACATTTTAGTCCACCGTTAATCAAGACAACCAAAAGATCTGATTTTTGTACTTGAAAGTGTGATTTATTTGGTTTTTTCACCGTGTATATATAAGGTAGTTTTATATTTAACATAATGACTTGACTGAATGGATTAATTTTTAAGATGAGCTGTATCCTCACTTCCTAGCATTTCTTAAGAATGTAAACCAACTTAGTTACAAAAGTTTCCATTTTTTAAATCTCTTGTATTTGACTGTTAGTGCTTCAAGTGACGGGAAGATATGCCCCAAATGTAAATGGAATAAAGTCCAGGTATGTCCATTTGTCTGGTATATCATGAAGATGGACAAAACATATATAATGAGGCCTTTTTAGCGAGTGTTTTCATAGAGTTCTAAGTGGTGTCATGTTAAGAGTTCACGTGAATTTCACTGTTAACTAGCATCTTTTCAGAAGTACCAATTAATTATGAAAACAGGACTTTTTAAAAAAAAGCGTTAGTAACATTACATTACCAGATGGAGTTGCTTTTCTTTCAGTTTTGGCATTAACTACCTTTAAGGGGAGAAGGAAAACACGCAGAAACAATGTAAATATTCTGCTTTAACAGGTAGCTGTCTAACATGGTATTTAAGATTTATTTTTTTTTTCCTCAGGTCAACTTTCCACGTAAAAGAGTACTTGTGTGATTTTTTTTTTTTTATATATTTTTTTTTTATCTTTGAGAAATTTCTTTGGCATTTGTCTGAGTTAAAGCTACACTGTGGGATACAGGGTAATTAATTAACTATATTCAACAGACTAACTTTTAAGTTTGACTGCATTAAAAGGTCTCCTGCCACTTCGGTGCATAAACAGCTTCTAGGTAAGAGAAGTAAACATCGAGCTTCCTGGAATCGTGTTAAGAAAGGCTAATGCATTTTAATCTTAATTGGTTTTAAGTTAGGCAGTAAGACGGATAAATATCTATACGCTGACCTTGTTTGGTGTTTTTTTTAAAAAAAAAAAAAAAGTTGTGGAACCAACCTGTATTGTCTATTTTTTAAATAAATTGACTCCCTTTTCCAGGCCTTAGATGGTCAAAATATTTATAATGCTTGCTGTACCCTACGGATTGATTTTTCCAAATTGGTGAATTTGAATGTCAAGTACAACAACGATAAAAGCAGGGACTACACTCGTCCTGATCTTCCATCTGGTGATGGACAGCCAGCGCTGGACCCAGCTATTGCCGCAGCATTTGCAAAGGAGACCTCACTTTTAGGTATGATTATGACATTGTTCTCTTGTATTGCAAAGTCACTTGATGAAAATGTTTATTAATCCTTCTAACAATTAAAAGATCTTAAATTGCGATAGCGTCCAAAGGCCCATTCAGGGTTCGGTCTATATTGTGATCTGAATTGTAGCAACACAATTATGTTGTCTTTAGAAGCCCCACATAAATGAATGAGAGAATGGATGTCAAAATGGGAAATACACAAAGTATAGGGAAAAGTCAAGTTAGTTCTGATTTTATTACCGGATCTGTCCTCCCCTGTTTCATAGGTTGCTGTCAGCTGCTGCTGCCCACCTTGCCCACCCTCCCACCCAAGTTTGTAACAGAGACTTAACGACTTGCATGTTTCATTCACGCTAATGCTTACGTGTAATATCAGATTGCAAACATTTTGCTGGTTTCCTTCAATGAGGAAAGATTATGCTCTTTGTTTTCAAAAAAAGGTGCTAGTCTGTGGTTTCTGTAAATACAAAGAAAAAAATCTTAGCAGTTGCACTTCTAGTGCTATGGTACCTGAGTTCTAATATCCTGTCAGCTTTTGAGTTCATCAGAAGAAGTAGGTGAAATGCTCTGACAAATATACACATAAATATATCTTCTGACTATTAGCAAAATAATGACTTTACGCTTTGGGAGAAATTTGTAACTTTTTTTATTTTGTCACAATTCGTTGCATTAAGTTTCACTCCCACTACTGTCAAGTTGCTGTTCTTTGGTAAGAACACCTTTCACTCTTCAAAATTTAATAGTATTCAGACATAATCTCGTGACTCTTACAAAACCTGATTTATGATGTTGTGATAATTGTTCTTCCCACTTAGTCTTCTTTCTTATTTTTTTTTTCTTTCAACGTTTCCCATTATCTTTCTAACAAAAATTGAAGAACAACATAGGTTTCATACCTTGTTTTTTGAACAGGATGGGCCAGCTTGGAATAACTCAGAGTTAACGCAGTAAAGAGGGGCCTCTGCTCTCTGTGTTACGGAAGTTAGGAGGCACTTAGGGAGTGATGTGAGCCCAAGAGAAGGGTGAATATTGTAGTTAAGGCTACTGCATGCTGCGCTATATCTGCCCTTTTCCGAAATCAGATATCTTGAAGGATACATTTCATACCTAGTTGTAAATTCCACACATGCCCACCTCCCACAGATTTTTTCAGCGCTTGACTTGAGGTCCTCCAGTATGACTTGCAAAATGGTGTATTGCTTGTAGCTACAGCAGAAGTTATGGAAAGTAAAAAAAACCCCGTAAGAATCTAAAGTCTCCGAAGAACCCGTAGCTAAAGTTTCTTTTTCTTTTTTTCTCTTTTAACTTTGCATCTTATAAAAATTGAAATCTCTCCTTTCGTGGATTGATAGGGAAGATGGATGAGTGTTTGTCAGGAAGTTTGACATCAGAGAGTGCTGTAGAAATGCCCTTGAGGTGATTAGTAGTTCTCTTGTCAGCACCCGATGACTAGAACATAGACATGGGGCTGCAGCGTGAGTAATACGGAGACAAAAACAAAGTAAAGCAGCTGCTTGCTAATACGAGATCCATCATATTAGGTGTTGTAAAGTAGGGATTTAGGAGAGGAGAGGGTTAAAGATTCACGTTTTATAAACCAGTGCCAAATGCAGCATTACTTATGTAACTCGAATTCTGACATTTTCCTGAATCCTGAGAAGTCGCTTTCCAGTCTCAGACTTGCTAACACGTTTCTTTCTATCTAATGCTTATGATATGCATCAAATTAACAGGCCTGGTTTGCTTGGCATAGCGGAATCATGCTCTGAGGATGCTTGGATCATTGCATCGCTTTGGATAGGTTTAGCAGTTGGGGTTACTATACTTGTTACGGTTACCCAAGTGACTTTAGCGGACTTTGTTCTAGCGTTTTAGGCTTGAAAGTCACTTACATGCTTTGTAACTTTTGTCTACAAAACGATGTTCATTTTCTAACCTTTTGACTTTAATCAGACTCATTTTTTTTGTGTATCCTAAAGGTCTTTGCTAGTAAAATAATGAAGATGGCAGTCATATGAGCTAATTAAATATTTTAATTCTCACTCTCTGGATGGACCTCCTTAAATGCACTGTTTTTCCAAGCAGTAGGAAAATAAAAGGTACACAACATGAGCAGTGAAACGTTTTCAAAGCATCAGTTAAGATCCGTAGTGGCGATGATATATCATGGTCGTTTTTTTCCTCAGTGAAAGCATTCACTGTTTTGAAAGAGAGTTAGGGAGCTGGGTGCATTTTCTAACTTTGCTTGTGGCCAGTTGGGTGAGCCTGTTGTATTTTAACTCGGTGTCATCTATCAAATGGGGACTTTGAGGGCAGAGG
Organism: Egretta garzetta; assembly: GCF_000687185.1. NCBI lineage: Eukaryota > Metazoa > Chordata > Aves > Pelecaniformes > Ardeidae > Egretta > Egretta garzetta. The sequence goes on from NW_009269998.1 coordinate 1,104,888, forward strand.
TGGGGGTCGGCCTCTTCTCCCTGGTAACAGATGATAGGACGAGGGGGAATGGTTTGAAGCTGCGCCAGGGCAGGTTTAGGCTAGACATTAGGAAAAACTTCTTTACTGGAAGGGTTGTCAGGCTCTGGAATGGGCTGCCCAGGGAGGTGGTAGAGTCCTCATCCCTGGAGGTATTTAAAAGAAGGATAGATGAGGTGCTTAGGGACATGGTTTAGTGGTGGGATGGCAGGGTTAGGTTAAAGGCTGGGCTTGATGATCTTAAAGGGCTTTTCCAATCAAAGTGGTTCTATGAGTCTATGAAGTGTTGGGTTTTCCCCTAGTTGCCTTTTTTGTTTGTTTCTACAGAATTTGAGCTCTACAGCTGAGAAACTTTACAAAAAGTCACTATAGTACTGTTGCTGCCTTAGCCGTTTGGGTATTTGTTGGAATGGGAATGGTGCTTGTTTGAATACGGAAGAACAAGGTTCTCGTTCTGGGCTGCTTACTGTGCAAAAGAGGCACAAAATAAAAGTGACACAAATAAGAAAGGACAAAGGATAGAAAAACTCAAAAGCCTAAATGGATGCTTGTGCATGCAATATGTAGCTGCATTTTTATTCAGATACTGGAAAGGAGAAGGGTGAGAACACTTGAAAGTTCAAAAAGTTAGAAGATGGAGGTTGGCAAACTGTGATGTCTGAAATCTGGTAGAATGATAGCAGCGACCATCCTCCTGCTTCTTTTTTTTTATCTTGCTATTTTGTTTCCTTTTACTTGCTTTAAAATTCTTATTTCTGTAATGTCGATAAAGATAGCTTCAGAGCATACTTGGGCAGCGTATCTGCCGTGCCCTGTTCACAGATGGTTCCCAAAGGACGTGTTTCTCCATGAAAGAGTGGAGCCCCATTTTGAGCTTAATGTGATGCTTTTCAGGTTCTTTTGTGTGCTCAAAAAGAATACCATAAGCTGAACCTGTGGTGTTCTTGTTAAAATTCTTGCTGTAGCTGTTCTCTTACGTGTAGATGGTGACATCATGGACAGAAAATGTCGTGAGGACTCAGTCCTGACTTTTGCTTATGTTACACTGTTATATGCTGGATAGTTGTACAACTTTGGTGCCTGTTTGTTGGCTTTTTAACAGTATACTGTAATGCAAACATCAGAACTGAGGTTTAGGTTTGACATAATTTTGTGAGTTGAGTTTCAGTGACAAGATGTGAGTCTTGTTAGCTTTGGTGTTGAAATCTGCATTAATACTAAACCATTACCAACCTCAATTTCCTTCTGGATGGAATTAACTCTCCCCTTCAGTAAATATAACTTTCTGATGTAGCGTAGTAACACTTGCAGCTTCATAAGCTGCTGTGCAGAGGTTTTAAAAGAACGTGCTATCTCCCCCAAGCCCATTCAGGCTAAGTGTAAGAAGCAGGCCAGTAACAAGTATGAAAAGATGGTGGTTACTTGACATCAAGCCACAAAAAAGGTTTGTAACAGGACTCGGGATTAAATCCAGTTCTCAGTTGCACTTATGCATACCTGCATTACGGTGACTACTCCTACTGCCTATGGTTTTCACACAGAAGTTCATCATATATTTTTAGTTTAGCTTCCATTTGCGCCTTATTAAAATGGCATTGCTAATTTGCATTTCAGAAGTCACGCAAAAAGATACGCTGAGGGGGAATACATAATGTGACATGCTGTGTTTAAACTTCATTGAGGAAAAAGACCTCAAAAGGAAAAAAGTGTGTAACATTTGTATGTTTTCATTAACATCCAGAAAAAGCAAAAACCTGTTATCAGTAATGGTTGGAAGCTATAATAAAGCTAGTGACAAAGCTTTCTAATACTGGTTGATGATGTTGACAAAGTAGCTAACGTTTCTGAATAGTTTCAGCTAAGTCCTCAAATCTTAAACACTGTGTTGCATGATAACTAATAATCATCATACAAGCTGTTCTTATTTTTATTTATTAAGAATTTTTTACTTGCTTAAATCAGAACAGTAAATCAGAGTGCAGTGGAGACCTACAGAACAAGAATTGTGTTTTCTGTGGCTTTGTAATTTGTCTGACCTTTCCAAGAAATGAGGTCTATGTGTCCTATGTAATCGGTTAGAAACGTATCAATCAAATAGATGATCCTAGCCCGCATGCATCATTACTCATTCATCTGCTACATCCTCAGCTGTGATGAAATAAGGTGTCAGGAATCTTTGAGACTGTAAATTGGACATCTTGTTATCTTTTGAAAGAAGGAGAAAATCACTAATGGACAGAACGGGCTGGTTTCAAATGAATTATCAGAGGCAGATGGTTGATTTTTATTATTTTTTTTTTCACCTCACATATGAAAAGCTATACACATTTTTCCCCCGCCCCCCCCCAAGTTACAGGAGATCTTACAGAAAAAAAAACTTTGAATAAAGAGCAACTGTGTTATACTGAACTGCAACAAACAAATGATTTTTAAACAAGAAGTACTTAAAATTGTGAATACTAATATGTGAATACTTTAACTCCAATTTAGATATTTGTTTAATATTACAGCTGGAAATATGTTCTTGTGGTTGGGGCTTCTACAGCTTTATGCCTTGCTGTTGTTGCTGGCCTTCTTTTTTAGCACTTTCCACTAATGCCCCTTTTTAAGATTCTTACTAAATTAATCTATTTCAAAGGATAATAATTGAAAATATTTTTGTATTAATGGTGTTGAATTAATCTTGGGGGTTTTTTTAACTTCTGTTCTGTAGAGAGTCTGATGCTATGAAGAATTTTGCCTTTTAAAGTACGCATTAGTCAGCTGTGCTCTGCCCAGCTATGGAAAGAGCTGTAACAACTTCAGTAGTCATCTTTAGATTCCCTTATTCCTAAAAATGCTGGACTGGCTTAACGCTTCTAAGGTTAGGGAGAGGTGCTTAAGACACACTCAAAGATTTGAAATGCTCTAGTATCTTGGCATTTTCTAATACCTAAATGATTGCTATTGACCTCATATAAAATAAGTTGTTTCCCTTCAGGTGGACATCTGTTACACCTTACTGTCATTCTTCACATTCCTGGCTGTATGACCCCTATGGTAGCTGAGTGTAAATAAACACGACATGCAGCATATGCAATACAAAGCACTCAAAAGTACACTTCCAAATGGGTTTTTTAGAACAGAAGTGGATTTTCTTTTTTTTTTTTAAAGTTGTTTGAGGAGTTCAATTTGATGTTCACAGGTTCCCCTGTGCATTACAGTCTGATTTGGGGAATAACTTCTTTACTTCTTCCACAGGGGTACTTTTCTTTAACTGTATCCTTTATTTATTTTTTTTCTTGAAAGTGAAGCTATATTCCTCAACTTTAACCCAAGAGCAAAACATGCATCATACTTATGTTAGATTTTTGTCTTGCCATTAATATACGTAAGTATATAGTATTACGCTTTCCTTTCACACAAAATGGATTTTGAGAAACAGCATTGCTATGCTTGGACTAGCGGTGGTCCATCTAATTTCATATCCTTTCTCTGACAGCTAGCGTTACGTCTGCGTTCTCTGATGGAAGACCTAGCGCAGCCCTCGTAACGGATGATCATGCAGTGGCATACCTGGGGGGAGTGCTTGCCTAACCCCCAGGTAGCTAGCGCTTGGCTTACGTGATGAAGCATGTTATATGGCACTTCATTGCCTCTTCCGTGTAACTGGCTGTTGTTTCCGTAGACCATCTAATACAGTCTCAAACCTATTACGAGCTTTTGCAGGATGGAAGGGAGAAAGACAAGACAGGGGTTTTCCTTCTTTTTATTTATTACAGTCAGTCCCGCAAATACCACTTGCAATGCAATGAAACATCATATTTGTTGCCTTTTGATTCAGGTAGCTTTCCCCTTCATCTTACGGCATGACGGATGACTAGAATTGTCATTACTCAAAACTTTCTGTTCCTCTGGTTTGACCCCTGAATACTTACATTTTTAATCTTTTAAACTTTATTGGAAAGCATTCCATATCTTTTAATTTCCTTTTTTAGAACAGTTACTGTTTTTTCTTCTGTATGCGCTTTGACAGGAAATGACCGGAAAATATTTTTCAATGTTTGATCCAGTAATACTGTTAAGTACCATTGCAAAGTAGTGATGGATGTCCTGTTCCTTTTGAGTGAGGGGCCATTTGTCCAGCCCAATAAAAAATCTTTTTTTTTTTTAATTATTTGATTTTTACAAATTTGTGTAACAAAACATAAAGAGTTGCAATGAAGATAGAAATCTTACATAGAAAATAATTAAAAAAAAAATTGTAACCTTGCTTACTCCCCCCTTTTTGTCCCCCTGTGTGTTGCCTTTTGATACTAAATCTGGGGTTATTAATTTTTTTAATTAGTGGTTGAATATATTTACTGTTATCTGCTTAATAGTTGGACATTGACTGAAACTGAAGAATTTTACTGTTATGACTTCCTTTAAACTAAAACATAATGTGTGGAGGAAAGTAGTCTTGGGTACATAGTGTAAAGCTTAGTTTTAGACTGTCTACCTGGCACACTGGAAGATTGGTCAAAAGTTGTGTTAGCTTAGCATGATCATGTAAACATTAGAAATTTTGCCAAAATACTGAAATCTGAGAACCCAGTTGCAGTAAAAGAAAATAAAATACTGAAGTTACACTATTTTGTTGGTTTTTTACACATTTTGCTATGTCAGTGTCCTTTTACTGAACTCTGTAAAATGTGCAAATAGAATTTTGATCAACTACAATCCTATATAAACTCTTTATAGTGCAGTATGTATCACAAGAACCTTTCACAGGTCCTGGGAGTAGCATGCTTGCCTGGTACCCCAGTGACTTGGCCAGGGAAAACCAGCAGGTCTCTACAGGATCTGAATGTCCTTGGAAGAAGAAAAGTAAAAGCACAGCCGAAGGTTTAGCTAGTGGTAGCATGCTGACTGCAAAAGCCGTAGGGCATAATCAGTGGTGCTACCTTGAATCTTGAATTTCGAAACCTTCCCTTATGCTAAGACTGAAAGACGTAGGCCATTCCACGTGACCAGCTCCAGTGTTGCATGTTTATAGTCCAAAGCATCAAGTTGAAGTGAGGAATGCCTCCCAGGGGGTGATGGAAAATAAGGTTGCAATGATGCAGAGAGCACAATTAGTGTTTATTCTTAGTGATTTGATCACCATTTGCTTTAGATCGTTTTGATAAACTAGACACTTTTTAAGCGTTTTGGAGTACAGTGGAAACAGTCTTGGTGCACGAGAACGTTTATTTGAAAAGAAAGTACTTTTTATACCTCATCACTTCTTTGAAGACTTGAGCTGAATAAAAAAAAAAATCACATTTCTCTTCCTTATGTTAATTTAACAACCCATTTCACAAGCCTTTGGATGACTTTAACAGTGGAATGGTCTGCTTTGTAGAGTGTTGTATGCAACACTTGTACTGATATAGGTACTTTTTTTTTAAATGACTTGTGTGTGTTTCGTAAAATATGCTTTATTTTAAAATTAGGGCTTCCTGTTGCAGCTGTTCCAGGAGCTCTGAGTCCTTTGGCTATTCCAAATGCTGCTGCTGCGGCTGCAGCTGCTGCTGCTGGCCGTGTGGGAATGCCTGGAGTTTCAGCTGGTGGCAATATAGTCCTCCTGGTTAGCAATTTAAATGAAGAGGTTAGTGAAACAATTTTACTTTTTTTTCCCTCTTTAGTCACACTTCATTTGTCAGTATTTTATAATTTCTTTGCATTTGGCCTCTTACATTTGGATTTTAAGCTCAAAGTATTTTTTCTGTTTTTTTTTTTGTTTTGCTTTGTTTTTTTTAAATAATCCCCCAAAGTTAATTTTAAAGCCATTATTGTTAAATACTTTTGTTTTCCCAGGTAGCTAACAACTTAAAATGTCCTTTGATAGTCGGCTACCTATTTTTTCTAAGAAAAATGTGGTAACTACTGCATGTTTGACATTTGAATTGAAAGCTTTATTTTTACAAAATAGCAACTATGCTTTCTTTTGCAATTATAATCACGTGAACTAGAATTTCTGTTTTGTTTCTTCTAATTGTTTGCTGTTTCATTTCATGCTTGTATCTCACATGTTAAGGTCTTAATTTATGTGAACTACTCTAACACATTTTTCTTTGAAGGTTCTCCCAAAGATCTTGACGAGGCACTCTTCCAGTCTCTCTTAGTAATTTTTTTCTTTGCAGTTACTCATTTGTCTTTAAAAAATAATAATTAAAAAATGGTGGCAAAGCATTTTCACCTTAACTGTATCTTTCTTGCTAACTCTGAAATCTAAAGGGGTTTATTTAGTTTTGCATTCTTACTGTCCTTTACGTTTATTTTGATGGCTGTGAAAGCTGGTATGAAATGTGGGAAGTCTGTATCAGTCTAGCTGTTCCATTTTTAACTGGCCTCTGTCACTGTAAATCATTAAGCTTTTTTTATCATCTGGTACTATTTTGTCATCCACAGTCTTGCATGTTAAAATGTTGTAGATCAGAGTGCCATTTTGGAAGATTTTTTGCCTGCATTTCATAACCAGCCATGCTTACGCAGTTCAAGTTCAAAGTTTAAAATTTCTATTGCATGCTTTTTTTTATTTATTTTCATGTTGAGATGAAATGCTGTAGTTTACTCTTGATATGAATGTACTTTACCCATATTTGTCTTGGGTGACTACATTTTACTCAGTTTTTCTTGTACAGTACATAAACCAACCATTTTCTGACCAAATTCCTGCATTTCCTATGTACTGACCTATATTTTATTTTTTTTTGTTCCCCACTTCCTTATTTTTTTTCTTCTGCATTGCTGTATTCCCTTCCCCATTTCATCCTTTTCCCTTTGTGTTCAACTTCCCTTTCCTTGTCTACCCAAATTCCCATGCCCTTCCCTGTCTGACCCTTCTCCTCGTCTTTGTCTACGTTCCCTGTCTTCATTCCCTATGTTCATGCTTCTGTGCTTGAACAAAATGTTCCTCGGACCAACTTGCCCCAATTAACCGCCTTGAAACCATGATCCATGACCACCTCACCATTCTGCGGGAACCACCCTTCGTTATGGATGATCTGTTCATCTCCGCT
>NW_009269998.1:1111950-1122543 GCF_000687185.1 Egretta garzetta
CGCTCTTCCTCGACTCTTCTCTCTTCTTGTCTTACGCTGCTTGCTCTTCTCTCCTTCTAAAGATGGTTACGCCCCAAAGTCTGTTTACCCTCTTCGGTATGTTATTGTTAGCACTATACTTTTATTATTGATTTGATTTTGGTTTGGTTTTTGTTTTTTGGTTTTTTTTTTTGTTTTGTTTCACCTTAATTCTTATTTGTAGCTAGCACTTTGGCTTAAAGTTGAATAGTAAATCTTTTGCTATTTTTCTTTTGCTGTTTAAAACTCTCCATAGACACAGATTTTCTTTTAATGCATGCTAATATATTTTGCATGGTCTTTAATTTAATATCATTCACATAGCTTTGAGGGTTTATCAGAAATTATTCTTTTCAAAATTCACTATTCAAAATCTTTATCTCCTTTATTCATTTGTGAGAGTGTTGAGTTTGAGTGAGTGATCTTGTTGCTGTCTGAATGTTCCATTGATATGTCAAAATGTGTTACTTAGGTGACTGGCTTTAAAATGAACTTTTTCTTTTGGGTTACCTTTGACTTTGAAAAGGTGTTTATGGTGATGTGCAGCGTGTGAAGATTTTATACAATAAGAAAGACAGTGCTCTTATACAGATGGCTGATGGAAACCAGTCACAGCTGGGTAAGATTAGCTTTCTGTTTATATTCCCATTAGTCTAAGTACTCAAAATTATGCTGTGTAAAATCAGGTGAAGCATGTGTATGTTTGTCAGTTTGTCTTCTATCCTGGTTTACCCACAAGATCCAAAAATCTTATTGCATGCCGTTGTATTCCAGAAGGTCTGCACAATATCCTAAAGGAATTCAACAGCTGAATCGCATGTAATGGTCTTTAAATAAAATTAAATACTCGTGCAGATTCTGCAGACCTAGTTCTTGATTCCAGTCTTGTAGCACATTGACCCTTTGATTTACTTGGATGTTTTTCTTACTTGCTTGCGCGATGTACCGCAAGCTATGGAAAAGTAACACTGAATTGAGTAAACATCTTGTCTTTTTCAGCCATGAGCCATCTTAATGGACAAAAAATGTACGGGAAGATTATTCGGGTTACCCTTTCTAAACATCAGACAGTACAACTACCTCGAGAGGGACTTGATGACCAAGGGCTGACTAAAGATTTTGGTAATTCACCTCTGCATCGCTTCAAGAAACCTGGTTCCAAAAACTTTCAAAATATATTCCCGCCTTCTGCAACACTTCATCTGTCCAATATTCCGTAAGTGTTGGCTGTCAGTAAGCCGGTTGGATCGATATGAAACACAGCACACTGAACTGACTAATAATTTCTTGCTTATGCTTATTTTCTTTCTGTCTGTAGACCGTCGGTAGCAGAAGAGGATCTACGCACATTGTTCGCTAACACTGGAGGCACTGTGAAAGCATTTAAATTTTTTCAGTAAGTAACTTTTCTGTACATAGCTCTCACAAAAGGCTGCCTAAGTGCGTTTTTGCGGCGTGCCTTAAGGAAAATGCATAGAGGATAGCAAATATTAGGAGCAACCCCTCTAGTGTTCGAGTTCCTAATGCCGTTACTTTGTTTCAGAAGAGATCACAAGATGGCACTTCTTCAGATGTCAACAGTAGAAGAAGCTATTCAGGCTTTGATTGATCTTCACAATTACAATCTGGGAGAAAATCACCATCTGAGAGTTTCTTTCTCCAAGTCAACCATTTAAAAAGGCAGATTGAAAATGAGGGTGTATTGCATTGTTTGGTGTTGTCACCTATTGACTGTTCAGGAAAGTGGGGACCAGAGTTTGTCTTCTGTTGTTTTTGTTTTGTTGGAATTTTTTTTTCCATGCTGTTATCATTCCTTGGTTGTTTTAAAAAACAAAAAATAAAAAAAAAATTTAAAAAGCAGTGATACTAACTGCTGTTGTTCAACTGTTGTTTAGATAAACCATCATTTTGTTGAAAAGATTTCAAGTTAATACCACGGTTTTTTCAACTTAGTTGACGTACGTGCCTTAAAAAGGAAAACTAGTACTGCTGGAATTGCATAACTAGTGAAAAGCAAATTTGGTTGTCTGGGGCACATTGTTACATGATAATTTAAATATGTTTAGGCAGGGGTGTGTAAAAAGGTTAAGCTTTTGTTTCTCCTGCTTGATAGATTTCTTTATCTGCTGGCTTGTCACTTATTTTTCCTTTTAATTGGGTAAGATGCGTTACGCTGGAAGAGTAAAATGACGTTACTTGATTTCTGCTACTTTTTGCTTTGTGCTCTTTTTTTTTTTTTTTTTTTTTTAAAAAAAGGCCTTTTGTATTTCATGGTTCTGGTCTAGATTCAGTTATGAATGTAGGCATTAGTTAAAATTAACAAGGTACAGAATATTAATTTCTTAAAGGACAAAAAGTGACTTCTGTGACTTTGAGCCCTACGTGAAAAGCATTGTGGAATCTTAACCTTTTTGTACACACTCTTGTGGGATGTATCATATAAATGTCAGCACTAAGTAATGTCTTGTTTGTGGCTGAATATTTTTCGTAGATGTTTTTGAGGTTGACATGACTTACGTGCATTTCAATATATATTGCCATCTTTAGTTTGTAATTAAGATATGGAATATGGTTGTGGATTTCTGAGCATGTACAGACCGGTCAAGCTAGTTCAGGAAATGGTGCATGTATTTTTCAATGAAGAAGGAAGTTTGCTGCAAATGCTTGCAGGAAATCTTGTGGCAGTTTTCTAAAACTGACAACCAGGTGGGACCAAAGTTTATGTGCCTTTAGTCTTAATTTACCTTGCATTGTAATATTCAGTTTTAATAAATCTCTTCAAAATATTTTGTATTTAGAAATTGATCTGACTTTACTATAAACATGGCTCAGAATCTACAGATCCAGTTAATTTGAAAGCAGTTCTCTGTCAGTCTGAACTGTTACCTTGATTCTGTTTAAATGACCAATACTTTTTGAAATTGATGTACTTAGTTTCGAGAGTTATCTATGTAGAGAAAAAAAAAATGGTCATGTATATTTTCTATTAGTTAAGTTTTTACATCTTTAGAATTGTAAAATTCAGTATAGTTTGAAAGTGGCACAATTAAAAATTAATTTTCTAACAAAGTTGGGAGGTTTGACGGTGGTTTAATTTCATTTTGTGTGTACTCTGCTTACCTCTGTAGCATGCTCAATAAACACTTCTGTAGCTCTGTATTCACCTTTTCTGTCTTTCTCTGCTGCTTTCTATCTCTCTTCTTCTTTGTTTTTCACTTCTACTGTGCTTCTAAACTCATGTTTATTCTCTGCCAGGGTGGGAAAAGCATAATATTAAAAAAATACAATTTATGGCTTTTTACCATAAATCTGATGCTGTGAAAAATACCAGCTCTTCATTTTCAGAAAGATAGTGACCCCTTTGCAGGCATGTGTGCATATTAAACATTTCCCACCCTGTTATAACTTACTGCTTTACAGACATAACTTTTATTGTAGTTCGTTAGCTCTCTCTTTCTATCTTTTGAGTTTTGAAGCAGATTTATGCACTAATAGGTCTCTCAGGTTTGCCATGCTCTCTTGCTGCAGTTTCATCTTTCATTTTTTTTTGTGTCTGCTAAAGATTTTCTACTAATCATACAAGTATGCTCATGGGTCGCAGTAACAGAGTTTTTAACGTGAGATTGGTGGACCGTACATATTCCAGACCAGGATATTTCGCCTTCTCGGGGACATGGGTTCAAATGAATGTAAAAACAGTCTGGGCGTTTTAATACTGTTTCTTCATATTACTTTGAACTGATTGTTAGGGTTTGGGGTTTTTTAATTTTTAAAATTTCTACACAGGCCCCTTTTGAGAGTGACTGTATGATCCCGAAGCATTCCACTGGTAAAAGCTGCCAGCGTTCAGTTTGAAGCATTTTTCTGTCACTTCTCCAGTACAACTACTAGAGATTTATTGATGTCGGATTACTTTGTGACCTGATGTCTGTTCCTTGGGTTGGCTTTCAAATCAATAAATAGCTATCGGCTTTTTAAAGGTCATGGTATAACATAGGGGGCTTGCATTAGGCTTCACTGCATTAAATAAAATGCATTAGGTTCTTACCGGTTTTATCAGAAATAGCCCGAGATACGGCTTAAGTTACGCTCCAGGTATCGCAGCGATCACCCAGTCTGAAATGCTAGCAGAATGGGATCCATCCGTACATGAAACTTCCATGGATCAACATCTTTTTACAACTCGGGCACCCAGATGCATTGATGTGACTTATCTCCCAATCGAATAGTAGTTAAGGGTCTGGCTGAGCTGATATTTTAAATTTTTCATCTATACAGGATGATATCCCATAGTTTTCAAGGTGAAAATGTGTCCGATTCCCTTTTGCGTATCGCAATGTGCTTGCATGTTTCAAGAAAAAATGTGACTTGGAATTTACCATTCCATGGGTTCAGCTTGTGCCAAACAACTTCCACTCCGACAGGTCTGTATCAGATCGCATCAGTGATTGCCATATGTGTCATTTCACAATAACTTTACAAACATCTGCAGCACTCCGGTGTTTGCAAATACAGGGGGGGCTGTAAAACCGTAGCCTTACTCATCTCTTGCCAGGCTGATTTCCTTGAAAAGAAGTTACTATACCTTTTTTTTTTTTTTTTTTTTTTTCTTTTCTCGTTTTGAAAAGTTCTGTGGCAAATACCTTAGGGGAAAGGATATATATTGAATTTGATTTGTTATAAATTCAGTCATTTTTATTATGAGGCTATATTTGTACCCGCCAAAATTAAAAGTAGTGATAGTCATCATTGTCATGGCAGCGTTTTTTTATTAACTCGGTGAGGAAAATCACTGCTCAGTTACTGATGTCTTTAAGTTGTGTCTCTTCAGAAAATAGAGGTTTAATGTCCTAACTGCTAGAACGTCCAAACCCTTGTTTTTCTTGAGATGGTGCTGCGTTTGTATAGCAATTTGTACGTTTTGTTGTTATAAAATGTAAATAAGTTTCTGTTGTATTTTTAGCTCTTCAGAATGTGAAAACACCATTTTTATTAAAATTTTACTAAAATTAAGGTTTATGAATAACTTCTTATGCTCCATGGAATGCGAGTTTTCAGATTACGTTAGTACAACGTTACCATAGGCGTGTGGTTACTCCAAGCTCAGATTTTCAGAATCATTCTGGTATTTTGACAGAAGCCAGTGCCTGATTTATTATTTTTTTTTTTTTCCCCTTTCTTCCTTTGTGAATCGCTACATTTTTCTCTAGCGGAGCAATGAAATTGGTTGGAGAAGTCCAAAAATGATTCTTTGCTCAGGTAATGTCCACTGGCAAATACAATATGGAAACGCAGTAAAGCAAACCCTGAGAGCGTTGCGGCAGCGAATCGTGGCAAAACTTCCAAGTTCAGTGAACACAGGTGGAAGTATTTTTGTGTATCATGATTTAACATGGTAGGAAGAGGCGCCTTTGCCCTGCTGGGGTAACGGCTCGTAGGACTGTTTGTAGGTTGCCGGTTTTAACGTTTTACGTTCATTTTCCGTTTTATAAGCCACCTTACAAAAACCTCCCTTTGGTTCATTGTAGGTTTCCTTATGTTTATTGCAGTACGTTACAGCGTGAAAGCAGCGATCGGGCATTTATCTGCGGTATTTAAGGCACTGCAATTTCATACCCTAGTTTACTCCAGATAATTTGTCTTAATTCTATGCTTAGATAATACGTAGTTCTGCTGAAACACTAGAAAAAAGGTAAGAATTGCATCTTTCTCTGCGAACACGTATATAAACCCACTAGTCCGTCTCAAGAAATGGTTTTCCCAGTATTTAAATGTTTCGCAGCGAGCAAAGCTCCTTATAAAAAGATTTGCTTGTGTTGGGGATGAGGCTGACGTCCGTGCCTGTTAGACCTTATCCCATTCCAGAGACCGAGACAACCCGCGGCTCCGAGTTCTGCTGAGGTGAACGAATGGTCGAAAGTAATTTGGCACAAGGTCCCACCTCCTGTAAACCAGTCTGCGTAGATGGGACTGTACAGGTTGTGAAGGTGGTCGAGATTGTGTTTGAAGTTTCTCCCAGGTCTTGACCATGCAAGACCTGCAATGCTTCTGACCTTCTGGGTCTCCAGACTGCTAGTGCAGTCTTCATCCATGCTGAGGATGAGGAGAGCGACTGATTTTTCCAAAACAGTTGCATTTGCCACGCTATTTCCTACTTAATGGGCCTTGGTAAAATTAATCAGTGGACTGTAGTAATCCAATTGTAAGGAATGATAAATCCTTATATAATTATATATAATATAATAATTTATAATGATAAACAAATGTTTCTGTTGGTCCACAAGTAGCTTGCTAGAACCAGTGACAAGGTTCCTGCCTTGCTGAAGAATGAATGTGCCACACTAATGAAGCTTTAGAGAATGTCTTTAACTTGTTTTCTTCTCTTTTAATGCAAGAATTTATTTAGAATTACCTAATCTGAGTCTGTTGAGCTCTGAAAATCCCTACAGTGCATCTACAGGCGGGCGTGTGTTTGGTCTCTTCAGGATGGTTAACATGAAGAACTAAAAGCCAGCAGATTATTTCAAATTCTGTTTTTTATTCTGGAGAGGGGGGGAAGAAAAAAAAAAAAAAAGTCATTTTTACTGCATGATAAACTTTTCTTGTAATTTCTGAGCTTTCCCCCTATCAACCAACTGAATTTGGAAGAGGATTATGTTGCTTTGGTTTTCCCCCTTCAAAGTTTGCAGCATGTAATGTTTAAATTCTATATTCTTTTCTTGATTAGTTCTGCACGCAGGCAGCAAAGGAAAAGCAAAGAACTTCCTCGGGAAAATGTGAATTAAATGCAGATTGGCTTAAATAACTCAAAAAAAAAAAGCTCAAAATAGCACTCCTATTATTGAAGAGTTCTGCATGTTTTATGAGTTTTAGCCCGGTTCTGTACGGAAATGAGACGTGCGTAATTGCGCTGTCTCCCAGTGCCTGTCCTGTTCCCCAAATATCCCATCTCTTCCCGGGGTGGGTTCCCTGCCAGGCAGCGGGATGGGACCGAGGTCCCTTGGCGTACCAAGGTGTTCCTATTCCTGTGCCCACCAGCGGTCGGATTGCTAGGTCAAAGTCTGTCCTTCCAGCCCTAAGAGAAGGAAAAAACCTGCAGGCACATGGTTCTCTTTTTTTTTTTTTTTTTTTTTTTTTTTTTCCCTCTAACCGGCGGCAGCTTGCGAGGTAGCAAAGGTGACGGGGCCTGGGGACACCGGGGGGAGTACGCGAGGATTCGGAGGGAAAGGATGTTTTGCAGCAGGAGCATGAATGGACAGGGGAGCTTTGAGGGGGTTTCAGGAGGTTGTTTTCACTCATAAATAGCCCTTACGAATTGGTAAGGGAAGAGTTACTGGTTGAATTATTTTGGGGGGTTATTTTAAAGCAAGTCTGGTCAAAATCAGTACAGCTTTAAGTAAACGTGATCTGTTTTCACTTCTCAGCAAGTAGGGAGGTGTCAGAGCTTAGCGATTGCTGGCAGGCCGCTGGGGAAGCTGGTTTTCCCAGGATGAGCGCTGGTCATCCCTGGAAGCCAGTGAGACTGAAAGCCTGAAGCCCCCAGCCCTAGGGCAGGCTATGCCTGGGGGTAGTTTGGGATGGTTGGCATGGATGGCTTGCCAAAGAGCTAGGTAAAGCAAGATAGCAGGATGTCGATCTGCTGGAGGGGAGGGGGCTCTGCAGAGGGATCTGGCCAGGCTGGATCCATGGGCCAAGGCCAATTGGGTGAGGTTCAACAAGGCCAAGGGCCGGGTCCTGCCCTGGGGTCACAACAACCCCAGGCAACGCTACAGGCGTGGGGCAGAGGGGCTGGAGAGCTGCCCGGCGGAAAAGGACCTGGGGGTGTTGGTTGACAGGGGGCTGAATATGAGCCAGCAGTGTGCCCAGGTCACCAAAAAGGCCAATGGCATCCTCGCTTGTATCAAGAATAGTGTGGCCAGCTGGAGGAGGGCAGTGATCTTGTCTCTGTACTCAGCATTGGTGAGGCCACACCTCGAATACTGTGTTCAGTTTGGTCTGAATGGTTGTGCCAGGGTAGGTTTAGGCTGGACATCAGGAAGCATTTCTTTACCAAGAGGGTGGTCAAACATGGAACAGGCTTCTTTAAGATGGGGGCAATCACCCAAGAGGGTTGTCAAGCATTGGAATGGGCTGCCCAGGGAAGCGGTTGAGTCACCATCCTTGGAGGTATTTGGAAGACTTGTAGATGTGATGCTTAGGGGCATGGTTTAGTGGTGGACTTGGCAGTGCTAGGTTAATGGCTGGACTTGATGATCTTAAGCGCCTTTTCTAACATAAACAATTCTGTGATGCTGTGATTTGTTGGGGGCGTCATCAAAAGTGGCACGTGTTGGAGCTGGCACATCTTGATGAAAAAATGTCTAAAATTTCGTATTTCATGGAACGGTGCTCCAGTATCCTTTGCTCTGGCCCCATCCCTTTAGTTCCTTAGTGCCCTGGCCTTGCCCCTCGCAGCATCCGCATCCTTTGAAGATGTCACCGCGCAGCCGATGTCGTGCTGGCCTAAGTCTGTTCTGTTCTGAAGCAAGAGAGGTTTCTTGGCAGCACTGGTGATTTTCTGCAAGTGGTGGGACACTGGCCCCACCACTGCTTTCAGGCATTAGCAGTCCGCAGCCAGGGAAGCGCCACGCGGCTGTCCCAGCGAGATGCTCTGCAGCGTGCTGTGCTCTGCTGTCTGAGCATTAAGCGTCAGGTATCGACTTTAAGGTGATTTGGGTACCTTTTTTTTGTCAACAAGGGTTGTGCTTCAAAGCGCGGGGGCTTTTTCTTTGTCCTCTCTTTTTAGAGACAGAGAGATATTTTCCTGTTGATGTTCGTGGAAAACAGACCAGAGGCCACCTTCATCCTCAAGTTCATTCTTCAGCTCTCAAGCAAATTCTGGTAGACCGTAACCATGTTGGTCAGAGGTGTGTCTAACCTGTTTTTTAAACTCTGAAGACAGAAGTTGCCCAGCTTCTCCAGTTGCTCTGCATCACTGCTTTGCTATGCTTACTGTCAGACCTTGGCAGGGGGGGGAGGGGAAATCCTGACCAAAATCTCTGACTGCAATTTAAGTCCATTTTGGTTTTTAGAAAGTGGTTATTTTCTAATTCCTCTGTTACATGTAACTAAACCACCTCTGGAGTGTAGTTGCTTTAGAATACATGGTTAATAGATGACCTTTTGCTCCTAGGTGGCTCTTCACTCATCATAGTTCTTAAAAATGAAGGCTTTGGTGGTGCCATCTTCTTACAGAGAGGTGGGTGTTCTTTGAATGAGTTGCTCTTTTGATGACAAAAGGAGAGTGAGAATGGTAGTGCCAAGCCCTTCGGTATTGCTGTGATTGAACTCTAAAGAGCCTTTTTCCTCCAGTTGGTTTACCTTGTTTGAGTAAGTCGGCAGCATGCTTTGGTCCACCAAGGGGTGTGTTCTCAGCTGTGGTAATGGAAGAATTACCAACTCACCTCCCGTTATCACCAGCAAGTGCCCGAGGTTGGGAAAATTGAAGTCTATAGAAAATAACTATTCTTACTGACAGACCAATACTGACGTTTATTTACAGTTTCCTTACGGATATCTGGAAATGGTTCAAGCAGATCCCTTTTCAAAGCAAACATGTTAAAGTATCAGAACTTTTTTTTCCCACAGGAATGTGGACTGTTGGTTTGTATCTATAAGCTCTACGCAGGTCTTCTGAATAGGTTGTCTTAAGGAAAGGGATTCCACATTTCATTTCTTATTCCAGCTTTGCAAGTTTTGCACCAGTTGAAAACTTGTGGTTTTCAAGAAAGAATACACCCCTCAACACCCTTCCTTAAGTCCAAGCAGTGTCCTCATTTTCTAAAGAAGGGAATGCTGTAAATCAGACCTTTTTTTCAAGGTGATTTGAAACAGCATATGTGACACATTCCTCCATAGCTAGAGAAAGGCACAGAGATTTTCTTCCTATGTAGGGAATCCAGCCCACCTCGTACACTGAGAACTCCTTGGTAAGCTTCCAGACAGAATTACTGGAAAGTAAATACATTGTGCTTGCTGTCCTTGCACAGGACTATAAATCCTAAACTTTCCTTTTCCTTTTGCTGGAGGCAAAACCTGATGATCTACTGCACCTCGAGGTTTTTAGGGACCCAAGCCTTGCAGATTCAGTGCCTCCTAGGACTCCTCTCCAGCATTTTTGAGATCCTTCCGTGACCGTAGCAAGTTGCTTCTGTGATTTCAGAAGTATTAGGGTATATGCTGTAGAGTGAAATTAGGGCTGTCTGCATTTCAGGCTCTTGTATTAAGGTACTGAGTAGGCCTAGAAAAATCTGGGAGCCCTCCTGTTTTGGGACAGTTCCCTCATTGGAAATCCTTGGATCTTGTTAGTCAAATGAATTTCAGCTTCACTTAGTGTTTAGCACCTGCTGGAATCCTGAGCAACCAGCATCCTTGTTACAATAAGACAGGAGCTCTTCAAATGCTTCACGTTTTTTGAAATGTTTCAGGAGCTTAATGTTATCACAGAATCACAGAATCGCAAGGGTTGGAAGGGACCTTGGGAGATCATCTAGTCCAACCCCCCTGCTAAAGCAGGCTCTCCTAGAGCATGCTACA
>NW_009269998.1:1122798-1135211 GCF_000687185.1 Egretta garzetta
TCTTTCTTGAACTGGGGAGCCCAGAACTGGACACAGTACTCCAGGTGGGGTCTCACCAGGGCAGAGTAGAGGGGGAGGAGAACCTCCCTCGACCTGCTGGCCACACTCTTCTTAATACACCCCAGGATACCATTGGTTATGCTCTGAATCATTCTTTTACAATAACCCCCCCTAATCCTTAGCTATACTTGTCAGTCCCCTACTTTGTCATTTTTTCTGGTACGTCGGTCGGTAAATGTTACTTACGTTTGTGTGAGTAGAACTCCGCAATAGTCGATGTGGAACTCAATGAACTTGGAACAATAGGCATTAATTTTCTGTGCTGGAAAAAATGAGTCTAGACTCCTGCCATTTCGGAGGTTGTATCTAGGCAACTGCTACTGAATGCTGAGATTCGTTCTCTTGCGGACATCTCTGCCCTGCCAAAACCGTGTTTCTAGGGAGAAGAAAAAGTTCATCCAGTCGTAGTGACTGGCTATAGAAGGGGGGAAAAAAAAAAAAAAAAAAACTGAGAGAAAATGATGTAAATATTGAATTGCTATACAAGAACTTTGACTCTCCAGACGTGAGACAGTAGCTGAGGGCTTCCTCTGCACAGACCTGCAGGGCAAGTGGTCTTGGAGCCGTACGCCTTCTCAGCTGGGTTCAGCCCATGTCCCTGCACCCCTTTTTATAAGAATCCTTTTTCTTGCTTTTTCAACTTCAAAAAATGAATTTGCAATTTTTTTAAATTGCAATGTCTTATTTTTTTTTTTAAATTTGTCGAGCAGCCCTATGGAGAGGAGCTGTGTATCGGTGCGAGGCCAGGTGTGATTCACTTAAAAATGGAAGTAACGTAAGACACTGTGAATTCGGCTGAGACCTGGCAGTCTGGTTTGAATAAAATCTTCTGTGGATTAATAATTGTCACAGGTACAGCTCTGATCTTCGGGCTGCCGTGAGCTATGGTACAAAACCCCAACCTCTTCTTGTAAATCTGTTGAGCGAGTGCTTGTACATGGAGTTGCCTCTCCCCGCCAGGCACCAGCGTGCTGCTTCGCCGCCGTCCTGCTGTTGGGAGCCACTGGCGACTCCTTCCGCTGCCAAAGAGCCGATGTTTGAAGCTGCTCGATCTGTAGGAGTTACCAGGCTTGTTACTGACTTCCTTGCTCATCCCCTGTATTTGGCACTTTTAGAGGTGTCAAAATGTCTTCCTCTTGTTAACATTTAACCTTCTTCTTTTGCAATCACTTCAAGCAGCAAGGAAGATGGAACAAGATTCAAATATTTTGGATGTCTGCTTTGTTCCAAATTTGATTTTTGCTGCTTGCACTTAGGAGATAATCCCTAACATTGCCTCACCGCTGTAATTAATTTCTTTGTGCTGGACACATAATAATCAAACTTATTTCAGTATCACTGGAAATAGGTTGTTGCTAAAATCTCCCCAGAAATATGTAACATTCTTAATAATTCCAATACGTAAGTGAGGAAGACTTGCAGCTTTGCATCCACATTCTGAGTATTTAGAAGCTGGTGTTAGGTTGTTGGTCACGAAAACCTTGGTGGCTTCTCCTGCCCGTCTGCAGTAGGATATGCCTGATCTCTAGGGACATTCATCTGGTGAAGCAGTGCTTGTCTTCTCCGTGAGTTACCCACACGAAGGTGGCGCAGACTGCTTAGCACCTGAAACCATCTAACATTGTTTTCACAAATGCTGATTCAGTGATGCTGAGAAATGGCCAGTTGGTGCATCTCGTACTAGTGAAGCTGCAGGGGTTTTAGGAACTGGTAGGTGGAAGGCAGAAGCAATACACTCCATGCTTGTAAAATTGTCACTGGACTTTTAAAGCCTTTAACACCTACAACTGCCTGGTTCCTTGAACACAATGTGACGTTATATGAAAGATGTAGCTTCACATAATAGACGTTTCACTTTAAATATATCAATACTAACAACGTAACCTATTTCTCTCTCCTATCCCTTTGTCAGTGTGGCTCTCAAGGACAGGGAGGTGTTCCAAATGCTCCTCTTGCGTGGCAAGGAGTATCACACAGAATCACAGAATGGCAAGGGTTCAAGGGACCTCGGGAGATCACCCAGCCCAACACCCCTGCTCAAGCAGGTTCTCCTAGAGCATGTTACACAGGACAGTGTCCGGGTGGGCTTTGAATATCTCCAGAGAAGGAAACTCCACAGCCCCCCTGGGCAGCCTGGGCCAGGGCTCAGGCACCCTCAAAGTCAAGAAGATCTTCCTCATATTCAACTGAAACCTCTTATATTTCAGTTTGTGCCCATGGCCCCTTGTCCTGGCGCTGGGGACCACTGAGAAGAGTCTGGCTCCATCCTCGTGACCCCCACCCTTGAGATATTTGTAGGTGTTGATGAGGTCCCCTCTCAGCCTTCTCTTCTCCAGGCTGAACAAGCCCAGCTCCCTCAGCCTTTCCTCCTAAGGGAGATGCTCCAGTCCCTTTATGATCCTTGTTGCCCTCCTCTGGACTCTCTCTAGGAGTTCCTCATCTTTCTTGAACTGGGTGATTCAACTTGCTAAAGTGACAGCCTACCTACCAAAAAGTCAAACTTCTCCCTTCTCTTCTGCCTCTCTCCCTTTTGGTGTTAGTTTTTGCCCTTTCGTGGACTGACCCTGGTTACCGAATGGGTAGAGAAAAGCCGAAGTAGGTGGAGCATACCCCTGGGAGGAAGGGGAAGACAACGCTCCTTGCTTCAACAGAAGTCAAATACCAGCTAAAATGTAATGAAATCTCAGCTTTAAATGCTGATATAATTGTTCCAGCCCTAAAGGCTGAACTGGCGTGGATTTTAGACGTAGGTGGAAACACAGAGTAGCTCTAGGACTTAAGCTAATACACACTGTGATGTTCATTGACCTAAGTGCCCAGATGAACCTCTTTAGTTTCTAGATGCTAATAATTACTAAAATACTGTATATTATACAGAGATATAACATAAATTAGCATAATAAGCACATCACTTCACAACAGCATCTTACAAAATGGTTTGCCACATGCTGCCAAAATGGTGGATCGCACCAGCTTCACCGGCTATGCTGAATGCTTTGCTTAAGTAAAGTTATTTAAATTCTTAATGTGGTTTTTCTTCAGTGAGGCAAGAAGAAATGTATGTAATCATGGATTAATGATGATGGTCTCTGGGATGCTGATTATTCTGCATGGTTTTTTGGGGGGGTTTGCAGGTTTTTTTCCTCCCCTACCTTTAGCCTATCCTGCCACTTCTGTTGTGTTTCTGCCATTGCTGCTCTAGGTCCAGGCAGGATTCTCCAGGCGCAGCTTTTTTTCAAGTTTCTGGTTATCATCTCGGTGGGATTTTCCTGTTCTCCTGTTTCCAGAAAAGCTTTCTTGAAACGACGTGTTAGTTCCTTGTTAATCACGATGAGAATGTTTGCTTTTACCCAACGGAGTGGGGCTGACATTTATACCTTAAGTTTCTTGAGGCAAAGGCGCTCTCTTCCTTTGAGGTGTCAGTCATGTGGCAAAGGCCAGAGTAATTCTCAAAGAATCATTCCTGATTTTTTTCCCCCCTCGCCGTGGTGTCAAGAGGAGAAAGGCGAGAAAGCGGCGCTTCGTGAGCCAGGCTTTTACTGTTTCGTGGTGACAGACAAGGGTAATATTTACTACTTGTGAGCCATGCGTATAAATCTACATATTTATGTAGTAATGAATAAAGTAAAATATTGTGGCATTTCTAGTTAGAACATAATTGCCATGTATATTAACACCGATCTGGGATCTGGATGTCAAAGAAAGGAAGCCAAAAATAAAGCTGTTCTACCACATTGATTTGGTATTTTAAGAGGCTGCAATAAGGGCGGTTCTCAAGGAACAGACTAAAATATTTGTGTTTATGGCTAATGACGATGTGCAGGTGGTAAGCAGAGGTATGCAGCAAAATTAACCGTAGCCTGGTTCCTGGTACTAAATTTCTGAAGCATATTAATAGCTCTGTTCATTAGAGTTGGAGTGGGCTGAGCATTAAATGAAAAAGGAAGAAAAAGTTCTGCTGGACTCAGTTTACAGCTTGTCTGAAATTCTGCGCCTCTTTCCCCCCTACTCCCTCATCTCCTTTCCCCTTTTCCCATCTAGTTTCAGGGTAGATATACCAAACCTTAATTAAAATGAACGTTTTTCTTTTCTCTCCTGCATCACTTGCCTGTCAGCTGCTCTCCTGATGTGTTCTCCACCCAGTGCTGCTTCCCTGTGCCTTGTTCCCTGGTTTTCCTGCCCGCGACCCATCTCGCCCCTGTCAACGATCCCCATGCGCTTGCTGCAGGCTCCCTGTGCTCGTCGGTGAAGGTGGAGTGGTCCTGTGGCAACCCTGGCTTCCAAATCCTGTCGCTGGCCATCTGCAGGAGCTGCTGGGTCAAGTCTTGGGGAACTGTGTGTCTTCCCCAGCCGGAGCTGACCTGGGAGGGGGCTGGCTGGCTGGATCTAACGCTGAACCCAGAGAGCCGGCTTCATCCGTCACGTCCCGTGCGTGGAACGCTGGCCCCAGGAGACCTTATCTGCAGGTACATGGGGAACGGTGCCATGGGGGATGGAGTGAGACCCCTCGTGTGTGAGGAACGGCGCAAGATTTAGCGGTGAGGAGTCCAGGTGATGGGGATGGTCTTAATGCCGAAACAGGGGGGTGGGAATGTTTGGGACTACGCTTTATGCGGACGTATATACAGGATGAAAAGAGACTTTAAATTTAGCTGGGCGATGTTACAGTGGTGGTAGCAACGCTTCAGAAAACACACTCCAAAGCTTTCCATTTCATTCACGTGCAAAGCCAAATGAGTTTTTTGGGGGGTTCTCACCCCCCGCACATCTGCCTGGGCCTGTATCTCAGGCCAGGTACCAATGGGATGTGGCAGAATTGCCAGTTAGTTTGGTTTTTTTCTGGGTTTTAGATCTCAGAAACCTACTGATACGCTAGAGGAAGGGCTAGCAATGAGAGAGGATCAATGGCAGGAGAGGGTGGTTGCTAGTGTCAAACAGGGAGGGGGTACGTGCTGCTCCCAGGCTTTTCTGAAAGCGGTTTCTTTCAGCCTGTTCACTAACGACCTTGAAGGCGAGGTTAATTTGATATCGATCAGATTAACAAATGTAAAAATCTGGTAAATAGAAGCAATTAATTAAAAATAGCGAGGAGGACAGTAGTTTGTTGTTGAATGAACACAAGGGGAGCTTTAACGTAAGGCAGTACCAGGTGCTACAGAACTGCTGATGCTCCTGAAGTTACGGACAAAGTTGTGACCCCTTGTTACTCGCTGGAGAGAACTTCGGTTCCTCCTGAAGGGGCTCCTCGTGCTTCAGCATTTGATGTTCCTCACCCTGAACTCCCCACTGCAGCTTGGCAGAAAATAAGGTCTTAACTCCCAGGATTTCTAGTTGGATCGCAGGTACCCAGACGTTCTTTACAGGCTTGTATTTAACTGGGGGGCTGCCATGTATCACACTTCCCGGACTTTCTTCAGATTCCCCTAACCTACCAGAAAAGTACTAAAGAGGGTGGATTGTAGCAAAATGAGGATGACTAAACTTGGAAACATGGAGCTCTAGAGACCATGCTGACACGTAACTGGCATCAAGGACTACCTGTCATTTCTCCGAGACACATCTGGGTCCTGGAAACCAAGGGCTCAGCTCCACAGGAGTAGTTCTTGAGAACGCTGTCTTCTAGCCATGGCCTCTTTGAAACTTTGCTTAGTCCTAGAACCCAAAAGGATACTTTACACCTATGTTTTAGGTGAGTACACAGGTTTTAGTGCATGGCCCAGGAAAGCAGAGGGTATTTTGAGCTCACCGTATCCATGTTACGTTGAAGTACTGTAATGCTGTGTCACGCGCTAGGTGATTGGAAGAGGTAGAAGGGGGTTAGGATTTAATGGGTCTGTTTCTGAGCCTTGGCTGCTAATTTGGGGGCCAGACACATGAGTACCCCTATGTTTAGTGTTAGTCTTTCTCCTCTCTGGCCTTCCCAGCAAATATTCTGCCTTCTTGCTGAAGATCCTCAGTGCAAGGGCAGGATATGGGACACCTACATGTTCTCCTTCCCTTGACTCATGCAAGTCCCGAGTCATTCCTAATGAACACATCTCTCTAGAGATGCCGACGGGTCGCGAGCATCAACCCATGAGCACACCCAACATGCTCCCAACGTCCTCCTGCTCCACCATCCTCTTCTGTTCCAAGACAAACCCCCCAGGCTGTTCTTCAAAGCACGCTCTGCCCGGGGAGGTGCTGGGCTTTATGGAAGTGTCCCAACCCGAACAGGAGGGGAGCTCCAGTTTGCATCATGCACCGACATCTGAGCGGAGGCTTTAGGCAAATGCTTTCTCCTGCTGTTGCTGCTTTTTGTGTCCTTTACATATAAGTGAGAGGACGTAAGAAAATCAGTGAGTGAACCCAGACCATGAGATTTCAGTAGGCAGAGAGGGAAAATGAAGTACTGCTCACTGCCTACCCCACTGTTTCCCTCACAGTCCATCCTCATCCCGTGACTCCTTCCACCAAAAGGCCTTTCACGTTTCTGTATTAGAAATAACATTAGCAGGGGAGGAAAAAAACCAAAAAACAAACCCACCACCAAAAAACCACGCTCCACTCCATACATTGCAGTTGTATCATCCTTTCCCAGGTGCCTGTTTTGTTTTTAAGAAAAATGATAATAGAGACCCTAGTGGGGAAAGACAGAGCACAAGCAATTCCCACCCTTCCCTTTGAAGTGAGCGGTTTAAAAATGGGCTTATTTTGTTAGAATTCAGGGTAAGTGCTTTTCAATAGACGAGATCTACTTTTGCTCAGTTCCAATGGACTCCACCAAATCAACCTCCCACTCAATTCAATTAATTCCCTCCCCCCTGTGTGCGAGGAGCAAGGTTTGGATATAAAAACACTGAATGTGAGATTAAAATGTCTACAGAGATGATCAGAAGGGAGTCTATTTTAATAACCCTCTCAGATTGCTGTGCGTGAGATGTGGAAGTAGGAGGTTTAATCTCGGCGCAGTGCCTTTACAATTATAATCAGAATTGAGCAGAGTATTGGTCAATAGGAAATGTGCTCCTCGGGGTAGGGAGAGTACTGTAACAAGAATTAAGTCTCAGGATGTTCGTGAAGGAAACCGTCTGAAAAGAATAATCAGCTGCGGCGGCACGGATCGCGGGTTCGCAGAAAGAATTGTTCAGAACTAAACAAAAACCCGTAGCAAGAAGCAGTGGAAAATTGACGGTGACTTAGAGTCATGGCCATGCAAGCAGGGAGGGAACACAGGTTCCCAGTGCCTAATGCTTTCCTCCAGTGCGTTCCTGCTTTGAGAGATTTACAGCTGGTGCCGAAGTAAAAGGAAGAAGTTACACACTCCGTCCTTCCTTACGGCCAAGATGCGTTCCTGTAAATCAGCGCAGGGTGCAGGGAAGCTGTTGTTAATTTTAGGCAGGTCCCGGGTTGTGGAAACGCATAAGGTGCCAATTGAAAAGACCATTCCGCAGACATTTCTCCTTCTTAATCTCCCAGACTAAATGTTTGCTGCGTTTTTCCTCTTTTGTCACTTAATGCGTGTCTGGTGCCTTTTAAATGAACTTTGGGCTGCTGGTGGCTGAGTTATTACATAGAAGCCAAGCTTAAGACCCGTTATTAGGAAGTTTTTGGTTGGTTGCCCTTTTTTTTTCCCCCGGTTCACATCTATTATGTGCGTTATTTAGAATAAGAGATTAAATGTGATTAGCATGAGTCCACTACTCCTACTTCATACAGTTGTGCTTTGCGATGGGAATCTTACAACATCGTGGAAAACTCTTGAAGACGGAGGTAAGGTGTAACTTTGTAAGGTGCTGTAATTCTCTGCTCTACAGATGTCACTGGCTCAGGACAACGCTCTCACCAATTCAAACTGAATTCTCATTTCTGAGGTCATCAGAGAACTGGAAAATTCAGCCGTGGAAGAGGAGTATTCGCAGCTTTATATCTCCTATTTAAATGTGTAAGATCAAAATGGAGATCAAACATTAAGATAAGGAATATAACCTCTATGTACTCTTAACCTTATAGCGAAGGAGTTATAGGCTCTGCGGGCACAACCTTGTGGAGGCCCTGAACATCCTCAATACCTGATTAAGGGTATATGTACGCAAGGTACGAAAAAGAGAGGAAAATTGTGGGTGCCCATCTCTTCATATGCAAACTCCTGCTAAGGTGGGAATTCTGCTGCTTGTATCTTTTGCTCCCCTCTCAGCAGGGCATATACTCAAAGGATGGAAAGGATGTAGTTAAGAGTTTTGGCATCAGGGCATATACTCAAAGGAAGGATGGAAAGGATGTAGTTAAGAGTTTTGGCATGAGGCTGTTGGATTTATTCTTTGTGCTAAAAACAAGAGGAAACGATCCTAGCAAAAGTCACTTGACAAAACAAACTTTACTTGAATTATATTTCTTATTCATGAAAATATGTTTGCATTTCTGCAGGTTTTGACCACCTATAGTATTTAGCACTTCAAACTTCCACATCCGTGTATAAAGATTAACAATTCAGGATGCTCTTCAGGCCAAGGCAATTTTCTGTGGGGGTAAGCTATGGCCTTAATGCCTTTCTGAAGCCGAAGGCTTTTTAATATCAGTCATTAATCACAATTGTTAGTCCTTCCTGGTTTAAATTGTGCAGTACAGATGTGGAAGAAGCAAACGTCGGGTGTGGAGTTTAGTCAGTCTTTCCTGAAGTCAAACCACGGTAAGATACTTGAAATTATTACTTCAATTAAAAAGAGAGTCTTGCTTCGAAGAGCTGGCGTTATGATGCCTTTTATATAAATCACTTGCTGGGCGCCAGGAAGCAGGATCAGGCCCGGGCTTTGAAAGCTCTCTCTGCTGGGGAAGAGCCTGGCAAGGCCACCAGCCACTGGGCAACCCCGCCAGTCGTACCGCCCGGGGCTGGGAGTGCCTGGGAAGTGACGCCAGGAACGCCGGACTGGGGCGCAGGGACCAGCAACGCTGTCACCAGCGGCGGGAGGGGGGGACATTAGAGGCAGGTTGTTCATTTGGGGAGAGGGCAAGACAGAGAAAGTGGGGCCAAATGATGGGAAGAGGCACGGGAGGGTATGCAGAACACCTCCATCTTACTGCAGGCTCCAGGAATCACCTCCAAACGTAAGAGCTGCAAGACGTAGCCAAAAACTTGTGAGGCTGAACACACTATGAATATTCTGGAGTGGAAGCAATCTAATTATGTGAGACTTTGGATGTGGATGAGACTGGTTTTGCTTAAAAATAGCACTGATCCTCTGGAATTCTTGAATAAGCTATTAAGGAATTACCATATTATAGGGATTTTTTTTATTTTTTTTTTTTAAATTTGCTTTCAGTGCAAAGGCGTATGGTGCCGCTGTGTCTCAAGCAATAAATAAGCAGATGTCGGCAGCGTCGCCTGACTCCGCTCGACGTCGCTTGAGCTGCCCCTGAGGCTGCACCGAGCATCGCGGTGCTTCCCAGAGCCAAAGCTGGGAATGCCAGTGGGAGACCCCATGGAGTTGGGGGCAGAAGTGCCATGGGTCTCACCCACATGCCCAGCAGAGCTAATCTACCCTCTCGGTAATGAAGGTTTCCCTTCTTTGGAGAGGAGAACAGACCTGGCCAGTGCTCCCGAAAGGGAGAAGGGGCCTGAGCGATACTTTCAGTCGCTCTG
Organism: Egretta garzetta; assembly: GCF_000687185.1. Lineage (NCBI taxonomy): Eukaryota > Metazoa > Chordata > Aves > Pelecaniformes > Ardeidae > Egretta > Egretta garzetta. Next base: position 1,132,478 of record NW_009269998.1, read on the forward strand.
ACTATCCCAGGTGGATTATTTGGATGATTGCAGGATCATTTGGTGGCTGTCTCTCATAAGGCACCTTTGAACCCGCACTGCCTTAATCTAGTCCTGAATAGAAGTTAATTTAGAGCTATTCAGAAGCTAATTTAGAGAGATTTACTGAGCTGTCTTCAAAGGAGCAGTCTTTTAGGATTCCATTTCTAAATCGTCATTTTTCTTTTTACTGTGATTTCCAGGCTCTGCTTTAGGGAAAAAATGTCTCGGTGGCTATTGTAGCACATCAGATGGTGGTTACCTGATGTCTTTCCAGCAGTGCTCGGTTCTCCTGGAAACACCTCTGCACAGCACAGGGGCAGTCTACGTGTGGCACATCCGTGGGACTCCTGACCCCACTACTATGGGCAGAGGCACCAACAGTAGCTTGCAGCGGTCTCCGGGATTGCAGCAAACACCTAATCTTGTGTGGTTTTCCCCAGGAATCCCACAGTCTTGTTACACACACCCTACCTACTCTTCGGCATCTTGCCACCAAGCAAGCTCCTGAGGGCCAGTGGTGCTGTTTGGATGGACCCCTGGCCACCTTCCACCCAGGCCTGGGACGTTCTCATGAACAGGTAGGTTACGAGCAGCACGTTCCTGGGAGGGTAACAGGAGAGGGCTTACCTAGAGAGGGAACCAGATACTGTTTAAAAAACCCCAATAGTTCCAATAACAAGCCTAAGAGCAACTGGCACTGGGTTTCCTGGAATGCTTTTGATGCATCTTAATTGCCAGCTGTCTGAGGACTTTGGATGAACCCCATTCAGAACTTCAGGTTTTTGTGTCTTGAGGCCCACAGATGCACCAAATGCTGAAGAACGAGCAGTAAACACATTTGAGGCCACGCAAGTGCCACAGGATGGGCGCCTGGTCTGTAAGTTGTCCCTCTGTCACTGAAATTGGGAAGAATAAGCCTCATAACACCAATGTAGTGTCAAAAGGCCAGATGCACAGGGGATCGCTCCACCTAACGCGCATACCTTGCGCCTGTTCCACATGGTTTATATAGATCGAGTATATACGTATTTATTCTATTCACGCATATTCAATATTACTCTCTTTGGTGATGGGTACAGATTTACTCGCTTCACATGTAAATCACTGCGCAGACTCAGTTGTCCTTTTCTATTGTTCTCTTTTGAGTAGGTGATATCACTTGGGTAGGTGGTCCATGAGTCGGTGGTTGTGATCTCCCCCTGCCGGAACTACCTACTCAGCTTGGCAGTCCTGGCCAGTTTTCTCAGGCTACTATGCGAAATCCCACTCCATCGTCTTCTTCTGACAGAAACACAATGTCTCTTGTTTCGTTTGCATTAATGATTACCTAAAGACTAAAATACAGATCAAAGAATACACTGATTCATATACTCGGTGTTCCCAGACTTGTTGTCCAGTTGGGTAGGGCTGTACAAGAAGTATAGCGGCATCCATGGTTGGCCGATTCCATCAGCCTGGTTACACCTCCAGCCTGTGATTTCTTTTTTATGGGCAAATTATCGTGTCTCTGCCAAGCTCAGAACAAGGACTCTGTTGCGTGAATGATGGGGCAGTGCGGAAGCAGGGAGAGGTGGGGGTCCCCTGGGTCGCTACCTGGCTGCAAGGCAGGAAAGGTTACAAAAATACCCGCCGGGGCATGGAGAGGACTGCTGCTCTGGGGGAATAATGGATTTTCTCACTGGTGCGTCAGTGCTTTCTGACTGACACAACTCTGAAATGATCATTCATTATACTAATACAGGGTGAGAACAGACAGGATGTGGTGGAACCTATTGACCTCATCAATACATACAAATATCTTAAGGGTGGAAGTCATGAGGACGGAGCCAGACTCTTTGCAGTGGTGCCCAGCGACAGGACAAGGGGCAATGGGCACAAACTGAAGCATAAGAGGTTTCAGTTGAATATGAGGAAAAACTTCTTGACTCTGAGGGTGACAGAGCACTGGAACAGGCTGCCCAGGGGGGGTGTGGAGTCTCCTTCTCTGGAGATATTCAAAGCCCGCCTGGACGAAGTCCTGTGTAACATGCTCTAGGAGAACCTGCTTGAGCAGGGGTGTTGGACTGGGTGATCTCCCAAGGTCCCTTCCAACCCTTGCCATTCTGTGATTCGCGCCGGTCTTCAAGATATTGTAATTGGTATTTAGCATGAGGAAGAAGCAGGGCCTTTGCCTTCATATGGCCCGCACAATGCCCCTGCGACCAGTCTTAAGGTCTGACCCGAAATCCCAACTGAACAGGACGTGCGCCGCTGAGGCCAGCGAAAGGGGAGCACTTGCAGACTTGTCTCCGCTCTTGCGGGAGAACGGGGAGAAGCAAGCCCAAGAGAGCCCAGCGATGCTCTCGGATGCATCAGGCTGGTGGGTCTCCAGTTTGGGGAGCACCACAAAGGCTGTGGGGTGGCCCACATCTGCTTGAGTTGGGGCAGAGGTGTGAACGCTGGGTTTCGGACTGTAAAAAGGGTTGAATTGCCCTTGATAGGGGAGCATGCAGAAATGCAAGATTCAAATTTCAAAAATACCTTCTTGAAAGCTGGTACAAACCTGTAGTGCAGGCAGGGTGTATACGTGGCTCTGGGCTGGGAGTTGCCTTGGGAGGAAGAAAACCAGATGGCGGCTTCCCCCGTGATATTTTTAACTCCTTCCTCGCCTGCAGCAGTGTCCGGTGGGGGTCAAATTCGATGCCTGGGTCTGCATTTGTTGGCATTTCACAGC
>NW_009269998.1:1135435-1153442 GCF_000687185.1 Egretta garzetta
GGAAACGCTGTGCAGAAGGTGCGGCTGAGGTTAACCTCACCCAATGCACCTGGGCACACACTCTTGCTTGGGTTCAGGATTTTCCTGGGGCGTCAGGTGGGAGCTGGATTCTTGTTTGCAGAGAGAACTTTCTAAAAAAAATTGTGGTTGGCAGAGAAGTTAACTTGGGCCGAGATATTTTCTTGCTCTGTTGCTCCTTCCAGTCAGATAACTAAATTGATTAAAAAGCTGTTTTTAAAACACCGGATTACTCAGTCTTTTGTAGTTCCTTTTACGAGAAAAACGTGCTAAATAAAAAAGGAGCCTGAGGTTTCCAGTAGAGAGATGGGCCTGTAATCTTTGTGTCTATGTGTGGGAAGCACTTGAAAATTGCCTCCTACGGACAGATTAGTGACTTGTTGGTAGAGGGAAGTTTCTTTAAAATTATCCTCTGCATAAACTTTAAATTGCAGAAAAACATCTACTTTCCCCCGTGAACTTCATGATTTAGGTACTATCTGAAACAAATGTCAGGCTGACACCTCACAAATTGTTTGCTACCGATTCTCCTATTGCTTCGCAGATATTCCAAAAGCTTTTGCGCCAGCTTCTCCAGAAAACATCTAGAGAGGAGGGCAGGTTTCATTCCGCAGCACCGTTGTTTTGGCAGGTAGGCAGAAAGTCGAGTGGGCTGATCGCGTGCTTCCCATCTGTCAGCGCGGCGTCACCGTTAATAGGTGCTTGAAGGAAAATTGCAGTTATTTCACACGGCGCTGGATGCTGAAAGTTCACGTGTCAAGAAAGGGTGGACATGGAAAGCACAAAGTGTTTCATAACAGACTTTTTTTTTTTTTTTTTTAAATCTACAAGAGACATCCCTGTGCTGCCCTGTTGGGGGTACTGAGCTTTTGTGTAGATGTGTTCTTGGCTTAATTTGGACTTGCTGATGCTCGTTGAGGACGTTACATTACCCTGGGATGCTGAAACGCAGAGCAGGCTTTACTTTTTCCCCAGCAGTGTTGAAGTCCACCTAAAGGCTGGCAGACTGCTACCACGCTTTCCTGGTTGCCTGGAACCATAGCTCGTTCCCGAGTGCCAGCTATTGACCCCTCTCTCTCAGCCACTGTGTGTTTTGCTGGTTCGTAGCCACCGAGTCGTGCCGTAAGGTGCCGCAGTTCCATAGGAGCAGCTCCATGTATCCACCACGGACACAGGTCCCTCCCAACGCAGGTTGGTCTCTATGCCTCTGCTGACTTTAATGGCTAAACACAAACTTTCCTGCCTTTCCTTCTCTGAAAACCCTTCTCTGAAAACCCTTCTAGCAACCCAGCCAAACTGCCCACAGCAGTGGTTTCCTGGGCTGCAATTTATCCCCGATGATAAATACAGAAAGCTGTGCTTAACCTGGATTAGAGGCATCCTGGAGTGTTTCAGACAGCTCAGTACTTACAGGTTTTGGTACGGCGTGTTACAGCATGACGGTAGCATGACCGAATTGCTAAAACGGCCGGTTTGTCCCTCGTAGGGCACCGCTCAAATAAAACTTGGCTTCCTGTTGATTTTTAACAGCAGCTAGGCAGGCTCTTGTGGGTGATTCACCTCCCCTAAATTTAGCTGCCTAAATATTAGACATCACATCTGAACCAGTCATCTAGCATAGTCTCAAAATTAGTCATCAGAGATAAGCAGCTTAACGGGACGGTCTGACCTGTGTCAAGATAGGTTTCCACCAGAAATAGGGGGTTAGGTCATCTCTGGAGGGAACTCTGCCTCCGGTGATTCTGTGACTTTGGACAGCGAGGCGAGGGAAGCTCTGTCCTTTGCTCTGTTTCCCAAAAGTATCTTTTCACCAGCAGTTATCGATATCCTTCCTTTTAATCATGAAGAAATGGCTTTGTCTTGGAAGCCCCAAACGGGATTTGCTGCCGTTATTTTTTGATGACTTCCTCTTGTTTTCTTACCGTTTCTTCCGATGGTGAATTAGAATAACTTCTAAGGTTGGGTGAAAGAGAGGAGACACGTGTTCTATATCCTTTATTTAAACACATTTTTCAAGTAATCAATAGCATAACTAGAGCTACGGGTTTCCATATTTTCTCCTTAAAAACTTAGATCAAAGAGTATTGTGAAGCCATACATCTTCCCTGACAAATATTTAATTTATTGTGCTGTTCACTTACAGCTTGAGACTGGCGAACTGTTGGTTGACAAAAGAGGATGGATGGCTTTCTTATTGAGTCCTTACACAGCTGGCAGAAGGTAGCACAGGGAGGAAGGAAATGTGCAACGCTCCCTTCCAAACTTAAATAAATCGTGGCTGGATGACGAGGGGCTTATGCTAACTTAAATACCTATTGCATCGCCTTCCTGAAGGATTGGGGGTCGGACGGTCGCTTGTCTCGTTCGCCGTGGTTAAACTGTGGGCATCAGAAAGCAGGTTAAGAACCAACTTTTATAGTGGAACGCAAGGGCTGATGTTACGGATACAGACAAATAAATGGCACGATCCATTCCTGACTCGGGTGGGGCTGTTGCTTCACCCCTCTGAAGTTAAAGCAGTTTTAGCGCTGCAACAGTTCCTGTTTTGATATCATTTATCCCGTTACGCTCCAGAGCTCCTTTTCAGGTTGGTCATTTATGGTAGCAGGAGAGTGATTCCGGCAGCTTGCTCCTCTGGCAGCTGGGTTTGAGTTTGTGCCCAGGATGGCCGTGCCGCGGGCAGCACCTGGGAGCCCAAATCCTGCAGCTGCTGCCACGGGAGTTCCCGGTTACGAGGCCGTGGGCATCCCTCAGCCTCCCCTCCTGTAATCTCTCTTCCTCTGATCATTTTGAAGTACGTAAAAATCCTACCGCTGTAGAAAACCACAGGTGCGTATTGGTTTGAACCAGTAATTTCCTGGTTTGAAATCTTTTTCTGGTTTTTGCAGTGGCAAGTTGTAGGTTTCATCGTCAGCTTTGGGGACCTCTGTGACTGCTCCTCTGCTTTTGCCTCTCCATATCCGTCCCCATCTTTCTCTGTACCCATAATGATGTTGCTTCTGTAGGATAATTTTACCCATCCTGCTGAGCGCCCCATAAGCATGGACACCACCCTTGGCTGAATTGGTTTGCAAGGTCATTTGCACCATCAGCCTTCAATGCATACCATTACCATGATTCCTAGGGGGGAAAATGGACAATTATCGCAATTACTAGGGGATTAGGAAAGGACCATTCTTAGCTGGGGGGGGGAAGGTAATAATTTGTCTGTTTTACCCGATTTCTGCTCCTGTTGCTGTTAAGAGATGAAAATGTCATTTGAAAGAAGGAAAAAATCCCAGAGAATTCTTTATTATTTCTCAGCTGGGAACGCTTTGTCACTAGGATACTTTCCCCTTAAGGGAAGTTCTGCCATGCCATTTAAAATATATATATTTTTTTTAATGATCTCAAGACCACGGGTTATCAGTGGGTATAAGCCGGGCGATCTGAACGTCGGAGTGCTTTGTTACCTGGCAGCCGTAGAAGCCCTGTATCCTCTCTCTCGGTCACTAGGGGGGATGAATCCTATTTAGCCATTGCAATTAAAGCGCGTGTGACTGGTCTCAAGTTAGCCGTCCCGACGGGTGGCTTAGAATCAAGATCTGCCCTCTGCAGTTCTCTAACATCCCTGAGTCCCTTGCGTTTCACTTTTTCTTCACTTTATCTTTTATTTAATTGCGTTAGTTAAAGCTAATATTACAGTTTACACACACTTGCAAACAATGTGTAAACAACTGAATAACTATTAGCAGAGAGGGCTGCAGAAGCCGTTGTGCTGATAGGAGTGTTTCTGCTAAACAGAAGGTGGATGAAGGGATGAAGGCATTATATAATAATTTTGGAAGTGATTTTAAACAGCGTATATATGAGGGGAATGCAAGGGAAGTGATAGCTGAGCTGGAAGTGATAGCTGAGCTTTTTTTTTTTTTTTGGAAGCGAAAAATGAAGTGAAATTTCTGCTTGGCCACATCTTAATAAACAGAAGCAGGCTAAGCCACATTTCTTTTATCTGCACGAAATGAGTGGCATTTCAATCAATAAACCCAATAGTGAAGAGTAAGCGGTTGTAAAGCATGTAGCTGCAAATGTCAAAGGTAGTAAGCGTTTAGAAATACGTTGACAAAACTGGGGTTGGTACATTTGTTTAATGTTTTAGGCAAAACATACTTGCATAGTAATCAACACTGACCATGAAAATACCATGCAGAATTAATAATGTGTGATTGATTTTTTTTTTTTTTTTTTTTTTTTGGAAGCGAAGAATGCTTTTATAACACAACCTCATTATCCAGCAGTCAGCCTGGTAAAATCTTACAAAAGGGCTCACAAATGGGACAGCACAAGTCAAAATAATTACCTTTACTCCTATTATATTCAGAAAAGTTCCTGTGTAGAAGAAAGGAAGAGGAATGGGTGGATGGGGTAAGCTGGAACAGGACTCCCCCAGACTTGCCTTCTACCTGTGTGTCAGTCTACCCTGCAGGAAAAACACTGGCCAGACTTTTATAGTTGAAAGCTTTTAAATACCTTGCTTTAAAACCCTTCTGCACAAAGGGAGAGGGCTATGCAGCTTTTAAGAATTAACGCTTACAAATACCTGCCCATATATGTCCCTATGTGGAACACTTGTATCACCTTGTCTTAAGAAGCACAGATTTTCTCTCTTCCAAGCTTCATGAAACCTTATATATAAATACATTTCCAGATACAAATCTCCAGTCTTTCATCCAGAGAGAACCTTTGAGTTGTGGAGATGGTCTCAGAAAATATTTTCACCTTTATTCCCCAGAGTCAGAAAAACTTACCCAGCAAGGCCCTTCTACGTAGCTATCTCAACTAAGCAGCTTGTGAAGCTCTTCTCATCCAGTGGGACCTCTGACCGAAACCAGCAGCTTTTCGGTTTCCAGTGAAGCGAAGTTTGAGGTGTGGAGCCAAACTGTTGTGGGACTGCACTCGTCCACCCCGCTTGCTGCCCTGTTAGCTGAATTGGTCTACGAGGACTTTGATAACGTAGCCTAAGGGGAAGCCCAGCAGCACCGGGGCAGACCAGAGCAGCATGTCCGCAGTAGTTAAGTTCCCATTCCCGTGTGTCAGCAGCCCTCGTACTCCTCCATGATGGGCCAAAGAGGTCATATTTTACAGTCAAACTATCTTGAGCAGGTGCAGAATCCAAGTTATACCCGCGAGTCTTGGCCAGACCAGACCTATTTGGCTCACCCATAGGGCTGTCAGCACTTATCACAGAGTGTTAACGAGCATTCTTGGTAACCAATATACTCCTCCAAATTAGTCCCGTAGTTAGGAGGTCTCTTAAAGGGACATGATGGGCTGCACCAGCTCCTTCTGAGGACTCTGTTGGAGCACTCCAAGTCATCGATAGGCATTGTGCAAGCTTAAGCTTTAAAGGAGCAAGCGATTGCAACACCCGTAGGTACCCTGGACCTACCATCACATTCTCAGAGGCTTATACTAGTCTGCATTTGAAAAGAGTGCACTCAGTGTCTTCACAAGGAAATTAAAAAAAAAAAAGGCACACCCTGGTTACTTCACATGTGCATATTGGTGTTTTTGTTCCATTCTTTTTAAAGAACTGTGTTGAGATAAAAAAAAAACCATGGTTGAGAAAAGGCCCATTAGAATTAATCTGCAATCCCTGTAAACTACTGTCAAGCTTCAAGTATTTCTACTTTTCCTTTCCTGTTCCTTTTGTTTTCTCAACAAATAATGGACTTGTTCGGTAAGTGAAATAGGCTGCTTCAGTAGCCCATCATGTATTTTATTCTTGCTAAACTTTTGCTTGTGCTTTTTATATCACGCCGCTTAAAAAACTCCATTCTGCCAAACTGTTTTTCGTTTAAACTTAACTGCAAATTGTTTGAAAGGTTTGGTGTGTCCCAAGTGCATCTTCGGTTCAGTGCGATAGATACCACCGAGTCCTTGATGGCACATGGAGATAAAGCGTAGGATGGCGAGATGCTCAACTCTAGTTTCTGAAATTCCTGGTATATCCTACCCTACACCACCTCGCTGTTCCCCCCCCCCACCCCCGTAACCTTTTACACAGGTTTACATGCATTCTCATAATTTTTTCACAAGGTAATATAAAACCACTTCCCCACTCTTTTAAATGTCAAAGATGTACATCGGGGAAAACACGGGAAAAGGTTTTGTTTAAAATAGCCTCAGCAGCGTTGAGGCAACTGATGTTTTATTATGTTGCCTGGTGAACTCACCCTACAGCAAATCACACAGGAAGATGAATATGTTTTGAAGGCCTCTGAGAACAATGATTATATTTCAAATGTATCCTAACTGCAGAAACACGCCTAAAAAAAAAAAAAAAAAAGGAATGTTCGTTGATTTACACAGAGAAAACTTCTAACGTCTTCATTATCTTTTAGCAAAGTTTCCTTGCTCGTCTTATGTGTGAGCCAAACCCCCCACTTTTGTGTTTCCACCCATCTAAATATCTCGTAGACTCTCCCGCTGGTTTGATTTCCAAGCACTGGCTGGCACTTAGAGCCAGATTTTCATGACGTTCAGGAGCATGCATGTTGCTTATGTGTTGTAGCCACCTCCACGTGAAGGTGATGAAGTAAGCCCATGTCCATACACCCAATACTGTGCCCACCATTTACATTTTAGAATCATAGATAGAATGTTTTGGGTTGGAAGGGACCCCTAGAGGTCATCTAGTCCAACCCCCCTGCAGTGAGCAGGGACACCGCTAACTAGATCAGGTTTAGCACGTCATTGTAATGGAGCCTCAAGCACAGCAATCAAAATAACGCCCCTTTGAGACATTTTATAGCTGAGCCTTAATCACACAAAATAATGTCTCTTTTTCATGATTTATATCTTGCTTTCCTACCAAATACCCACTATGATCTTTTTCCATAAGTCAACATCTTTCTCCCTCCCCAAGCAATACAAAAGAGTAAGAAAATAACAGTTTCTGACGGTAAAATGGATACTAGCGTTTGCTACGTGTGTTTTAAGCTTGATTTAAATTTTAAGGCTCGGTTGAATACACGTAGGATATTCACTTTTTCTTTAAGCGTTCTTAAAGTTTAGAAGGGTGAGATGGGTTGTACTTTTTTTCCCATTGCTGTCTTTTTGGTGCGTCTTCACACAGGGATGTGTTTGCCTCTTGGGAAGTTGGCAGTGTAAGTGGCTGACAAACTAGCTAATAAATCTGAGGTTAATAGGGCTGTAGACAGCAAAGTACATAGGCGTGGGAAGGATCACCAGCCACAGAATGCTGCACATCTAGAAGCTGTCAATACAGAGTATGAAAAATGCAAAGGACAAAGCAAAAGTAGGAGAAGTTCCAGCTCATTTTTCTGCTTGCTGAAGCAATCTCTCACATCAGCATATCCCGGTCCTCTAGGGAAGCCATGTGTTTAGGGCTTGATCTTGCTTCTACTCATGCCAGGAGAAAGTTCCCTTTTTAACCCAAAGTGGACAGGATTAGGTCACTGATGACTGTTGTCCTCCCCCCAAAATCAAACCAGAAAAAGTAACAATGCTTCAGGTTACACCAAAATGACGCATCTGTCGAAGAAGTAACGTGCTCTACTTGTGTAAATATTAGTTTGAATTCATTTAGAGGTATTTAGAGATGGGTATTAGAGCTTGAAAGCTGATTATTCTAGTTCTCTTAATTAGTGGACCAAATGTCTGATACAGCTGCTGTGCACTCATGGTATTGAGGACAATTTCTATCTGGGGGGAGGAAAAAAAAAAAAGTCTTTTGAAGACATTTTCTGTGCAGCAAATTAAATCCTTTGAAATAGCTTGTGGCCAAAAATTTGAGTAAGTCAGCATGGTGCTCTTGAATTCAGCAGAGCCACGCTGATGGCTGTCGCTGCGACTGTCGCTGAATAATGTAATGAAATTCTCTTAATGCATGAACGCAAGTATGAAATGGGAAAGGGTGAAAAGATGTTACCGCTCCACCAAAACTGTTCAAAGAAATAACAATTGCTAGAGAGTTGCGTCTGCAATATCCCCTCCATTTATCTAAAGCCACCATAAAAATAGCTGACTGGAGGCTTAAAGGTGTGCGCATCACTGAACTGCTAGCAAAACCCTCCCTGCGCTGGGAAGACAGCCAGGCGGCTCTGTTGGTTTCTTTGAAGGCTCCATTCTCCCCTCTTCCTTCCCTGCAAGGCTTCTCAGATGCTTTTTGATCATGGGTAGACCTTGCCTGAGGGGTCATTGTTTCAAGGAGAGCCAGGATGCCCTGCGCCAGCTGGTCTGGAGTAACTGCTTGCCTCCGGGATCTTCCCCAGGTGCTGCAGACACCATCCCATCTCATGGCCCTGCTCTTGTTGCAGAGCAGCAGTGCTTGCAGCTGGGGAATGCTTTCCACGTGGGATGGAGGAGCAGGCAGCAGGGATGGAGGCTGCTGAAAGGTAACTCCAGCCCCTCTTTTGAGGAGGAGTTGGCAGAGAGCCACGCTTGGGTGCTCCACGCAGGGAGGCTGCCTGCTGTGGCCGTGCCACCACGAAGCACATCTGTGAGTGTGTGTTGCAGGGTTGAATTAGTGCCCTGGGTCAGGATTCTATTTTTTTTTTTTTTTTTAATAAGTTTGAAGCTGAAGTACTGGTTTTGGTGAAGATGAGAAGTAGCCTACCTAAAGGGGAAAGGGAGAAGACAAAGCTGTTAACCACGGAGGGCCACGCGTTCATATACAAAAGTCTTGGACATTTGGAAGGGTGATCTGAAGGGAGGCACTGATGGGAGGTGCCATGTAAGCACGTTGTTTAGTGTTGCACGAGTAATCCCCCCGGCTATAGACTGAATTCAGTGGGTGGTGAAGTGCCAGACTGGGGTCTGACAGCAAATCTCGACTCGTAATGTTACCTGAAACAATGCTCTTACCCAAAACAGAGGTTCCCTGATGGACGTTGTGTCATCAACCAGGGGAGGTTTAGGTTGGATATTAGGAAAAATTTTTTCACCAAAAGGGCTGTCAAGCATTGGAAGGGGCTGCCCAGGGAAGGGGTCAAGTCCCCACCCCTGGGGGGATTTAAAAGCCAGGCAGACACGGTGCTTAGGGCCAGGGTTTAGTGGTGGGATGGCAGGGGTAGGGGAATGGTTGGGCTTGGTGATCTTAAAGGGCTTTTCCAACCAAATGAGTCTATGATTCTGTTCTGTGATCACCTAAAAGAGGTTTCCACTACAAACGTACAGTGCCCAAAACAAGGCAGAGCCAGCGTGTTAGTGTATTCCTCGGGTGATTCGGAGGACAAAGTGAGATTGCAATAACTGAGGTGATTGTGCTTCCTTACACCCTAAAGATTCAAATTCTGTGATGGGATTAGGATGTTCCCCCATCACTAATCCGATTTGTGCTGGCACCTGAGATTTCCCTTCTCATGCTGTCACAATCCACTATTGGGTTGAACAATTTGGCAGAGGTTAAACCCCCTTGCTTTCCAACCGACCTCAGATAATTCTGGGAGGTTGGGGGCAGCTGGGCTTAACTTCTGATTAACTCCAATATTTTATCGTGACTAGGTTCCTTTTACATTCTCGGCAACAGAATTAAGACTCAAAACGGGGACAATTGCCACGTCACTTTATTTGGCCAACAATAAATGCGCGACAGAAAAGCAGAGGAAGAGAGGAAAAGCGAGAAAGGGTAAGAGAGGGCGAGAAACAAACAGCATGGAAGTGTTGTGATAGCTACCACCACGGGTCTATGTGCTGTCCGTGCGGCCTGAGCGATCCATGCGGTCCGTGCGGCTGGTGCGGCCCGAGCAGTCCAATGCGCCTGATGTATCTTCAAATCTGGTGGAGGGTAGATGTTCCTGGGCGCTCCCTCCCCCGTGGTCTCCGCTGGTTCCCTTTTTGTAGGGTTGTCTTCTTGCATAGTCAATGACTCTTTTGCATACCCACGCCTCCCACTCGGCAGTGGGGCGCATGCCCAGTACCGTCATTAAGAGTATGCTCGAAAGTTCTAGGGGGTCCGAGCCCCCACCCCATTATCAGTTAACTCTGGGCCTGGGTGCATGCGCAGAGGACAGGTACTCCAAGATAACAGGCCACACATTCCTGTGGGGTGGGACCCAATGGGCTGAAACTGCCCCACTCAGTTGCCGTGGTGATTAGGCTTTGGTGGTTAAGCTTGCCTGCCACCAATGTTGAGACAAGTTTCTAGTCCCTTACACATGCCTAGACCCTTCGCTAAATCTTCACATAACAAGGAATCCTTGCGCCCATCGCTGTTGATTCAGAAGAGTGCGTGTTCACGCGCGCGCTGGCGCAAGGCCTGCGCTCGATTTAGTGGGATATGAAAGCGAATCCCGTGGCCTCATTGGTATTCTGGTGGGGTTCGTGGGGTTTGTTGGGTTTCAGTTTGGTTTTTTTACCTGAACATTAGGTGTTCTGACAACACAGATGTTGGATATGCAAATAGCAAAATAACTTCTGATATTTCTCAATATTAGTATAAGAAATATATACTCTAAGGGGAAAGTGCCGATTGCCAGGTCCTGGAGTTTTTAACAGCAAAGAGAAGCTACTAGAGTTGCCTTTTTTTTTTTTTTTCTTTATATATCCTTAAACTCTTTCAGTAGGCATCAAATATGGACCGCTGTCAGAGGAGGGATGCTGTATTAATAAATTTACATTACATTTACATTAATCCTTTAAATTTGCAAAGACTTTTTATTTTCAGTATTATACAGGCAATTGAAAGGTATTTTTCATTTATTTTAAAATTACGCTTCATTTCGTACTCATCTTTTCCAACGAAGTTACAACTCTTGTGCCTGTGACCCCAAAATCGGTTGCCAGAGAAATAAATGTGATGCCACAGATTCAATCCAAGGCTTCAGTGCAGGATCAAGTGCAAGGAACAAAGGAGAAGATAAGTGGCTTTCTAGAATAGAAACATCTATTGGAAAAATCCATTTGTTTTTGTCAGCTCTATTTGAACAGATAGTCCCTGTGTCAAAATCTCCACTTAATTGGAGTTACGTGTATTTAAGTTTCACAATGATTTTGTGCTCCTGGGGCTTATCCAGGTTCCACTGAAATCAGCAGAAAGGTTCCTGCTAGTTTCGGTGGACTTCATTTCTGGCCTCTGCTAAAAAACTTCATGTTTGCAGGTACTGAACTGAAAAATAGGTATCAAAAGGAGAAGAGTTTGGTAAGGAACTCACCTTCTAAGGACCCAGATCCAGAGTGTGCTGGGTTTTGTGCTTTGCTTGCTTCCAACCTCCAGAAGGTGAGCGAATCTCTTCTTAGAGCAAGATTTTAAATTGCAGGATGGTTGAATGCCAAGGCATTGGAATTCTTAGTTGCCCAAATATCTGAAAAATGTGGCCTTCCTCAGAATTTCCTACCCAAGTTTAGCACACATTTAATCGTTGTACTTGCAAATGAGAAAAATCTATTCTACGGTAAGATTTGTCTGGGCTGCAAATTAAGAATGTTCAAGGAATATCATTCTCTAATTTTCGCATTTACTTTCAGTCGGCTGCTGTTTCATAAATTAGCTGTTTACCTCTCACTTCGTCTTCGCTGTCTGTACGTTGGATACGTAGTTCTGGTTAGTTGCCTACGCTCCCCGTTGCCTATGGGGAGAAGCAGGTGGCTCCGACCAGGGCAGGGCAGCTAAGTCTCAATTGTGTGGTTGCAGGTGCCATTGACTATGGCAGGAGTTTGAGAAATCAGCTGAGATCAATGTATAGATGGTTAAACTTAGGTGAATGTATACTAGGGAGGTGGGGGTCGGCCTCTTCTCCCTGGTAACAGGCGATGGGATGAGGGGAAATGGTCCGAAGTTACACCAGGGCAGGTTTAGGTTGGACATTGGGAAAAATTTCTTCACAGAAAAGGTTGTCAGGCACTGGAAGGGGTTTCCCAGGGAGGTGGTCAAGTCCCCATCCCTGGAAGTATTTAAAAGAAGGGTAGATGAGGTGCTTAGGGACATGGTTTAGTGGTGGGATGGCAGTGCTAGGTTAACGGTTGGGCTTGATGATCTTAAAGGTCTTTTCCAACCTAGACGATTCTATGATTCTATCTGTAGCAAACAAGAACCATGGTTGGAAGCCTTGACCTACAGGAAAAGATGCGCTAATAAGGAGCAGTCAATCCATCAGGTGGCGAATGGTCGTATTTTCACTGAAAAGGGGTTTGATGCTTAAAGGGGAGATGGATAATTAAGACTTCATCTTCCAAAATATTAAATATTGATTTGTAGACATTTAGCAGCAGGCATAAAGCTCTCCTGAGAACTGGCAGCAACTGTCTAAAAGATTAGAAAAGGCTTTACTCCTCTGTGTAGAATTTAGCGTTTATTTTTTTTGTTTAAACTTTATGAAATGAGAGTAAAACAAATCAGGAGGTAACTGCTAAGCCCTCTGAGCGCGTGTTAGTTCTGCTCCGTGTGGCCATTCAGACTCAAGATAGATATAAGATTTTTATTTTTTTTTTTTTTTTAAGGTTTGTGTTGGCTCTTGGTTTATTGAAGTGTCAGGAGGTTTATAAGCTCTTCAACTCCAATTTTGATTGTTTTATCCAACTACTGTCACTTCTTATCAGTATTAAAGGCAGCAATCAAAGCACAGGGCCCATGGGAAGTCGCGTTTTGGATGTACACCACCGTTCTTTTTTGTCACGGTTCTGAACTACGTGCCCCTGCTCCTGACAGCCAACCCACAACGAGCCAAGGGGGTGAGTGTCGTACTTTTGTTAATTCATTTGTGAATTAAACAAAGGGGTTTTTCTCTCCCCCCTATTTCTTTCCACCTGCCTAGGCCTTTCTTTAAGACTTGGGCAAGTTGCTAAAGTACAGCAGATGCCACGTAGGGTAGCTTTGCTCTTGGCAGCCCGCTCGTCTCTTCGGCCTTTGGCTAATTGTGCGTTGGGAATCGGCACGCCCATATTGGTTCAAACGGGTGAAACAGAAGTATTCCGGCTTGGCCGCGTCTTGCAGATGCTTCTCCCCAAAAGGAACCCAGGTTTATTACCTGGATTTGATGACTTAGCCCCAAGTGTGGTACGTGTTGGTCTGAGTGAAGCTAACCAGACGTTGAGCTACCGGGGAGCTGCTCGGCCCCGGGCTGCCCGTGGGACGCTGCTGCTGTGCCGAGGATGCAGGTGTGAAGTGGTTTGGAAAATCCTGCCTCTGCAGGAAGAAAATTCCGCAAACCAAAGGGAAAGGAAGAGCTAATTCTCGCTAGGCAGTGTCCGGGTGGGTATCGTGAGGTGGGATCTGTCCCTATCATAGCTCAGCTACGAAAATGGCAATCTCTTCGCTGAGTAAAATTGTGGTATTTTTAACTATATGCTCATGGCCCCATGGTCCAATCTGTGGAATAGAATAGAATGTTTTGGGTTGGAAGGGACCCCTAGAGGTCATCTAGTCCAACCCCCCTGCAGGGAGCAGGGACACCGCTAACTAGATCAGGTTGCTCACAGCCCCGTCCAACCTGGCCTTGAATGCTTCCAGGGATGGGGCCTCCACCCCCTCTCTGGGCAACCTGTTCCAGTGTTTCACCACTCTCATTGTAAAGAATTTCTTCCTTATATCTAGTCTAAACCTACCCTGTCCAGCCCTTGGATCATTTTAGTAGCCCTCCTCTGGACCCGCTCCAACACTTCCATGTCCTTCTTGTGCTGAGGGCTCCAGAGCTGGACGCAGTACTCCAGGTGAGGCCTCACCAGAGCAGAGTAGAGGGAATAACAGTCAGTCTTGTAAATCAAGGGCGTTATCCATGGCACAGCATTTGTGCACAACTTTTCTTTCTTCTTTCTTTTTTCTTCCTTTTTTTTTTCCCCTTTTTTTTGGTCTGTGCATTAGAAACCTACATGAATTTCCACGGTCCATTTTATTTGCGTTAACAAGCGCATTGAATTTAAGAGGTGACATTTTCGGTGCTTTATTTGCAATGGTTTCAAGTTGATCAAATCCCTTTCAGAATGTTCCCCATTTTATGCAGATTCACTTTAAGTAAGCGTAAGCAAAATATAATATGTTCACTTTACCCCTGGATCAGCTTAGTAGGTTTTAAAAGTGCATTTCCACTGTATCATCAACAGCAGCAAAGGAAAAAAGGGAGGAGCAGTGACAGAAAATCTATTTGAAAGAGCAAAGAGTTTCTTTGCACGTATGTACATATAGGTGTGGGGGTTTATATGGGTGAAGTCATGGCCATGGCACTGATGGAGCAGGCAGGGTTTAGCATTATAATGACAAATCCTAAACGATGACACACTTCAGAAAATGATGCTGTTCCTTGAAGATTTGATTATTTCCTACTGGCACCAAATGGAAAATTGACTGAGACAAGAGAATCCAGCAAGTTAAGGTCCAAATTGAAACACTAAGTCATGTCTGCATGGTAAGTAAAAAGTAATTAAAAAGAAAGTCACCAATTTTAGGGGGGGCGGGGGGGAGAGAGAGGCAATACAAGTAGAAGTCAATACTTAAAGCTTGTTTTAAACACTGCAATTGCAAAAAGCGGGCATTTCCTACCAAAGATGGCGCAGTGGCGTAAGCGGGGAAAAAAGGCAAATCTGTACATTTGCACGTTTCTAAGCAAGCATATATACAAGATATGTTTGAGTCCTTGGGGTTTTATGAAATTCTGTACCTTGTTTGACCGTTTCAGCTGGGCCATAGGCCCGGGAGGGGCATACATGTGATGTTGTTTTCATGTTGACATCTTTATTGTTAAATGTTGTGCACGGAGTTAAATATTTTTTGGTGCTCAAGTTTAGATGCTTGAAACCTGGAGTCCCTTTATTCACCCTGTCATCTGTCATTGATGTAAGTGACTTCGGCGACAGTGTTGACAGGATTTATCTAAGAGTTTGCCGGATGGCACGTTTTAGAAGATCAAATACAAATAAAAGGGGCCATCGTCTGGGGGATATGGGATTGGAAGTCAACGGGTGTTGACGGTGCTTAGTTTCACAGAGAGCTATTCACCAACTCTCACAATCACCTCTTGCAGATTTATCTCTTTATATAGGACCGTGTTTGTATTCCCTTCGGAGTGGGGAGGAAAATCCCAGAATCCCAGACTGGCAAGGGGTTGGAAGGGCTCTCGGGAGCTCACCCAGTCCCACCCCCCTGCCCAAGCAGGCTCACCCAGAGCAGGGGGCACAGGACAGCGTCCAGGCGGAGGTTGAAGATCTCCAGAGAAGGAGACTCCACAGCCCCCCTGGGCAGCCTGGGCCAGGGCTCGGAAAATGTTCGATTTCTTTTTTTTCTTTTTTTTTTTTTTTTTTTTCTAAGACCTGCCAGATAATCAAATATGTACCTGCATTTCCTTCTGACATTTCAGAAATGCTAAATATTGTATTCTGGTGATAATGCTTTCTGAAGAAGGAAGGAGATGGCCCATTTAATAATGTATACTTCATTTACAGTTTGGAGCGTTAGCCAACTACTTGTGATGATACTTCTTCCAGTCATAATACTGATATATGCAGAGTTCTAACTACATTTTTAAATAGAAAAACAACTGAATGATACATTCAAAATAATTCATGGAGAGGAAATAGATGTATTTCAGCATGGGAGAATATTTATGCATTATTTAACAGCAATAATGTTTGAATTCATACATTATGCAAATGCCGTTATAATCAGGAAAATGAAAGAACTTGGACTGCTGCAACATCTTTAAATCTACCATTAGGTACTTATTTGTGCATATCATTTAATACTGCACAGTGTTACAGTATGTCACTTGAAGAGAGAAGTTATCAGAGACTAACGGGTTATAAAAAAGAAAAGCTGATGAATCCTGATTGCTACCTTGATGCTAACGTCTATAAATTTATCAGCAAACAAGAGTAAAGGCTTTAATGGTAATTTCCATGAACTCCTCTTCCGGAGAGAAGTTACCGGGGTTTTACACACAGTTCCCATTTCGCGTTGTGATCCTCATCCCTACCCACCCCCACGCACCAGACCGGCGCACAGCGTGGGCCGACGCTGCCAAATTGTATTTTCCTAATGTATCAGCAGCTATGTTCCAAAACTATCAAAACCAGCAAGCCTGGCCGTATAAAACCGAAGCTGCTTCTGGCTCCTCTTAGCTTCAAGACAAAATATTTTAAAAAAAAAAAAAAAAAAAAAAACTAAAAAAAAAATAAAAAAGCCTTTAATTTGGGGAAAAGGGTTAAAAGACCTTCCCTTTTACTGGTAAGATCTGTTTACATCTCTGCTTGATGAAATTCATAACCCCGCGCATATGTACGTGTGCACTTCACTGCAGCAGTTTTGTGCCACGTTTCCTTTATAAGGTCTGCGGTTTTGCAGCCGGTACAGGCGTGCATACATGCTGCCGGTGGAACAGGAGCAAAAAATGGCCATGCACGGCACGCCGGGAAGGCTCCGCGCCGGCACCTTCATCCCGGGGGCCGGGCCAGCACAGCCGTGTTCGAAGGCACTGCCCTGGGGCTCCGAGCTACGCTGGGGTGGCTTTGGCAGAGCCTGCCCTGTGGAATAATTGCCGGAGGTGACTCAGAAATTAAACTTATATTCACATTTTAAGGAAAGGTACAGCACTGAAGAAGCTTCCCAGGTGGAGTGCAGCTGACATGCAAGGAATCCGTTCCATGGAAGTTCCCCAGGGCTGCAGCCTTCGATGTTGGGGACACCAGGGGAGCTCGCTGTGCCGACCCCACGAGGAACCACACGGAAGGTGGAGCGGAGCGGAGACGCTGTGGCCAGGCTCTGTGATAACACGGGAACTTGAAGGTACCACGGAACCGATGGCCTGCATATTTGCTACCCTGGGCCAACGGCCTGTCATGGTTTTGACAAAATGCTGTCTTTTGGTAACTTTGCTCATTATAATGTCATTATCACACCTCCATCCCAAAAGCTACCCGCCTCCAAGGTGCAACCACCCGTCACTGGGCTTGAGCTTTGGATTTTTCTAATTTATACCTTTAAAAGCGAAGCGAGATGATTTTAGACCAATCCTAACCAAGGTCTGTATGACCAGAGATGCTCAAGCTCCACCCGAAAGGTAAAAAATGATATAAAACAGCTCAAGAGAGAGAGAATGTTAGGGAAGATACCATTGTGTATGGGAAGACACCATCATCGTGTACCTCTCTGACTTCTGGGCTCAGTCGTCGGGCTGAGCCTCCGAGGATCCTGTGTATCTGTTGCTTCATTAAACTGCACGACTCATTAATCCAGCCATGATCGGTCTCATTGAATGCCACCAAACTCTTCAAGCGTGGCCGTGGTAGCTCATGGAACGTGACTAGGCAGAAGGTGTGTTGCGTTATTTTTGCACCCATGATCGCGATAGTTCAGTGCACTGAACGCAACCGGACTTAAAATGACGAATTGGGCATCACCCCAAATTACTTCAACCTTTTAACGCAACAGGCTGTCGGGCCCATGAGAAGAGCAGGTTTCTGCCCCAGTATTGGGTGCCTCCTGGTCTCTCCCTGCCGCTCCTGCTTCTGTTTCCTTTGTCTCTTTTCATCAATGGTTTCTTGTTCTCCCCGTTTTAAATAGCTCCTCCATTTCTTTCTTTTACTCCATTCAGCCGGGCCTTCTACCAACCATGTGGTCCTTATGGCCTTTCCTCTTCCGTGCTTCACACCTCAATGAATTTCTCCTCCAGGCCATGTATGTAGTCATCTGTAGCATGTAGTGCTCCCATGTTATGAACAGAAACAGAGGTAGGTAGTCCTATGCGCTCAAAAGTGTCTGGGGTGTTATCTCCTGGTTTGAGCCAAAGAAGTTGAGGGCTGTGTTCAGTTCACTCTTTGGAGCAGCGATCTTGTGTTAGACCCACCAGCTGGTTCTTTTCCATGTGTTTCAGTGTTCCACCATCCTTTTCCTTTCCTTCAGCACGCAGGGTGCGCCAGCAGTCACCCTGCCCTTCCCATCCCAGTGGGGAGAGCGCAAGTCTTGTGAGGAGCGGCTGGGGGTGTTCAGCCTGGAGCAGAGGAGGCTGAGGGGAGCCCTCATCGCTCCCTACAACTGCCTGAGAGGAGGGGGGAGCCGGGG
>NW_009269998.1:1153785-1166135 GCF_000687185.1 Egretta garzetta
AGTCCACTTCCTGCCCCCCTCCCCCACCACTCTGCAGCTGGATTTGCTCTGGCTCGTCTCCAGAATCTCAAGCTCTCTTATGTCTGCACGTATGAAAAGTAAAAATGCACAGGATACAGGAAAAACAGAGTAGATGGGTCCTTCTTATCTCACAGAGAATGCTGGAGCTTTGGGGTCTGGTGGTGATGATTAAAAGAAAAAAAACCACCCTGCAATTTTTTCTGGTCTGTTCTTCTTTGCCCTTATGGGAATTGAGAAGTTGAGAAGTAGCAGTGCTGATTATCTTGTGCTTTTCAGTCTCCCACCTTTGACAAATACATCCTGGAGGGAATGGGCTATGGATGATTTTGCCAAATTGAAAGTAAACATTGCATCTGATTTTTTTTCTCCTACCAAACTTTAGTTTTACAAAAATTACAACCTGCTTAATGTATTGGCAGGAAAGATGAAAGACAAAGGAGCTTCCTAGTCAATGATGGGCTCTGCCAGGTCCTTTCTTGCCTGGCTGATATTTAGGTCAGCATTTGGGGAAACAAAGCCATCAGTAGTCACAGGGGTGCACAGTGATGGAAGAAGAGCTGGACTTTCCCCTCGTAGTCCCTGAGTGAACAAAATGTCTTCCAAATTGTTCATATTGCAAAACTCTTCATCGTTAATAACTAAATAGTTCTGTTAACGATAAAAATGAGAGCAAATAGAAATGAAGAACAATTGTGCTGAGAGCACAACCCATTTTCTTAAGCCATTAAATAAAGCTGGCCCATCGCTCGCCGAGGAGTCATTTACAGAAACGGGGAGCAGAGGGGAATTCACACTCTGATTTCCCTGTGTCCTTGTTGGATGGCAAGCAAAAAAGAATTTGCCTGCAGATGCCATCAGTCCAGCATGTCTCATAAACACAATATTCCCACAATAGCTCAGGAATTCAGAACAGATCTTCTTGCAACTGGGTGGCATTTGGACACATTTTGGGCGCTCACCAATTTGAATCCAGTCCACGCAGCCGGGATTTTTTACTGTGTTAGAGTCTTCCAAAAATGATTACTTTTTTATGGCAGAGTGGATGCAATACTGTTTGCTCCTCCATCTAAAGATTGTGCCAGGGCTTCTGCTATAAAATCTCTATTGCTAACAAGAAAACACAATTCAACCAATATATTGTGCTCCTGGCTAAGAACCGGCATGCAAGGATTCATCCTGGAAATGTTTAGTTGTAGCGAACAATACTCGTTCCTCAGAGTGCAAAATAATGCATGAACTCCCTTTTGTTGAATGTTAACTAATTTTTATGGCATTGTGGCAATCGGTTGTCATAAAGCTGGTTGGGACGAGAGGCGGCGGGGGGTGGGGGCAGTAGGATGCAGCAGGCACCAAGGGTGGGATAACAACATGTGCCTACTCCATGGCCAACTGGAGATCGCCAGCTGATGGCGAAGAGGAGACAGGGCTGCAGAAACTGGAGTCGATACGTCTTGCAATGGTAAATCAGTTAACGAGATACTAATTTTGGAGCGGTTACAGTCAAGTCTTCAATGCAGACCTCCCTGTTTTACCTAGCTTTGACAGTGACAGCTGCGTGGTGGCTGTACGAGAGGAAAGAGGATGCTGGTTATCGCTGCAGTCATTTTATGGCACTGTTGGACTGGTTGTTGTGGTGTTTGTGCATGGGTGAGCCGAGCTTCAAGTTAGTCTCGGGGGGGATTTCCACATCCCCAGTGCCTGAACACAGTGAGAAAGCCCAGCCTTAGCTAAGGCAACACCTTCCCATCACTTCAACGCTTCCTCCTGGCTGGTGTGCTCCTTTTGGTCAAGCAGATGGTACAGCATTTTGTAGAAGCTGTCCGGCGTGTCTGTGTTTTCCCTCTGGTTACAGCGCCTGAGATGAATTTTCAGGAAGTGCCAAATCCAGCCAGGCCTCTGTATGATTAACAAGGATGCCATCCCCACCACAGAGAAGTGCAAGAACTGCGGCAGGCGCTCAGCAGAGGTGCTTGGAGGGACCAAGGGAGTCAATGGTATGGTTAACCCTGAAGCTGTCACGCTGTTGAAATCATCTCTTCTGCTTAATGTCACCCTGTTGTTTTGGCAGCGTGGGCAAGCTCCAGCTGGAGGAAACGCCTGCTTAACCTCTTGGCTAAGAGAACACAACCCCTTTCTGCAAAGTTACCAGAAATTAAGATCAGAGCTTTAGATTGCTGTAGACTTAAAGAGGCTCTTCTAAATGACGACCGTAAATTCTACACAACCAAAAAAAATGACAAAGTAACTTCTTTGGGATTTTGTTTAATGGTTTGCTAGGGTGCCCAGTAGAATGTGGAAAAGCCGGGCCATCTTGTCTAGACTGTGCTCTTGCCTAGAAAGGTTGGACCAGATGACCCTTGAGGTCCCTTCCAACCCAGGATTCTATGATTCTGTGATCTCTGGAGGATCTCTTTTTCTCAGCTCTTCTTTCCTTAAAGTAAGACTATTGCTGCTCTTACTCC
The DNA here is from genome assembly GCF_000687185.1 of Egretta garzetta. Classification (NCBI taxonomy): domain Eukaryota; kingdom Metazoa; phylum Chordata; class Aves; order Pelecaniformes; family Ardeidae; genus Egretta; species Egretta garzetta. Next base: position 1,156,269 of record NW_009269998.1, read on the forward strand.
TAACTGTTTCTGGTTGCACTGCGAATGTGCTCCAAAATCCACTGAAGCCAACAGAAGAATTCCCTGAGAGCCCAAATTCCTATGCTTTTCCCCATTCAAGATCATCCAGCATCTGCCCCCAGTGTGCCAGTATAGGTCCAGAATATCTGCTTTTCAAAACAGCAAAATTAACTCCAACGTGAAACTTGGCACTGACTTCAGAAGGATTATCCCAGTCAGCTATGTTCTGGCAATCCTGGCTTACAGCACGGTTTTTAACATATGTTAAATTTTATGCTGATAGTTTGCATATTCTTACACTAAATAAATATGTACATTTAGGTACGCTGTGATGTAACGGCAACTTCCATCTCGTATGACCATCTGACGTTGTTTCTCCTGGGAATGGATGCATCTCCTCAGCATCACGAGGAAACCCACTATTTCAACCCAACGGAATATCTTCATTTCAGGTAGTCCAAATGGTCTATCTGTAACACAAGGTCGCCTGCAGTTTGCGGTATGGCTTTCCTACCTGTGCTAATTCTTTGGGGTTTTAATCCAAAACACTTCAGCTACGTTTCCCGAAAACATGCAAATGCTGAGGGTCCCACAAATGCTATTATTAACATGGCCTCTTAATTGATTTTTTTTCTTTGGGAGCGATTTGTTTCTCTCCCAGTTTATCGTGGCAAACACTGGCATTTGTCGCTTCTTCCAGTAACTGAAGCCTTCTGCTTTAATAAATGCACATATTAGATGCTATTCTTTTTCTCTCCTTGATAGGTGTATAGTGTCAGGCAGAAGAAGGTCACAATGATGTTAAATTTGCTGCTAAGCAAAGGATCAGAGTGTAAATGAAATCTTGAAAGCTGGGAAATGAGAATGTGCAAGTGTAAATAATGTATTAATTATTGACAGCTAAGGGACCGAAGAGTCCTAGTTAGTAATGACATCTTCAAAGGGCTTTTCCCACCTAAACGATTCTGTGATTCTATGAGCTGTGAAGCCACCCACAAAGGCTGTGCTTTCCATTCTGCCATTGGCCTCTCCGGAGGCGAAACCCAAGGAGTTCACTTGCTGCCCACCTGCACCACCACTCTGCAGCTGGATTTGCTCTGGCTCGTCTCCAGAATCTCAAGCTCTCTTATGTCTGCACGTATGAAAAGTAAAAATGCACAGGATACAGGAAAAACAGAGTAGATGGGTCCTTCTTATCTCACAGAGAATGCTGGAGCTTTGGGGTCTGGTGGTGATGATTAAAAGAAAAAAAACCACCCTGCAATTTTTTCTGGTCTGTTCTTCTTTGCCCTTATGGGAATTGAGAAGTTGAGAAGTAGCAGTGCTGATTATCTTGTGCTTTTCAGTCTCCCACCTTTGACAAATACATCCTGGAGGGAATGGGCTATGGATGATTTTGCCAAATTGAAAGTAAACATTGCATCTGATTTTTTTTCTCCTACCAAACTTTAGTTTTACAAAAATTACAACCTGCTTAATGTATTGGCAGGAAAGATGAAAGACAAAGGAGCTTCCTAGTCAATGATGGGCTCTGCCAGGTCCTTTCTTGCCTGGCTGATATTTAGGTCAGCATTTGGGGAAACAAAGCCATCAGTAGTCACAGGGGTGCACAGTGATGGAAGAAGAGCTGGACTTTCCCCTCGTAGTCCCTGAGTGAACAAAATGTCTTCCAAATTGTTCATATTGCAAAACTCTTCATCGTTAATAACTAAATAGTTCTGTTAACGATAAAAATGAGAGCAAATAGAAATGAAGAACAATTGTGCTGAGAGCACAACCCATTTTCTTAAGCCATTAAATAAAGCTGGCCCATCGCTCGCCGAGGAGTCATTTACAGAAACGGGGAGCAGAGGGGAATTCACACTCTGATTTCCCTGTGTCCTTGTTGGATGGCAAGCAAAAAAGAATTTGCCTGCAGATGCCATCAGTCCAGCATGTCTCATAAACACAATATTCCCACAATAGCTCAGGAATTCAGAACAGATCTTCTTGCAACTGGGTGGCATTTGGACACATTTTGGGCGCTCACCAATTTGAATCCAGTCCACGCAGCCGGGATTTTTTACTGTGTTAGAGTCTTCCAAAAATGATTACTTTTTTATGGCAGAGTGGATGCAATACTGTTTGCTCCTCCATCTAAAGATTGTGCCAGGGCTTCTGCTATAAAATCTCTATTGCTAACAAGAAAACACAATTCAACCAATATATTGTGCTCCTGGCTAATAACCGGCATGCAAGGATTCATCCTGGAAATGTTTAGTTGTAGCGAACAATACTCGTTCCTCAGAGTGCAAAATAATGCATGAACTCCCTTTTGTTGAATGTTAACTAATTTTTATGGCATTGTGGCAATCGGTTGTCATAAAGCTGGTTGGGACGAGAGGCGGCGGGGGGGGGGGGCAGTAGGATGCAGCAGGCACCAAGGGTGGGATAACAACATGTGCCTACTCCATGGCCAACTGGAGATCGCCAGCTGATGGCGAAGAGGAGACAGGGCTGCAGAAACTGGAGTCGATACGTCTTGCAATGGTAAATCAGTTAACGAGATACTAATTTTGGAGCGGTTACAGTCAAGTCTTCAATGCAGACCTCCCTGTTTTACCTAGCTTTGACAGTGACAGCTGCGTGGTGGCTGTACGAGAGGAAAGAGGATGCTGGTTATCGCTGCAGTCATTTTATGGCACTGTTGGACTGGTTGTTGTGGTGTTTGTGCATGGGTGAGCCGAGCTTCAAGTTAGTCTCGGGGGGGATTTCCACATCCCCAGTGCCTGAACACAGTGAGAAAGCCCAGCCTTAGCTAAGGCAACACCTTCCCATCACTTCAACGCTTCCTCCTGGCTGGTGTGCTCCTTTTGGTCAAGCAGATGGTACAGCATTTTGTAGAAGCTGTCCGGCGTGTCTGTGTTTTCCCTCTGGTTACAGCGCCTGAGATGAATTTTCAGGAAGTGCCAAATCCAGCCAGGCCTCTGTATGATTAACAAGGATGCCATCCCCACCACAGAGAAGTGCAAGAACTGCGGCAGGCGCTCAGCAGAGGTGCTTGGAGGGACCAAGGGAGTCAATGGTATGGTTAACCCTGAAGCTGTCACGCTGTTGAAATCATCTCTTCTGCTTAATGTCACCCTGTTGTTTTGGCAGCGTGGGCAAGCTCCAGCTGGAGGAAACGCCTGCTTAACCTCTTGGCTAAGAGAACACAACCCCTTTCTGCAAAGTTACCAGAAATTAAGATCAGAGCTTTAGATTGCTGTAGACTTAAAGAGGCTCTTCTAAATGACGACCGTAAATTCTACACAACCAAAAAAAATGACAAAGTAACTTCTTTGGGATTTTGTTTAATGGTTTGCTAGGGTGCCCAGTAGAATGTGGAAAAGCCGGGCCATCTTGTCTAGACTGTGCTCTTGCCTAGAAAGGTTGGACCAGATGACCCTTGAGGTCCCTTCCAACCCAGGATTCTATGATTCTGTGATCTCTGGAGGATCTCTTTTTCTCAGCTCTTCTTTCCTTAAAGTAAGACTATTGCTGCTCTTACTCCTAACTGTTTCTGGTTGCACTGCGAATGTGCTCCAAAATCCACTGAAGCCAACAGAAGAATTCCCTGAGAGCCCAAATTCCTATGCTTTTCCCCATTCAAGATCATCCAGCATCTGCCCCCAGTGTGCCAGTATAGGTCCAGAATATCTGCTTTTCAAAACAGCAAAATTAACTCCAACGTGAAACTTGGCACTGACTTCAGAAGGATTATCCCAGTCAGCTATGTTCTGGCAATCCTGGCTTACAGCACGGTTTTTAACATATGTTAAATTTTATGCTGATAGTTTGCATATTCTTACACTAAATAAATATGTACATTTAGGTACGCTGTGATGTAACGGCAACTTCCATCTCGTATGACCATCTGACGTTGTTTCTCCTGGGAATGGATGCATCTCCTCAGCATCACGAGGAAACCCACTATTTCAACCCAACGGAATATCTTCATTTCAGGTAGTCCAAATGGTCTATCTGTAACACAAGGTCGCCTGCAGTTTGCGGTATGGCTTTCCTACCTGTGCTAATTCTTTGGGGTTTTAATCCAAAACACTTCAGCTACGTTTCCCGAAAACATGCAAATGCTGAGGGTCCCACAAATGCTATTATTAACATGGCCTCTTAATTGATTTTTTTTCTTTGGGAGCGATTTGTTTCTCTCCCAGTTTATCGTGGCAAACACTGGCATTTGTCGCTTCTTCCAGTAACTGAAGCCTTCTGCTTTAATAAATGCACATATTAGATGCTATTCTTTTTCTCTCCTTGATAGGTGTATAGTGTCAGGCAGAAGAAGGTCACAATGATGTTAAATTTGCTGCTAAGCAAAGGATCAGAGTGTAAATGAAATCTTGAAAGCTGGGAAATGAGAATGTGCAAGTGTAAATAATGTATTAATTATTGACAGCTAAGGGACCGAAGAGTCCTAGTTAGTAATGACATCTTCATTGTCACGCTGCCTGACACCATCCCAGGTATTTTTATTTTAATAACAGGTTTTCCCCCCAAGATAGTAAGTATTTCAATTTACCCGTGTAACTTTATTGATATTTTTCATTTTCTTTCGCTTTTCTTTCTCTCGCTGCAGTCTGGGTGCTTGGTTCAGGAGGGGACGGGGGAGAAGCGAATCTTCCTATTTTATTGTGGCAAGCGATATTATTAAGGTACAAAATAGATTTTTCTTACAATGAAAGAGACCAATACTGAAGTGCAAAAGGAGATTCCACCTCATCGGTTATTTATGGAAGTTAAGATATAGTTTAGGGAAAGGCATACAATAGCTAAGGGCTCAGTTTCACCAACAGGCCCTCCCAGCAATGACTGGGAAGTGCTTGATACATGCCAGAAGCAGAATTGATTTCACCGTGGCTTTCATGGAATCACAGAATTGTTTAGTTGAGAAAAGCCGTTTAAGATCATCAAGCCCAACCGTTCCCCTACCCCTGCCATCCCACCCCCAAACCCTGGCCCTCAGCACCGCCTCTGCCCGGCTGTTAAATCCCCCCAGGGCTGGGGACTCGACCCCTTCCCTGGGCAGCCCCTTCCAGCCCCTGACAGCCCCAAGGGGAAGGAATTGTTCCCCATGGCCAACCTCACCCTGCCCTGGCACAACTTGAGGCCGGTGCCCCTCGTCCCATCGCCCCTTCCCTGGGAGCAGAGCCCGACCCCCCCCTCCGGCTCCCCCCTCCTCTCAGGCCGTTGTAGGGAGCGATGAGGGCTCCCCTCAGCCTCCTCTGCTCCCGGCTGAACGCCCCCAACTCCCCCAGCCGCCCCCCCCAGCCGCCCCCCAGCAGCCTGGGGCTCCAGACCCCTCCCCAGCTCCGCTGCCCTTCCCTGGCCATGTTCCAGCAATGCAACGTCTTTCCAGTAGCGAGGGGCCCAAGTTTCCTGAGCGAAACACTGGTTAAGTTAAGGAAAGGTGTTTCTGGGGTAAAAGGCTTTTAATAACCTGTACTTTGCAAGCATTGCACAAAATCTAGGAGTAATAGTAAATTCTTTAATATTTAAATTATTTTTTATTACAAATGGGTGCAGAAAAAATTCCCATGATCCAAAAAGGGTCTTGGTATAGTCGCTGTTTGCTTAAGGCAGCTAGATGTAAATAGCTTGGAGCTTTCAAATGCCAAGATTTAAAAAGAAAAAAAAAAAAAACAAATGAAACAAAATAAATAAACAAACAGCCCCAAACCACCAAAGGTACCTCCCAATCCTTGTTTGCCAAGTGAGCTAAGAACTGTTCTCCTCCTGAGATTTTAACCTGTGGAGGAGACCTGGTCCTCCTCTGGGAGCAAAGGGTGCTACCGAGAGCCGGGGGTTAAAGAAAAAGAGGAGGCAACCGCTTCGGATGCTCGCCAGCCCACCAATAATTGCCTGTTCCCTGGCCTTAGCGAGGAGAGCTGGGTGCCAGCTTTTAGTCAAATCCTCTTTTCCCCTGACAAATGCAGGTTCTGGTCTGTGGAACTGCTGAGCAAATTTCTGTCAGCTGCAGTGACTTGGTGGAGTCAATAAATCCTGGTGCGTGGGGAGCTGGGAAAACTGGAAATATTTCATTTCACTGTTTTGAAAACATTGTCTTGGTTGATTGCGCTGGGAAGATCTTCCACCTGAAGAAGTTTGATTTCCTTGATGAACGAACATTAATGTTTTCGCATAAGCTAAAAATAAGGAAAGGTTTCCCCTGAAATTAATTTTTCCCCTTTTCAGCTGAATGCAGCCCAGCCGTGTTTTCGGCTGGGTGCCCAGCGTGGGCAGCGTGTGCCTTGGCCCCGCTCCTGCCCCTCGTGCCGGTGACCGGTCCTGCTGGCGGCTCTGCAGGGTAAAGACCAGGTCCATCTTTGGGGGATGTTCCCAGCTGCACCGCCCGCTTCCAAGGGGCTCCTTACAGGTGGGAAGTACCAGGAAGGGAAAACGCGACGCGCTTTTTACGTCTGTTGTTAGTTAGAGGACGTGTCTCTCGAGCGTTAAAAATATGTGGTGCTGAGCATGCAGCCTTCTTCCTCTGGCCAAGAATAGAACTTTATCAAAATGAAATTTCCTGTTCATTTGAGCCAGTCACCATAGCAACGGGACTGTATACCTGTGATGTACGGGCGTGAGCCGCTACGACCTCTGAACCAGGCGGAGCGAGCCGTGCCCCATCCCCCTGCCGAAGGGAGAAGGACGTTGCCGATGTATCCATGGCCCCTGTTTCTATATCCCTGGTATGCGTGGCCTGTATAGACAGTCGTTGTATTTGGGATTACCCTGCTTCCATTTGGTAAATAAATCGCAAAATCTCAAGGGTTGGAAGGGACCTCGGGAGATCACCCAGTCCAACACCCCTGCTCAAGCAGGTTCTCCTAGAGCATGTTACACAGGACAGCGTCCAGGCGGGGGTTGAAGATCTCCAGAGAAGGAGACTCCACAGCCCCCCTGGGCAGCCTGGGCCAGGGCTCGGGCACCCTCCAAGTCAACAAGTTCTTCCTCCCGTTCAAGTGGAACCTCTTGTGCTTCAGGTTGTGCCCATTGTCCCTTGTCCTGGTGCTGGGCACCACTGTGAAGAGTCTGGCTCCATCCTCATGACATCCACCCATAAGATACTTGTACATGTTGATGAGATCCCCTCTCAGCCTTCTCTTCTCCAGGCTGAACAAGCCCAGCTCCCTCAGCCTTTCCTCATAGGGGAGATGCTCGAGTCCCCTCATCATCCTTGTTGCCCTCCTCTGGACTCTCTCCAGGAGTTCCTCATCTTTCTTGAACTGGGGAGCCCAGAACTGGACCCAGTGCTCCAGGTAGGGTCTCACGAGGGCAGAGTAGAGGGGGAGGAGAACCTCCCTCGCCCTGCTGGCCACGTTCCTCTTAATGCACCCCAGGATGCCATTGGCCTTCTTGGCAACGAGGGCACCCTGCTGACTCATGGCCAGCTTGTCATCCACCAGGACTCCCAGGTCCCTTTTGGCAGAGCTGCTTGCCAGCAGGTCAGCCCCCGGCCTGTACTGGTGCATGGGTTCAACCTCCCCAGGTGCCGCACTCGACACTTGCCCGTGTTGAATTTCATCATGTTCCTCTCCGCCCAACTCTCCAGCCTGTCCAGGTCCCACTGAATTGCAGAAATTCAATATGTTCTTGTCCTGGGGAAAGACTTTCTAATGCCAACCTTCCACAAAAATAAAAGCTCATGCTTACATTTGCTTCTGTATGAATTCCCTAATTCAAAAAAAATTGATAAAGCGCCTCACTCATGCAGATCTGTCAAGCTGCTAATAGTACATCATTAAAAAAAGAATAAAGCAACTGCATGCGGAATTATTTAAATATTGTTTTAATAGTAAACTGGAAATAATTATGCACCTTTGGCTATCCAATATTGCAAAGAGGCTATTGCTGTTCATTCCATAACTTTTAGTGAAATTGAACTCACCAATAAGAAACAAATGGTTGTATTTTAAAGGAACCTGAAATTATTTCCCCGGGTCCTTCATAAGGTAGATCATTACAGAGAAACGTTTTCTTTTTGTGAAGAAAACCCAGCTCGCTAGCGTGATGGAAATTATATTTTAAGCTTCCTACATTTATTAGCTTATTTAAGAAGAGGCAAACTTCAAAGAAGAATTTTATTTGAAATACTTGCGCTATCGAAATCTATGTAAGGACGGGTATTGCCCTCAGGTGTTCTATATATGACTGAGCATGTAGAGGAACCGTCTGGTGCCATCTTCCGACATTTGCGTTCAGATCTGCCCTCTCTTCCCCTCTTCCCTCGGTGTATCCTGATACGGAATGTGGGGCGAGCTACAAGAAATAGTGTGACCAGCAGGAGTAGGGAAGTGATCGTGCCCCTGTACTCGGTGCTGGTGAGGCTGCACCTCGAATACTGTGTTCAGTTTTGGGCCCCTCACTACAAGAAGGATGTTGCATTGCTGGAGCATGTCCAGAGGAGAGCAACCAAGCTGGTGAGGGGTCTGGAACACAAGTCATATGAGGAGCGGCTGAGGGAACCGGGGTTATTTAGTCTGGAGAAGAGGAGGCTGAGGGGAGACCTGATCGCCCTCTACAACTGCCTGAGAGGAGGCTGTAGTGAGGTGGGGGTCGGCCTCTTCTCCCTGGGAACAGATGATAGGACGAGGGGGAATGGTTTGAAGCTGTGCCAGGGCAGGTTTAGGTTAGATATTAGGAAAAACTTCTTCACTGGAAGGGTTGTCAGCCTCTGGAATGGGCTGCCCAGGGAGGTGGTAGAGTCCTCCTCCCTGGAGGTATTTAAAAGAAGGATAGATGAGGTGCTTAGGGCCATGGTTTAGTGGTGGGATGGCAGGGTTAGGTTAAAGGTTGGACTTAATGATCTCAAAGGTCTTTTCCAACCAAAGTGATTCTATGATTCTAAGATGTGACAGACGATAACGCGCGTGACTGCAGCGGGCTGCCCACGCTTCTAACGCCGGCCCTTGATCCAGGGCGCTTGACTCTTTTTTTTTTTTTTTTTTTTTTTTTGGTTTTATTATAATCCTCATTTCTGTGCCAGTGGAAACGGGGCTTCTCCTCTCAGAGCAGAATTTCTTGTCCTTGCCCAGCAAATGGGGAGACAACATTGTTGTTCTTTTAGGGGGGACAGAGAAGGCTGGGCCGGGCGACTCATCCTCGTGCAGGCAGTGTGGTGGTTTGAAAAGGGAAGGGAGCTGAGCTTTCACCCACAGTTTAAGGACGGGAGACCACTATCTCTGATTTTGGGGTTGTTTGTGGGTTTGGGTTGGTTTTTTCTTTTGTTGTTGTAACAACTATTTTATTTAATTTATTTTTTCCTCAATCTGGTTGCTTTCAGATGTTCTACTGGGAAATATCTCTCTTATGTAAGCTGCTAATACTCCGCTTTAGGCAGAACACGGTGCTTGGAGCTTATGTAGGCTGATTTCAGGGAAACGAGCAGCGTTATTGATTTTCATTGGGCTTATTAGGATCAGCGTAACATGCGCTTTTGCTATACGAGGTTGTATTCGGCTTTCATCGTGAAATCTCATTACGCTAAAAAGAAATGGAAACAAGTTATGCAAGTAAAAGATTTTGCGGAGCACTGTAATGAAATTACTCCGTGTCTGTGGAAAGGCACGGTTGGATGTCGGTTGTTCAAACCCCCAACGCTGCTGGTCAGAGACCCCCTTCTCATTTGCTTTTGAAAATTAATTCTCCAGTCTTAGTGGCATTATTTCAGATTCATGCTAACAGGGCTGAAGGTACAGCTTGGCTCTTGCAGTAGCCGCGGTGTCTGAACCCTGATGCTGAAGTGGTGATTTACTGGGAGATGTCCCAGATGTTCGTCTGCCTGCAGCTGGGCCGGAATGTATTACAGCGTTACGGAGGTGTGAGCTGCAC
>NW_009269998.1:1166476-1172315 GCF_000687185.1 Egretta garzetta
ACGGAATGTATTACAGCGTTACGGAGGTGTGAGCTGCACGTGGCCATGGGTGTGCTCCCAGACCCCCAGCCAGGGTGAGGAATGAGCAGGGAGCTGGTTTTTACCCTTCCCGTGGGACACCAGCTAGTCATGGTTTGCCTGTGGACGGTGGTGGAGGAGGCACGAGCTGGCAGCACAGCACCAAGGGCGCAAACCTTTTCCTCCTGAAGCTGCGAGGAGACCCAGCCACCACCCTGGCTTCCCTCTTCCGAGCCCAACTCACCACCAGCGCTCCTAGGTCCAAACCCTGACTCTTCTCCGGCGTTCCTGTAGCTGCAGGCGGTGCTGAGGCTTTCTCGTGTTCTGCTAAGCAGGGTGGAGGGAATTTATGGAGGTGTTTATGTGATTTCCAGCCCACAAGGTGCCTGGGCTCTTTGGGGAGAGCAAAACTCGTCTGCTGTGGCTGTCCCCATGCCGCTGAAATAAGGCGCCCAGGTCCCTGCGGGGCTGGGGGTGGCAGCGATGCCCTCCTGCCCGCAGTGGGCTGGCAGCAAGCTTGGGGCACGTCTCCGTCAGGTCAGACCTCCTCTTGTGGCTTGCCAAGCAAGTTTTCAGGGTCAAGGAAGGTTTTTTTTGTTTGTTTGTCTGGTTTTTTTAGCACTTGAAATCGGCGGTAAGGAAAACATTTCCCCCAGATCTGTACTCACTCTGTAAGGATGGATCAAGACTCTTGAGCTGTCAGGGGAAAAAAAAAATATCCTCCCCTGACACGTTTTGATGGTGCCTCTTAGAATTGCACATATTTCCTAATGGCCAGGATGCTTTTGTTTCCGTCGATGTTCTGCATCTGGTGAAAGCAACGTTCCTTTGCGAAAGAGAAAATTAATTTTGCAGAAATCTGAGAAGTGACTCTCGGGCTTCCTTTCCTATTGCATTCGTGTATTTCAGATCATCGAGAATGAGCTGTGTATGGTACCAAAATCAGCAGAAAGCACCCAGTTAAACACCAACCTGCAGAGTAGATGCTAATAAATTCTTGAATTTGTATTCCAGATACAAAGCTGTGACTGCAAAGTTACTTGGGGAGTACAAATTTTGCCTTATTGACAGGCTGTGATTTAATGGCGTTGCACGGTCAGCTCTTAGGCAGTCTTGGGTCATTCCCTGCTGATTCAGTGACACTGTGCTCTTCTGCCTGGAATTGCCTACCCTTGTGGTGGGGTTTTATGGAGAAACATTGGCATCATAAATGGACTCCTCGTGTCCTAGACTTGAAAGCTTTTTTTTCCAGAATTTTTCAAACCTGAACGGCAAAATCCTAAAGGGGAAGATCTGAATACACATGTGACCACCTTATTTATTTGTGAAAAGGGGTCTCAAACTGCTGAACACACGGCTTTGTGGAAGAGCGCTCCTGTGTTGCTGACAATTAGTACACTTTCCACTTGCAAAATGATGCTCTCTGCTAATGCTCCCATATAGTAATCAAAAGCACCTAATCCAGCTGATTAAAAATTCCCCGTTGGGCTTTGCTGACCAAATGAATACAATTAGTAAGACATTTCAAGTCAAGAATTTCCTGCGAATACTGATATTCGTAGACTTTCAATTAAAATTATGAGACCGACACATCAAATGAAGAGAGGTCTTGTTCCCTGGTGCATCTCAGTAGAGACCCGTCGCTGGCGTGCGGCAGGAGAGGTTTTATTCTATAAGTGCAGGTAAGCTTTTCACTCAGATCTCGGCTTTAGGACCAAATTAATTGCGTGATGAAAGCGTTCTCTTGTGGACCTCCTACCAAAGAAACCTAGCGAAGAAGCTCCATTAAGTGAGTTAGGTCACGCAGGCAATGGTAACAGGTGCTAGGGGTTGTTGTTGTGATTTTGTTTGTTTAATATTAATCTAAAATAATTCAAATGGCGTCTTAATAGCCTTATTTTACATCTCTTATTTTGATTTTAAAAATGGGCGCATTCCCCTCAGTGCAGTTAATAGGGTCAGCCTGTGAGCCTGTGCTGGTTACCATGCCTTCAGTCATGTGGAATCCAAACAGCCATTATAATTTGTTTCTAAACAGATCAAGAGCTATTTACCATCTCAATGTTTTGTGCACAGCTGGGTGTCTGGCAAACATCCAATATCCATTAACATTTAAAAATTAGTCCCATAATGCATCTTTTCCGTGGCTTGAGGAGTATACACACTGACACATGTTGGGAACCAATTATATTTGCACCACCATTAGTCTGGCTGCATTCAACTTCCCAGTAAATGAGGGCTAATTTAGTTTCCAGAATGGTGTATCTTAAATTCATGCAATGACCTTAGAGAAAGCAGAGGATCTGAAGATTTAAAGAGGAAGGAAATGTTCAGAAAGAATAATGCTTCCTTTTTTTTCTGCCTAAAACATAAAGGCTACATTATTATATGACTGTTCCCAGTGTCCATGCCTGGCCCTGAAAACCAGATTCCTCTAATTCAATACTTCTAAAATTCATGAGCAGAATTTAGTCGGGAAGGAATCAGACTAATACAGTAAACTAGCACACCCTCTTTGCTCAGATCAAACCTGCTAATGGACCTTTTTATAATAGCAATTTAAGACCTGCCTGTAGCAGGTCTAACTCTTTAGGTTCCCAACTGGTTTTAAGTATTCTATTTCCCTACCAGCAGGAAAATAACAAATACAGGTTTCACAGTAAGTGCTGTCTATGCCGCTTGTGAAATATATTCTAAGAATGCTGCGCGAGCAAAACGACCTTCACGACTGGCGGTTTGGCAAAGAGGTTTAATGAAAACAGAGGAACACAGAAGTATTTAGGTTGGACATTAGGAAAAATTTCTTCAAAGAAAGGGTTGTCAGGCTCTGGAAGGGGCTGCCCAGGGAAGGGGTTGAGTCGCCATCCCTGGAAGTATTTAAAAGAAGGATAAATGAGGTGCTTAGGGCCAGGGTTTAGTGGTGGGATGGCAGGGGTAGGGGAATGGTTGGACTTGATGATCTTAAAGGGCTTTTCCAACCTAGACGGTTCTATGATTCTATTTTCTGAGAAGGATCATTCGCCAGCCCTCTGCTGCTGTGAGAAATCCCTTCAGGAGCAGGGGAGGTGAAATGGGGTGTCAGCTTGGGGGATGAGTAAGTGGAGAGAGGGGGTTTTAGCCCCCCTCTCCTTGCAGCGCGGCCCTCGGGAATTGGGTTCTAGGCTGGTGGACGGCAGGCTGTGCAAAGCTCGCCTGGTCCGTGCCATGCTGCAGCTTAATTTAGCTTAATAAAGTTAAATGGCTCCTACAAACACAAAACTCTTCTGCAGCCTTTGTAGAATTCAGAGGTGCTTTAAAAATACCGTTCTTCCTTACCATTCATCCGAACAGGTTAGGAACTGAGGGAAGCAGGGATTTTCTAAATGGGCATAGAGCAAAGCAGCGGAGCGAGGCTCCGGGTGCAGGGTCCGCTTCCTCCTCCGGCAGTGAGCGCCCGCAGGAACTCCGGCCTCTTGGCATGCTTCTTTGAGTGGAGGAACTGTAGGATTCCATCCAGGGTGAGCCTGCGGGTTGATGAGCAAGTTTATGGCAGTTTAATGCATACAAATATTTACATACGTATGTTGAAAACGCAGTATGTATTTAAAAATATACAAATATTAATATATAAATATAATATGTAAACGTGTTCTCCCGTTGCAGCCGCATAGTTCAGAGCTGGCCTTTGTCAGGTATTTCTTTATTCCCTCAGCATGCTTTTTCCTTTTACTTTTTGGTGCGAGAAAGTCGCTTTTCAGTGAAGCGGGTTATTCCTTGCAGATGCTCTTCTGAAGAAGTTTGCTGTGCAGTCAACATTTACCGCTGCTGCTTGTGCCGCGTTTCTCTCAAAATACACAGCTTTTCATTTTAGTGCTTTCAGCAAAACCCGTGCTCGTAGTCCCTAACAATAACACATTTTCATGCATCACTGGCAATACAAGGGTTCATTTAGACTATTGATTAACATTCTCATTGTATTAGGACTTGTTAGTGTTTCGTACCTTCTTATTGTGCGGTGATTTCAAGAATTGACCTTTGCAGATTTACAGTACGTAAGCAATTAGCCAGTAATAGATTAAATTAATAAAGAAGATTCCTATCAAACGCGGGGGCTTCGCAAATCTATCATGCTGTGGTACTTTCTGTTTCTTTATTTATATTCCGCACAGCCACGGGTACGAGCTGAAGTCCACGTGCAGTAAAACCCGCGGAAGGCTCTTGAGTTGCTCGCAGGAGGAAGATGCTGCGCGGCACGTTCGGGGTTTGCTGGGTGAGTGGGTAGGGATGAGAACCGGCAGGAAGGTTGCGATGTTTTCTTTTTCCGCCCTGACAGCCTCTTTTGGTTTTCAGCTGTGGATTTAACAAAACAAAACTAGAGCTAATTTTCATTTTTAATTAAAGTCAATAGCTTATGTTCATGCTGATGTATTTGGTACGAGGAAGAAGAAAAGAAAATACAGAGAGAAACTTGAAAGAGAAATGCATTTCTTCGGCTTAATTATTTAGTTTCCAACTAAGAAACAGCTCTGCAGAGGTCGATTATCCTTCAGGGATGGCTTAGAAGAAGCGAGCAATTAGCTTGGTTTTCTGTTGAATGTGTAGCTTGTGGCTCAGTATGTTATCTATCAAAAAGATGATCATTCCTTTTAAACTCTGTCCTGATACAGATGGAGCCTGTTGCTGAAGGTAGAAGCCAGAGGAGTAATCCAGTCCCTCCACCATGAGACACAGCTTTTCTGTCTTGCTATGCAGCAGTCGATGGTGATTTTAGGTCACAGAATCGCAGTGTGGTTGGGTGGGAAGGGCCCTCTGGGGATTATCTTGCCCAACCCCTCCGTAAAGCAGGTTCACCTAGGGCAGGTTGCACGGGGTCGCCTCCAGGTGGGTTTTGAATATCTCCAGAGAAGGAGACTCCACAACCCCACTGGGCAGCCTGGGCCAGGGCTCGGGCACCCTCAAAGTAAAAGTGGTTTTCCTCGTATTCAGATGGAACCTCCTGTCTTTCAGTTTGTGCCTGTTGCACCTTATCCGGTCCCTGGGCACCACTCAGAAGAGTCTGGCCCCATGTTCTGGTTTTGGCCCCATCTCTTCACCCCATCCTCCTGACACCCGCCCTCAAGATGCTCCTCAGTGTTGGTAAGACTGCCTCTCGGTCTCCTCTTCTCCGGGCTAAACAGACCCAGCTCTCAGCCCTTCCTCGTAGGAGAGATGCTCCAGTCCTCTCATCATCTTCGTAGCCTTCCGCTGGATTCTGCCCAGTAGTTCCTTGCCTAAGGAGTATAAGAGAAGGGTGATGCTCTCCTGCTAAAAGGTAACTTGGGATACTGCTTAATGCTCTCCAGAGCTATAAGCATACTTTCCCTTAGAAGTGGAGCCTAAAAGAGGTGCAAAATTTCTCTGGTGGGGAAAAAAAAAAGAAAAAAAATCTCTCCTTGCACTGGTTTTTGTAGGAAAGTGGCGACCGTTCCGCCCCCAGCAGCACACAGGAGTCACGCACAAGGTTGTTAACGGAGATCAGCAGCTTGGGAAAGGACTCGGGCAGCTCACGGTGTGCAAGGCTGTGGAGAGGCAAGAGAGGGCACGGCTCGCCCTGCTAGCTGTTGGCCTCCCACGGGGAGCCCTGGCCCTCATTGCTGGGCTCCCCGCGCCAATACCAGCACCATGGTCCTGGCACTGGTAAGAAGCAAAGTGGGAACTGGAAGAGAGGCTCAAAAAACGAGTTGTCTGGTAAGCACATTTCCTAAATACCCCCAACTGGTGCAAACTTGTCCCCAAGTGCATGGTCTCCAGGTGGCTGCTGCTGCTGGATGGCACATACCCGAGTTGCAGAGCTGGGGCTTGG
>NW_009269998.1:1172340-1173233 GCF_000687185.1 Egretta garzetta
CCTGGTGCACGGCTGGGTGGAACATAAATTCACAAAACGTCCAGATTTCACATAGGAAAAGCAGAATGCACAGTTTTACAGTTCATGTGTCGTGAATTTTTTGGGTTTTGTTTTGGTTTTTTTATGCTTTTTTTTTTTTACTATTGCGACATCCAAATTTTACCACAGAAACTGGAATGTTTGAGCTTAAAAATGAGCTTTAAGCACATGACATGCATGATGGTGAAGTTTGCAAAAGCACTGCCAAATTTCCTGCACACCCCCGTCCCACTTGGAGCACCTCGGTCCGTCAGATTGCGTTCCTCCAAATACACATGGACCCGATGCGCAGCCCTTGATGGGTCTACATTCGTAGGCACCTGTATTTCTTGACATCGAAGCTCCCATGGCATCTGAAATCTCGCTTCTGCTCGTGTTCAGAAGTGCCTCAATCCTGTCAGGACTGAGCAACGTGGTGCCTGACTTGTACCGTCAGCTGCAACGGGAACCCGCTGCTTTAATATTCCATGGCAGCAAAATCTGGGTCTCATCCCTTCAAGGCCAGACTGCTTTAAATCCTTTCTGCATCTTCCCAGCATACTAATGTAAGCCAGGAGCAAACCTGACTTGTGCTCTCTTTCCCCGAATTGTGGCAGGTTGTTGAATAATCGCCCTCTTGCCTTTTTTGCCACTAATTCCAAGCCCTTATTAAAGGATCCTAGAATCGTAGAATGTTTTGGGTTGGAAGGGACCCAAACTAGAGGTCACCCAGCCCAACCCCCCTGCAGGAGCAGGGACACCTTGAACCACATCAGGTTGCTCACAGACCCGGCCAACCTGGCCTGGAATGTTCCCAGGGATGGCGCCTCCACCACCTCTCTGGGCAACCCCTGCCAGGGTTTCACCACCCTCAC
>NW_009269998.1:1173274-1185763 GCF_000687185.1 Egretta garzetta
ATCTCCTGCTCGCATAGCGGGAGGCTCCCAGCCCTCGGATCATTTTAGTAGCCCGCCTCTGGCCCTGCTCCGACAGGTCCATGTCCTCCTTGTGCTGAGGGCTCCAGAGCTGGACGCAGGGCTCCAGGTGAGGTCTCACCAGAGCAGAGTAGAGGGGCAGAATCCTCTCCCTCAATGCTGGCCACGCTTCTCCTGATGAGCTCTTCCCGTGCCCTGTGCACCAGCGCGAAGGTTGCTGGTATGGGGACTGGTGGGCTCCCAGTGGGCACAATTCCTCCGCTTCTGGTGGGGTTTGGCTGGCCTCCTTTGCCCCCAATCCCATAGGAACGCCCTTCTTTAATCCCCCTTTACCTCTGCTTCAACAAAGTTGGCCCCGCTGTGGACTGCCCAGCCTAGGGAGTGGTGGACGTCAAACTGGACGTGAACGGGTCTTCTTCCATGAAATTATAGTTACAGCTCATGCATGTAAGAATAAATAGAAGAAATGCTTTTCCACCTCTTTCTGTATTTCTTTGCAGTAATTATGCATCGTGAGAACCACCGGTGCAAAACAGCCTGTCCTCCTCAAAGAGATAGATCTATATAATATTGGTTAATGAAGGTGACACCTACTTGCTGCTTACATGCAGCCCGGCAAAACCAACCCGTTTCCAGGGCTAGCTACAGTCCAGAAGCAAATTAGGTATTTTCTTGTGGCCAGGAGCCCAGGCTAATAAACTCTGCAGACCTAAGCTAGCTTTTCATACAGACAGTTTGTGGCTTCCTGCGCTGTGTTTCCATTTGTATTGAAAATGATGCTGGATCTGGCATCGCTGGAGCTCTGCCAGGGCTAATAGGGCCATCCACCCCACGCTGACTCCTGAAAAGCTCCTTCCTGCACTGCTGTGCCCCGTGCCAAGGAGCGCTTGTGACCGGGGCATGTGCAAGCAGCCCAACCCAGGATCCCGAGATTTTATTATTTATTGGTTTATTTGTATTTGTTTTATTATTTTAGACACCTCATGGTTGGCTTCAGGAAGGTGCTGTGCTTCGTTGTGTTCAGTGAGTATGGGGTAGCACTGGTGCGATGGCCGGGCTGAAGGTTTAACCAGCTTGGCCACGACTCAGAGAGAGGTTGTGTCCTGCCCAGAAACCCGTTCCATTCAGCCATCCTGGCAGTGGGCAAAGCTGAAGATATTGCCCATGTCATTGCTTCACCCAGGGCTTCTCTGGTGTACCTTATGGTGGGAATGCAAGGCGTCTACCAGGCAGTGTCTCGGTCACCAGAGAAGATGGTCCCTGGGCAAAGCGCAGTCTAATTCTCCTCAAACGAAGCCTTCTGTTTACTTGGGACGTGTAAAAGGCCATGGCCGGTGCTGTTCTTAATGCAACTTTGGTATTACCTTTTGGCTTTCATTGTTTGTTTGAAGGAAGCCAGCAGTAAGGGTGGAGTTTGGAGAGGTTCTCTGAGCTTGAATGAAGCACACCTTGCAAATTGATGAACACCTCCTGGCAGGGTTGTGCAATTACTGATTGGAATGTGGACCCCCCCCAGCAAGGCTGCATCCACTGTCAGAGAATTGTTTTCGTCCATCCTCCCCCAGCTGAGGTTCAAGAGACACCAGAAAATGGACAAATTTGCCCTGAGCGTGATTTTACTCATTTTGGCTCAGCTCCATTAATGGATTAAACCATGGCTCGTTAAGCGGTGGCTGCTGCGGAAGGGACGGGGACGTTCTGAGAGCGGCTGCCCCGCAGGCAGCAACGCAGCGTGGTGCCTGTGGAGCTGCCGCCCGAGGGCACCCGGGGTCCCACGAGAGCTGGCGCCCCAAAACGCCCATGCCTCTTGCTTTGAAACTAGAATTAGTGAGTGGGAAAGGCTCAGCCTCCTTTTTCAGCATTATTTTCCCTGTTGTGTTTGTTCTTGAGGAGCGGTGCCTGTGGTAAAGCAGCGCCCAAGTTTAGCATCCGTACCTTGGCCCAGAGGGCAAGGTTTTCATAAATGGAAGGGCCAGAGCCTCCCCGAGGTGAACCACACCTCGCTCTGCCATCGCGAGTCCCCTCTGCACTGGTGCATGGGTAGCTTCCCTTTCTCCTGTCGTGCCAGAAGTTGGGCTTTTATGTTTTGCTTCTCTCAAAATTTAAGGCAAGGCTGTTACAGATTTGGGGGGGCTGTGTGTGTGCTCTGCTGGAGCTTCAGGGCCAGGCCAGGAGGGTCTCCTTCAAGCGTTGGTACCAGCACCCAAGTGGCATGGATGCTCGTCCCCTCCCTGGGGCTGAGGTCCTACAGCTCCTTGCTTTTCTTTTATTTGCTCCAGGCTCAATGAGCTCCGGGTGCAAGAGGAATTTTAGAAATGGTCTTCTCAGGACCAGAAAAGTTGTGATTTTCCGTTGTGATGGGTTGACCCTGGCTGGCCACCAGGTGCCACCCAGCCACTCTATCCCTCCCCTTCTCAGCAGGACAGGGGTGGGGAAAAAATGGGATGCAAAAGAAAGAAAACTCGTGGGTCAAGATAAAGGCAGTTTCATAAAAAGCAAAAGCAAAGGTGGTGCGTGGTAGCAAAAGGAAAACAAAGATTTTATTCTCTACTTCCCATCAGCAGGCGATGTCCAGCCACTTCCCAGGAAGCAGGGCTTCAGCATGCATAGCCGTTGCTCCAGAAGACAAAACGTCATAAATAACAAATGCCGCCCCCCTTCCTTCTCCTTTCCCCTTGGCTTTTATCTCTGAGCTGACGTCCTATGGTATGGAATAGCCCTTTGGTTGGTTTGGGTCGGGTGCCTTGGCTGCGCCCCCTCCCAAGATCTTGCCCCCTTCCAGCCCACAGGTGGTGGGTGGGGAATGTTGGAGACCCAGCCGTGTGAGCACTGCCCAGCAGTGGCCAGAACCCCGGTGGGTATCAGCACCTTGCTACACACCGATAGGCAGCACAGCACCGTCAGGGCTGCTATGCGGACGATGAGCTCCATCTCGGGCCAACACAGTACAGCCGTACCTTAATCTCAGTTAAAACCAGCTGGTGGTTTTCTAGTGAAAACTGAAACTTTTTGAAATTGTGAAAAAGCCACTGACTGCCTGAGAAAGCCACGAAAGGCAATGATGGGGGAAAAAAAAAACCACCCCGAGCAGGGGCAGGATCTGCTGTAGCTGGGGGCAGCGGCGGGACAGGCACAGCCAGCCCGGGGCAGGCGGCTGGGAGCGGGGCTGGGAGCATCCCTGCGGCACGGGGAGAGGGCTTCCCCACTTCCCGGGGGCCAGGCAGTGAGCGGTGGGGCTTCATTAGAGGGTGGCACTACACAGAGGGCATTGCTTTTGGGAAATCATAGAATCATAGAATGTTTTGGGTTGGAAGGGACCCCTAGAGGTCATCTAGTCCAACCCCCCCACAGGAGCAGGGACACCACTAACTAGATCAGGCTGCTCAGAGCCCCATCCAACCTGGCCTTGAATGTTTCCAGGGATGGGGCCTCCACCCCCTCTCTGGGCAACCTGTTCCAGTGTTTCACCACTCTCATTGTAAAGAATTTCTTCCTTATATCTAGTCTAAACCTACCCTGGTTTAGTTTAAAACCATTACCCCTTGTCTTGTCACAGCTGGCCCTACTAAAAAGATTTTCCCCATCTTTCCTATAGGCCCCCTTTAGGTACTGAAAGGTCGCAATCAGGTCTCCCCGCAGCCTTCTCTTCTCCAGGCTGAACAACCCCAACTCTCTCAGCCTGTCCTCATAGCAGAGGTGCTCCAGCCCTCGGGTCATTTTTGTGGCCCTCCTCTGGACCCGCTCCAACACTTCCATGTCCTTCTTGTGCTGAGGGCTCCAGAGCTGGACGCAGTACTCCAGGTGAGGCCTCACCAGAGCAGAGTAGAGGGGCAGAATCACCTCCCTCGACCTGCTGGCCACGCTTCTTTTGATGCAGCCCAGAGTCTTGCTTTTACCTCTTAAACAAGGCATTAAATCAGTGTGTAAGCCATTTCTCTATGTTTATACCAAAATGTTGCAGGGGAAATGTTCTGACCCAGAGAAGCTGAAGTACTCATTTTCCTTAAATGCTTTTGTGGAGGAATAAAACTATAGCTTATTTCCCGACGTGTGGCTGAGGGGCTGTACGAGAGGATTAAAATTGAAGGCCAGGAAGAATTTAAAGGAATAGGACCTCCGTCTGTCCGAATGATTCAAGCTTAAAGATAGGATGCTGCTGCATTTTCACTTCAAGCATCACTTCATTGATACTTCTGACATTGCGGACTAGCAGAGCGAAAGAAAAAAAATAAAAATACGGGGATCTTTTCAATCCATTGAAAAATATCTTCCTGGTGTTTTACCCGCGTGCTGAAAGGCATTTTAAGGAAGTATGTATATATACAAACATATTTATAAATATTAATCTTTATTAGAGACAAAATCCGGGGGAAAACACTATGAGAACAAGGAAGTATGTATATACACAAACATATTTATAAATATTAATCTTTATTAAATAGAGACAAAATCCGGGGGAAAACACTATGAGAAGCACAACAGTTGTAAGCGGTACGAATCCATTAAAGAGGGCGAGTACCAGGAGGCTGCTTTTGTGTTGAATGAGAGGTCACACAACCTATGGTTGCCTCCAAATACAGAACTAACCCAAGAGTTCGGGTTTAACATGGGCTGGACCTGTCATATTGCCCCTTAATGAGGTTCAGCGCTGAAGAAGAGGAGGAGAAGAGAGTGGTCAGCGTGATAAGCTGTACAACACAGTAATTGGATCAAGCCGAGGCACCGGTGGCCTTTCGGAGCAGCAGCAGAGACTGGTAGGCAGGTTGGCATATGCAAATTATTTTCTCTATAAAATTTGCTCAATAACATTTTTATCTTTCTTCAAAGTAGGACAAGGAGAAAAATCAGTTTGTGGATTCTGGGAGCGCTACGTGTTTTACTTCACAACCTGGTGGGATATAGGTGGTTAGGTCTTTGCCTGGAAGAAGACCTTCCCATGCCTAGAAAATGGGTCGTGAAACGTCGGGAGCCACCCTCAGTGTTGCGCAGCGGCTGGAAGGAGGTTTGGAGGCTCTGAGTTTGGGAGCGAGATCTCTACAGGAGGAGTTAGGTGACAGCTATGCGGGTTTGATCCTGGTAAGTCCAGAGCAGTCAGGTGGATCTAGACCTCAGTCCAATTTCTGAAGCAGAAATATTCTCTGTGGGTGTTTTGCGACTCTTGATAGGAGTTTATGGAGAATGTCTCTGGATGTAGTAGAAACCCCTATCGTTGTGCAAATCCAAATTTAAATGCTGCTGATGAATTTTTCTGACACAGCTATCGTTATCCTTGATTTCAGTTGGACTGGATTTCAGGGATAAACTTCAGGTGTGGAAGCAAAGTAAATTTAGTTAATAAACATCAAGTTTGGGGATAGACCGCTCTAATCCAGCCAAGACAGCGCAACTCTCCCTAGGTTAACGGCAGTGCAGCCCAGACACACGTCAGCAAAGCTGGGGAAGATCGGTGATTTGTCCTGTTCATTTTATCTCGTAGATGAAATAACCTTCCTTTAAAGGTTGCATTTGGCATTCCCTTTCTACTGGCAATGCACTTCACCATACCTGGACTCTTGGCCTTCCCTTTTATAGCTCAGCACCCAAAAGGCTGCAGGGTGGCCAACACAGCGTAACGTTACCAACACCACCTGGGAAATAAAAAAATGCGATCGTGTTTTGGACTAGCAAAAGAGTAGTTTACTTGTCATCTACCAGGAGTAGTTTTTAGTAACAAAATCAGCATTATACGTGTTTAGTATGTCTGTGATACTGTGGAAGGAAATTTGGGATCGGTCAAATTGCACCTCTGCGGAGAATAAATCACAAGCGGATCGCCAGGGACTGTGACACTCACAGTTCATAATAAGAAATAGTAAGGAATAGACCTCACTGACTTCTCCTCGAGTCTGTTTTGGCCCCCCTGGTTCAAGAAAGGTGAGAAACTCCTAGAGAGAGTCCAGAGGAGGGCAACAAGGATGATGAGGGGACTGGAGCATCTCCCCTATGAGGAAAGGCTGAGGGAGCTGGGCTTGTTCAGCCTGGAGAAGAGAAGGCTGAGAGGGGATCTCATCAACATGTACAAATATCTAATGGGTGGATGTCATGAGGATGGAGCCAGACTCTTCACAGTAGTGCCCAGAACCAGGACAAGGGGCAATGGGCACAAACTGAAGCACAAGAGGTTTCAGTTGAATATGAGGAAGAACTTGTTGACTTGGAGGGTGCCCGAGCCCTGGCCCAGGCTGCCCAGGGGGGATGTGGAGTCTCCTTCTCTGGAGATCTTCAACCCCCACCTGGACGCTGTCGTGTGTCCCCTGCTCTGGGTGAGCCTGCTTGAGCGGGGGGTGGCACTGGGTGAGCTCCTGAGGGCCCTGCCAACCCCTGCCAGGCTGGGATTCTGTGATTCTGTGGCAAAATGAGGCAGGTCAGCTCTGTGAGAAGGCCCCCTGAGCTTCTACCGAGCCTGGCTATTACGTTTGTTATTTCTTACCAGTAGTTTTATAGGTTGCAGAGGTTACACCAGGATTCTTTGGCCCTCTGTGCACAAGATATTTTAAACATATCGCAGAAAAAAAAGTCTCAAAGCACTGACAGTGTCATTCTTTTTTTTTTTTCCATTCACAAACTTAATATAATATTTTCCACTGCATAAAAATGATTGACATTTCTCAAGTTGCCACCAGCAAAATTCTTGAATCCCCAAATACTTTACAATAATTAAGTTATCCTCACACAATTTCTTCAGGGATCGTAGCAGCACTACTACTGAAGCTCGGTTTCCTAAGGAAACTCAATCTCCACGCTCACGCCATGGATCCGTTAACCCACTGCTTTTCCTCTTTTTGGACTTTTCAACTGTACCAATCCATTTCAAATAAATCTGAGAGTATAAATACCTCAAAGATACAAAATTACCGCAGGTTCTGTGGCAATCTGCAGTGCCATCGCTTAGGGACTGTGGGTTTTACAGTTACCCTGCGGCAGCGGGGAATGCAGCAGGGGAACGGGCGATGTCGTTGCTCCAGCACCGGCTCCGGTTGGAGCACGAGCCGTGTCGGGTGCCGCAGCACCCCGGCATGAGATGTGAACTCAACGCACTGCTCTTGCCACTCCCCGAATGGCTTGTTCATGCATGAAAACCTATTTTCCAAAGAGACCTTAGTGGCTTCCAGAAGAACAGACCATGTCCACGTGGCTACCCCCAATGCTGGTGTCTCCTCATCAGGCATTGGTCTGGATACATGTGAGCTTGCCCCAGCGAGGAGTCCAGGCACGCTGCTGCTTCGGCGACGTCTTCTCAGGTGGCCCATGATGTGTTTGTAAAGACCCGTGGTACTGAAGTCATGCACGGTACTTCAATGGCGTTTTCAAATTCTTTTGGGGAAGAAAGAATGCATTGTACTAATGCCATCAACTGGAAATGCCTAGAAAGGACTGGTTCAGATTAAACCTTTTATAAGCTCCACGTTTTTATAACTGTTTCAGTTCAGTCATGATTTCTTTTTGTTTTAAATAGATGCAGTGACCCACACCCAATGCATGTAGCTAAGTCAGAACTTAGCTACATGCATTAAGACTCTGATACGCCTTAGTTTATTATTGAGAAATGGTTGTATTGGCCCAAACCAAGGTATCCCAACAGAAGTGTTGTGACACCAGCTATACGTGTGTGTGTCTGCCTCGCCCAGAGGTGGCAAACTCTTCTTGTATATGAAATTTATGTTGTATGTATGTGAAATTTATGTTGTATGTATATGCATAAGTGTTTGTGTGGAAGGAAAACGTGGGTGCAAATCTCCGCGTTATATTATACTAATACAGTATTACTCCTGTGCTTAATCAAACATTATTTTTAAAAAAGTTTTTGCCGATTAAAAAATCCAAAGAATCCCTTATTTTTTTAAAAAGAAAACCAACAAACCCACAGCCTGTGCCTTCTTTGAGAGAGCGCCTGGGATAGAGCTCCCGGGATAGAGCTCCCTTGGTTTCCGCTGCTTAGGGCCAGGGTTTAGTGGTGGGATGGCAGGGTTAGGGGAAGGGTTGGCCTTGGTGATCTTAAAGCGCTTTTCCAACCTAAACGATTCTGGGATTCTATGATCCCCAGCCCTGATACCCAGCGCTGGGAAGCGGGGGTTATGGCACTCTGCCGCCCTCGCACGCTTCACGTTGCGCCTGCCTCTTCGCTTTTGCAGGAGCGCGTCTTTTCGACGTAGGTAGGGACGCCGTGCCATCTGTTGGAGGGAGCTTAGCATCCCCGAGCTGGAGCCCTGCAACACTCCTAGACGGTATAGGAAATGTATTACCGGAATGTGGCGACTCGTATTTGCATTTCACACGTTTAGCTTTGCTTCACACGTTCCTCTCTCTCAGACATGATAAAGGCAGGGAATGCTCTATTTCTTGTCAGTGTGGATGGATGGCACCCCTAGAAGAGTATGCATTTGAAGCAATATGTTCTGCATCACTGACGTAAGCTAAGATGCTGTTAAAGCCGGGCAGGTTTGTTTTCCTATTCAGTGCCAGTGAGTGGGGCACTCGGGGGCTTGGTGTCCTTGAATTTAAAGAAGATTGAAACGTTGCATTGTTCAGAATGAAGGGAACAGGGGTGGGAGCAGAACGATGCTGCGGCAGATGGTAAACACTTGATTGCAAGAGCTGAATGGGCTTGGCCTACATTTTGAATCTCGCCACGCTCTCCTTTATTTCACCCCTTCGTATTCCCTGACTCCGCCGTCAGTTCCAGGTTTGCTCCTGTAGTTTCTCCCACATTTTTCTTCAGGTCTGCAATGCTGATGGTGCATCTTGGCAGAAGAACAGTCCATGCCTGAGCATTTATGAATGAGGGATGCCAGGGTGGTGATGTGTACAAGATCATTTCTCCCTGTCTGTGTCTTGTCCTTTTAAGCCTGAAAATTTCCCTCACGCGATTCATGTGGTAGTCTCTAAACCCATCGCTTTATACCACGTGGCGCGGCTCTAATGGTCAGGGTGCAGAAATGCTTCTGAATTTCTAAAAGGAAAATTTTATCCATAGCTAGCCCTGTCCTCTCCCCTGCCCTACCCACCAAGCAGGGCCATCACTCCCTCCTCTTTTCCCGTTCCCACCCGGGGAAGATATCAAGGTGGTGAACGCTAAGCACTGAGCTCATCTGCATCTTGCCTGGGCCGTATCTTCTCTTATTTTTTATTTACTGCTTTTGTTGGAATAGCTAATAAACAGGGAGTGAAGGAGGGGGACAACACCTGTAGAGAAAGCCATAGAAGTTCCCAGTGTAATTCTTTCAAATATCTGGATTTTTTCAAATCTGTCAGTGGGTACCAAGACACAGGTAAAATCATAGTTAAAACTAAGATGGGAAAAGAAAAATGCTGCTGTTTTCTAACTGATATTTGACAGCATTAACCAATTTTAATTCAGTGGAGATCTAAATTGCAGGGAAGAAATGGAGTGTATTGGGTCAGGTGAGTTGGAGGTAATCTTCTCCCTAGCACCTCTCATAGTGCTGTGCTTCCTATCGGTACCCAGAAAGGTGCTGATACCCACCGGGGTTCTGGCCACTGCTGGGCAGTGCTCACAGCATCACGGCTGGGTTTCCAACATTCCCCCACCACCACCCGTGGGCTGGGAGGGGGCAAGATCTTGGGAGGGGACATAGCCAAGACACCTGACCCAAAATGACCACAGGGCTATTCCATACCATGTGACATCAGCTCAGATATAAGAGCTAAGGGAAAAGGAGGAGGAATGGGGTCCCTTCCAACCCAAAACATTCTATGGTTCCATGATTTACAATGTTTTGTCTTCCAGAGCAACTGCTACCTGTACCAAAGCCCTGCTTCCCGGGAAGTGGCTGGACATCGCCTGCTGATGGGAGGTAAAGAATGAAATCTTGTTTTCCTTTTGCTTCCACACACGGCCTTTGCTTTTGCTTTTTATTAAACTGCCTTTATCTTGACCCAAGAGGGTTTCTTTTCCATCTCATTTTCTCCCCACCCTGTCCTGCTGAGGAAGGGAGCGATAGAGCGGCTGGGTGGCACCTGGCATCCAGCCAAGGTCAACCCATCACACAGAGACAAATTCAATGCAATGCATTTGTAATAGAGAAAATAACTTTTTTGACATATTCACAGTGCTTGTTAAATGGTTTGTTCCTGCAAAAAAAAGTCTCTAGAACTGCAAATTGTAGCTGGATTTACAAATGCTTAGAGGGACTTTTAAACCTTGTCTCCTGTCTCCATCGGACGGACGATTAGAACAGCAGCAAACAGTCATGACTTACTCATCCTGTTGTTCTTTACATACAAACCAAAACATTTTTTGTCAATTTATGCAATTCCCTGTAGTTGATCCCCAAGGTACCTGGTAGATACAGCCTCGAGTATGATCATCCTTTAGAATGGCATCTTAAAAATACGTAAACTAAGATGTGGGATGTATACAAGTACCTAAAATACAGCGTGTAAAGGATGATGTCTCTTCTCTTTGAAAACAGCAGCATTTGCCAAAGCACCTTTAAATTTCAATCAACAAGTTCTGTAGGATGGGTTTACAGCTAAGCTTCCACCACTAATTCCTACAAATATTTCCCTGGTAATCGCTGCCACAGTTGCCCTTGCCATGTGACTGCGTTGTATGCAGGATTTGGGGAAAAAATAAAAATAGCTCAGTATAGAAACTAATACATCAACTGCTTTCTGATTTTTAATTTCATGTGTAGTACAGGGTCTGAAGGCACCACAGCATTTGCATTTCATAGAATCATAGAATGGTTTGGGTCAGAAGGGATCCCTAGAAGTCATCTAGTCCAACCCCCCTGCAGTGAGCAGGGACACCGCTAACTAGATCAGGTTGCTCAGGTTGCCAAAGCTGGAGAAACTTCAAGATACAGTTATGCCCCTGTTGGTGCGTTAAAGGAGGAGTGACTTCAGGTAGCGGATGGGTGGGATTTGGCCTCTGGATTTCATCTCCGGCTGTGCTCGCACTCCGTATCTTGCTTATGGCTGTTTGGAGAGGTGTTCAAGTCTGCATCAAGCAGCCCGAGGATGAGGAGGCCCGAGGCACAGACCTGTGTATGTGAGTACCACCTTCTTCCCTGTGACATGCCCTCCAAAACCAGAGGCCACAGCCTAATACGTGACCTTTCCTATAATGCTCACCCATAACTGTGGTCGCGGAGAGGGGAAGGCTTGAGAGAGATTGTGTGAGACCCAGCTAATACATGTGAAGATCAAGCAACTAGAGACACAAAGAAGAGCTGATGGGTTGCACGTGAAGGAGCAGGGCTGCCACCCTTGGAACTAACCCTGGACAAAACACTTCACCAAACATGGGGAGAGGAGGGCAGGGGGCTGTCCTGAGGAGAGGTCTAGTGGGGTGGCAGCAGTAGATGGTGACCACAAGTGCCCAGTGCCCCAGCTCTGGGCACGAGCCCCACTGCACTGATTGCTCAGTTGCAATTCTTGGTGCTCTGGAGTTCGTCCATCCTTCCAACTCCTGATGCTGCAGTGCGTAATATCCTGCGTGACGTTAAATTCAGTAGCGACCCCCAGTGCAGAGCGCTTGTAAGACCCATGGAGTGCTCAGGGACCAGCACCAGAGCAGACCGGGGTTAGGGAGAGACGGGGTTGAAGCACTTCTTCCACAGGCGATGTCAGACATACCAGATCTATAGCTTAACATCAGACATCGTCCTGAGAGACAAGAGCTTTCCCACCTCCCATTGCTCTGCAAGGCAGACTTCCAAAGGCCGTGGCTTTGTTTCAGGCTGCACGTTCATTACTACTTTTTAATGACTGAATTCTCGCTCAGCCGTGAAATAATTTAGGGAAAACTGCATTAGTAAGCAGATGTGCTAAATTCATAATTAAGGTATTTTCAAATATTATGGATGGAAATTAAGTCACCGTGCTGTCTGCGGATGCGGTGCGGGAGGCGGCAGGTTGCCTTGCGGAATATTCATGAAATACGTGCTGGTATCGGTGGAGGACATAGACAAATCCATGGTGGTGTGGCAGCGAGGGTGTTGGTATTTGCGTAGCCTGGGGACATCTATTTCCACAGTTCAAAGAGGAATCATCCCATTGTCGAGTGCTGCCCCTGGGGAGATTGAACCCCATGCACCAGTACAGGCTGGGGGCTGACCTGCTGGCAAGCAGCTCTGCAGAAAGGGACCTGGGAGTCCTGGTGGATGACAAGCTGGCCGTGAGTCAGCAGGGTGCCCTCATCACCAAGAAGGCCAATGGCATCCTGGGGTGCATTAAGAGGAACGTGGCCAGCAGGGTGAGGGACGTTCTCCTCCCCCTCTACTCTGCCCTGGTGAGACCCCACCTGGAGCACTGGGTCCAGTTCTGGGCTCCCCAGTTCAAGAAAGATGAGGAACTCCTGGAGAGAGTCCAGAGGAGGGCAACAAGGATGATGAGGGGACTGGAGCATCTCCCCTAGGAGGAAAGGCTGAGGGAGCTGGGCTTGTTCAGCCTGGAGAAGAGAAGGCT
>NW_009269998.1:1185790-1188534 GCF_000687185.1 Egretta garzetta
GGCTGCCCAGGGGGGCTGTGGAGTCTCCTTCTCTGGAGATCTTCAACCCCCGCCTGGCTGCTGTCCTGTGCCCCCTGCGCTGGGTGAGCCTGCTTGAGCAGGGGGGTGGGACTGGCTGAGTTCCCGAGGTCCCTTCCAACCCCTGCCATTCTGGGATTCTGTGATTCTGTTATTTCCTCTCCCCTCCCATGATCACTGAACCGGGCGCTGTTCCAGAGGAGGGGACATGCCGGCTGCCGATGACATCCCCTGAACTGATGTGGTTTTTTTTCTTTTTCCTGTCTAATCACATTTCCCCTTAATTGCGTCCAAGGGGGTCTTTTTAAGAGGAACTCAGTGGGCAAGTGTGTGAGAAGGTTCCTGGAGGATCTTGGGGAGAAGATGAAACGTCCCCCTGTTCCTCTGCAGCCCAAATGTCGGGGGCAGCTCACCTTTCCGATCGCCTGTCCTAGGGAAACTGGGAGCAGGGCTGGTCAGGACACGAGCAAGGAAAAGGTTTTGGCAAGAAAAAAGGTTGTTTTGGTGAAACAAAATTGTGTCACAGAAGTGACAAGCTTTTGATGTATTTATGTTGCATAATCATATGAAAAACCTAATTTAAAAATGTTTTGTTTGGGGTATTTCTGCTTCAGAAAAGGAAAGGAAAATTTCACTTCTGCATGTTTATTTAAAAACGCCGTCTCAATTTAATATTGACTGCTGTCATCTTAGGAATGGGAAATAATTTAAACATTCATTTTCAGCTTTTAATTTAGAAGTGATTAGGAGCTCAACCTGCTGAAAATAAATGGAGACACTGATCTAGAAAAGCGATGTTTTTCAATAAGAGAGTTCTAAGAGGCAGCCGGCCTCGCTGTAGGAACATCTCAGCGTTTCCATGATGAGATGATTCCAGTAGACGATACAGTGAACTGAATATCCACAGCTGACCTGGTAGCAGGGAAGGTAAAATAATTGAAAAGATGAGTTTTAATATGAAAAATCTGAAACAGCAATTTAAAATAATTTTGGTAATTTTTTTCCAGGTTTCCTGGATTTTAGGAGAAAAACTTTTTTGGGGTGTTGTTTTGTTGGTTTTATTTTTTTTTTTAAATTGGAACAAGCAGGAACTTTCACTGGTAAACATGTCCTGCCGTTCCGTATCACAGCAGGCTGGCTGAGATGAGATTAACCCCAAATGAGCAGGAGCGCTTGAAAGCACCGGAGGGGAAAGACAAGGCAAAGCAGCGGTCCTGCTCCTGAGGAAAAGAATGGAAAAGGGTGGAAAGATGGAGCTTCCCTCTGGCTGCAGAGCACTTGGGAGAGGCCGAGCGGTCACGGCACTGATGGCACCGGCGCCTGCCCGCTCGGAGCCGTACTGGACCCCTGCCTCCGGTGGGGTTTGCAGCTCCTGTAGCTGGAAGCCTGTGCACCCTGTGGGTGCGTGGTCCATGGAGACCCCAGCGGGGAATTGGGAATCTCGTGAGGGAAGGATCGATGCCAGGCACGTGGGGTGGTCCCCTCTCGTGCCCCTCGCTGCTTCGCTCTAGGGAAGTGGAGTGGGGAAGGCAGGTGGGAGGCGTGTGGTGGGGGGCGTATTTTTAAGGTATCAGCATCCTTCCTTGACGTGAGGCTACGCCAAGCCTGGCAGGGTTAAACTTCATCACGAAAGGCATCAGCGCTGGTAATGAAGATGTTAGGGACAGGGTTTGGTGGTGGGATGGCAGGGTTAGGGGAACGGTTGGGCTTGTTGATCTTAAAGGGCTTTTCCAAGCTAAGCCATTCTATGATCCTGTGATTCTGTGTTGATGACCCATCACCGGGATGCGATGTCAGGATGTGGAAGTTGGGAACGGAGAGGATGTGCTGTGTGACTGCAGGCACCAGTGCTGCACCGCTGCTGTGTTTTCCCAGGGAAAGCCACTGGCAGCCTTGTCCTTGGAGGAGGTGATGCTTAGCTGTGGGGCTGGGAACAGGGATTCGGCTACCCCACACCAGCCTTTATGGTTCTGCCTCTAACGGGCCGGCTTGTGGGGAGAGCAAGAGTTAATGGCTAACATTGTTTTACGGCCGGTATGTGCGGTAAACAAGATTATCTGTGATGAGATTAGCCTCGGACAGGCTAAACCACTGATGAGTTCATCTTGGTCTGAGGCAATCCTGAAGCAACCGTAGCACCAGAGAGGGTCTGAAGCGGTCCTGGCCACCCCAGCAAGCTGGGAAGTGGTGGCCTCCCCTTGGATGGAAGGGCTTTAGTCTGGGGAAGAGGAGGATGAGGGCAGCCCTCATCGCTCCCTACAACTGCCTGACAGGAGGGGGGAGCCGGGGGGGTCGGGCTCAGCTCCCCGGGAAGGGGCGACGGGGATGTGGTGGTTAGGGACAGGGTTCGGGGGTGGGATGGCAGGGGTAGGGGAATGGTTGGGCTGGGGGATCTGAAAGGGCTTTTCCAACCTAAACCATTCTATGACTCCATGATTCTATGACAGCCGCTGCAGGTAATGGGTGGCCATGAGAAACCCGCTTTGCTGCAGGCACAAGATGCAAACGGACGTTACAAGCTTCAAAGAATCATCTCTGGTGGAAACCGAGCACGGTTACCACTGGGAACATCTGCGAGGTGCCCTGTGATGCACCGAGCAGCGGGTGCCGGGGCGCACCCACGGGCAGAGGTGGGAGCTTTGGGTGTTGTGGGTGCGGGCAGCCTGCCGTGAGCAGCTGGAGCCGGGCAGGGCGTGCAGAGCCCCTCCTGCGATGGGAGGGGGGGC
>NW_009269998.1:1189972-1192341 GCF_000687185.1 Egretta garzetta
TGAGCAGCTGGAGCCGGGCAGGGCGTGCAGAGCCCCTCCTGCGATGGGAGGGGGGTCAGGCACCCACCGGCACGCTTGGACCCCCAACCCACCCTGCGGGGCGGTAGCGGCTGCAGGTCCATGCGATGGGTGTTATGGGGGGGGTGAGGTAAGGAATTGCTGCAGCCTTAAATTAAGGTAACGGGAACAAGACACCTGATAGCACATGCCCCTGCTGCCCTCAAGCAAGCAGGCTTTTTATCTGGGATGGATGAAGTTAACGATGAGTGTAAGTAAACATGGGAAAAAGGGAAAAAAAAAAACCAAAACAAAAACCAGCCTGGTTGCAGAGTGAAGTCCTTGGCTTCAGAGCAACAGTCCTGTGTGCCCACATTATTTTCTTAGCACCTTGCATACGGCTCCTCTAGAAGGGCTTCCCGCAGAAAACAGCACCGAAAGACATAAAGCCAAGTGGGAATTTAGGAGAGAGGGACCTATGCTTCCACGGGGGGGACCTGGGGTATTCCCCCTGGAGGCACGGCTCCGCGGGGGAGAGCTGGACGCACGCTCATGGACCCGGCCTCAGACGAGCCTGCGCTTGCTGATGCGATTTAAATCACTGATTCCGAGCTCTCGTGTGCTTAAACCAGCCATTAGGTCTCTGTGGTCTTACGGCAGTGTAAATTAAATTAAGATCTGTCCGTGTAGTGCTGTTGCAACGAAGAACTGCTCTGGCGGTGGTTGCATGCCAGCTCACTGTTATCCACCCAGTCTGTCCCAGTAGTCCCCACTGGGAATGTGTCTCCCTCAGCCCGAAGTTCCTGCTACAGTAATGTTGAACACAAGGCGAATGGAGAATTATCCACGTTTTAGCAAACATCATTTGTACTCCTGCCACTGCCGCTTGCTGGTTTTGTACCCTTTATTCCCTTGGCCAAATCTCAGTCACCCATCAACTTTTTGATATTCAAAATCTAAATCAATTTGGCAATTTGTTTTTCAATCAAATATTAAATGGTTATTTTTCTTTCAGCAATGAGTCTTTTTAAGGCATTTAAATTCTGTTTTTAACAGAGGAAAATATGACCCAAAAGTCTTCAAAGCCAACCTACTCCTTTCTTTTCCTGTTGCTTTGCGCGGAACACTATGTCTGTAGTGCCAGCCTAAAATTATGCTGCTTAAACTTGATAAAGCACCACAGCAACAACAAAAAAGGAAAATAAGACACAGAAAAAGAACAGAAAGCAAAAAAAAACCCCTCCTCATCGCACTCCAGAAAGGCTTTGCTTTTCCATCGCACGTTATGCAGCGTAGAAGTATCCAGTTTGAACAACCGAGTTGGAGCGAGCCGCGCCTGAGCGAGGGGGCACAAGAGCGGGTACAAAACCGCTCGTGGGCTCGGGTTAAGTGAGCTTCTGGCCAGCCCTTCCCCAACTCCCCAGCATTTTACGGACGGGGGGACGGGGCGAGCTGATTCCTGAAGCGCCTGTGCACGGGTTGGATGCGTGGTGAGGGACACAAACCCCTCTCAGGGATTTTGGGGGTGGGCGAGGCCTCCCAGGGTCACCCCCAACTCCCATACTCTGTCCAGGGATGGGTGGGCAGCATTTGCTTGAACACTGCCAACAAATACAGATGGACTAGGTAGAACAGTTCTGCGTATTAAATGGTCTCGGTGCAAATTGAGAGCGAGCGTATGAAGAGGAAGATTGGTATTTGCTATATTTCTCTTTCTCAGAAACCCTATTAGTGATCTCCCATTTCAGCACTTCACTTGTTGGTTAGTCCCCATTCTCCAAATGCCACCGTGTCACAGAGGGAACATCAGCCCAGAAATAATTAGTGTGGCAATTTGGCGCTCGCTCTGCAAATTACATCTAGCAGTTGCATGCAAAATTGTCTGTAGAAATCATCTGGCTCTTACCAAGAGTTTGTTTAATCATGGAGCTTGTTTTGTTACGGCCGCTACTGAGCTGAAGTCTGTGGTTAACATTTGTTTTCCCCCTCTTGCCGAGGGAAACATCTCCTAGCAAAAGTGGGAGAAATGAAGCCTTTTTGGCTACGCTGGGCTTTGTTGGTGTGAGGAGTCCCGGCTTGATGGCTGTTCAAAATGTATGTGGTCGCTGAGGTTGGCTCTCTGGGGAGACCCCCCCCAAAATGCTGTATTCATGCACCTCTATTAGGAGAGCTCCTAGGAGCTCTAAGAGCTCCTCTCCACTGTTGAAGCTCTTCCTCTTATTGCTAATTAGCTATTAATTGGTGCAGAGAAAACAGTAAGATCTCCTACTTCTTAGGTGACCAGGTCGAGGGAAGTGATTCTGTCCTTCTACTCTGCTCTGGGGAGACCTCCCCTGGAGCCCTGCGTCCAGCTCTGGAGCCCTCAGCACAAG
>NW_009269998.1:1192705-1195019 GCF_000687185.1 Egretta garzetta
AAGGCCCCCCCCCCGCCCCCGAAGAGCCACCAGCTCTTCCTTGCAGTGAGCTACTTTGCCCTCAACTTGAATTTGACTCACCTCCACCCTTATTGGGCATTCTCAGGACTCTTCCAAGAGCAATACAGACTGTGTTTTTCTTTCTGCCACTAAATCCCATCTTGGACCTGAGCAAGCTTCTTCAGCAAAAGTGGGGTTTGCCCCAGCGGATGCAGTCCCCTGGAAACGGCCCGGCCCGGCACGTCGGCATCATCCCACCAGCAGTA
Organism: Egretta garzetta; assembly: GCF_000687185.1. Taxonomy (NCBI): domain Eukaryota; kingdom Metazoa; phylum Chordata; class Aves; order Pelecaniformes; family Ardeidae; genus Egretta; species Egretta garzetta. Next base: position 1,192,972 of record NW_009269998.1, read on the forward strand.
TTTTGCCCAGCTTTCAACCACCTTGCTAACTGACCTAGCAATCAGCCTTTCCTGTGGCGGCAGGAGGTTCTGCAGCAGGCCCTGGAGGTGGGATTTTAGGAGAGGGAATAAGAGATACCCACTGCTGTCAAAGGAAAAGACGCCTGTGCAATACGGACGCTGCAGGATTCCTGAAGCTGCTTTCAAAATGGGTCCAAAGAATTTATCCAGCAGTTCAGGGCCTCTGGAAAAAGAACACAGGCAGACAGGATAGCTGGAGACCAGCAAAGAGTGAGGAACGGGGTGGTCTGTGCGTGGGCGTGCACTCATGGGCTTTGCACATCCATGCGGGCATGATGTGGGGCCAGTGGGCACCGCACATCAGCTGGTTCTCCACAACCGTACATGTGCACGTTGTTGGCAAATGCCAGGCAATGCAGGCTCGTTTGGGCACCCTCCCTTGGCTTTTCTTGCAGCTCAGCTGCTGGGAGGTGGGCTCAGTACCTGCGCTCCTGCCCTCACTGACACAGGCCATGCGCTTTTTTGAATTCGTGGAGGAGTACGAGCTTTAAACGCACGCTGCGAATGTGTCTTCACATGGCAGGCTCTTCGGCTGCGTGCTGTTTGGCCACTGCTGCGATTTCATGTCTTGCTTTCTTCCCGTGGATGAAAAGAAATGAAGCCTGCTGGCATGCCAGCCGGGTGGCCGAGGAGCCGGGGGTGGGGGGGACGCAGGGGAAGGTGTGATTTTTCACTGCCCAGTTATTCCCTGGTGCCGGCGCTCGCTTGGACTGCGGTGCAATTAAGCAAACACCTGATGCTTGTGCGTCGGGGCACCTTATGGCATTCGTGATGGTTCTAAGTTATGAGCACTCATGGAATGGGGTGTTGCTCTAATTGTCAAACTTTTCTTCTGGCAGCCTTTAACTCCCTTTAGATTAGTAGCTCCTCTAATGATTACGACTGCCAAATTAAGCCATCTGTAAACACTAAAACTTGCAAGCTCTTACCAAATTCATAGCAGTCATGTTTAGGAAATAAGTTCTGTGTCTTTTCAGCTGGCTGCCAGGAGAAGAAGCGCTCAAGTGGTCGGCGCGTGCCCCGGTCCCTTCCTCCGGGAGCATCCTCTCCCTGCGCCACCGCAGCCGGTGTCCTCTCCTCCCCGCCGCTGCCGTCCTTGGCATCAGCACTCGCAACGGCCTTGGCATGCCACGGCGCACTTGTGCCCGAGCCCTTCTGTAAACACATGCTGGCAGCTGCTATAAAGAAGTCGCTTGACAACACGGACATTTGAACCTGAAAGGCTAAAGCAGAAGTGAAAGTAGCTTCACCACTGCGTTACTGCCGGCTTGGTGTGTTTAGCCTACATATGCTGTTACTGCATCGAAGTGGTTTTTTTTTCAATTAATGAGTGAAACGATGAGGGAAGCCTTCTCTGTTGGTCTCTTCACAGAATCCCAGCATGGCAGGGGTTGGCAGGGCCCTCAGGAGCTCACCCAGACCAACCCCCCTGCTCAAGCAGGCTCACCCAGAGCAGGGGGCACAGGACAGCGTCCAGGCGGGGGTTGAAGATCTCCAGAGAAGGAGACTCCACAGCCCCCCTGGGCAGCCTGGGCCAGGGCTCGGGCACCCTCCAAGTCAACAAGTTCTTCCTCCCGTTCAAGTGGAACCTCTTCTGCTTCAGTTTGTGCCCATTGCCTCTTGTCCTGTCACTGGGCACCACTGGGAAGAGTCTGGCTCCGTCCTCGTGACCCCCACCCTTGAGATATTTGTACATGTTGATGAGATCCCCTCTCAGTCTTCTCCAGGCTGAACAAGCCCAGCTCCCTCAGCCTTTCCTCATAGGGGAGATGCTCCAGTCCCCTCATCATCCTTGTTGCTCTCCTCTGGACTCTCTCTAGAAGCTCCTCATCTTCTTCTTGTCACGCACATGGCAAACAACTCTGGCTTACGGCAGCCCGGCCCAGCACACAGTGAGCGCAGATGCTGCCGAGGTTGAGGGACCACGCAGGCAGAGGCGTGCAAAGTCCCCGGGTGGCTGGGCCGGAGGAGGGAGCGGAGATGGGGGG
>NW_009269998.1:1195054-1201576 GCF_000687185.1 Egretta garzetta
GGAACAGTGCGAGCGCGGTGGAGGGGCTTGTGCCTGGAAAGCAGGTTCCACGCTGCGAGGGATGCCGAGGGCTGGGCTCACCAGCTGCTCTTTGCCCTTGCTCCTTGCGGCAAGCCTGGGAGATGCCACATGGGCTGCAGTGTCACCACACAAGTCCCCTGGGCCACGTCCTAGGTGTGCTGCGGCAACCATCAAGCTGCTCTGCTGATCTCCAGCTTCAGCCAGCCTTCATCCAGAGAGGGTCCGGGCCACTCAGCATGGCCTGTTAGTGGGTTGTCAGGCTCTGGAAGGGGATGCCCAGGGAGGTGGTCGAGTCCCCATCCCTGGGGGCATTTAAAAGGATGGATGAGGTGCTTAGGGCCAGGGTTTAGTGGTGGGATGGCAGGGTTAGGGTAATGGTTGAGCTTGATGATCTTAAAGGTCTTTTCCAACAAAAGTGATTCTATGGTTCGATGATTTTAGAAATCATAGAAATGAAAGGTAGGGTGTAATACCCGGTGGGTCTCTCACGCCGTACCGGCAATGTGAAATGCCTCCAGGCTGCTGGTCAGGAGGGAGGATGGGTGGGGGCAGAACTGCTGAGGAGAGAAGGGAGCAACCCAACCTCATGGACGGGCTGTTGGCGTCGTCACCCCATTTTCTGCCATTTTTTAAAGGATCAGCTGGCTATATCAGCTGGGTAGATGTCACGAGGACGGAGCCAGATTCTTCTCAGTGGTGCCCAGCGACAGGACAAGGGGCAATGGGCACAACCTGAAGCACGAGATTTCAGTTGAATGTGAGGAGGAACTTGTTAACTTTGAGGGTGCCCGAGCCCTGGCCCAGGCTTCCCAGGGGGGCTGTGGAGTCTCCTTCTCTGGAGATATTCAACCCCCGCCTGGACGATGTCCTGTGTAACATGCTCTAGGAGCCATTCTGTGATTCTGTGAAGTCTTGTGGTTGAGGGGCAGGTGAATAATCTCACACATTGGGTAGGGGGTCCCGGGACCTCCTGCCCGCTGCACTTTGTACCCCCAGAATGCAGCTGCCGAAACCCCCGGCGTTCAGACAGCACTTGCTGGGGATATTAGGCGTGCGTCCATCAGAACCTCTGACACCAGCCGGGCTGTCGGCTACGTCTGACACAGAGAAAAGTGTTTGGGGAAAGCTTTGGGGCCAGACAGCCTTTTAGCAGTGTCTCACACGACTTGCTTAGAAGCAGAAACTTAACCGTGAGCAATAATTAGCATCTGTCTCGACTTAGACACGAAACGCACAATATATAAAGCATATATGCACACACGCAATGTATTGCAGATAGGTACGAATAAGGCAGTGTTTGTATGCCTAAGATTTCAAGCAGAATACCACCTCAGCTTAAGTAATATCAAGTCATACTCCTTTGGCTATAATATAGACATTTCCAATCTATTTTTAGCTCTGCCTGGCTAATTCAGCAGCGCTTGGGTAACAGCAATGCTTTCCCTTCTCTTCTTGCGATGCTAATTTTATTCTGGCATCCAGAGCCTCTCTGGCAAGAGTTCTACCTCTTGTTTCATCCCTACCGATGGCCGCTGGAAAGTTAAAAGTACGCGGTGACTGATATCCCAGCACCTGAGCGTATCCGAGTAGGTACGGCGGGGGGAGAGCCAGTGCTCGGTGATTTAAGACCTCAAATCCATATTGTGGGTAACAGGGATGAAGCCAGACATCCAAGAAAAAAAAAATTAGATCTCCCTCTGAATTTAGTGGCTCGGCAGCAGGTACGCTATCATAACCTGGAGGCTGTGCCTTTCATTCATTACCCAAGGGCAGCTGCAGACTGAGCTGGAACGGGGTGTTCCAACATTTGGGTAACACCAGAGCAAAACGGCCAGCAGTAACACGGCTGTCTGGACCGCAGCGTTCCGCCGCCAATCCTAAAGCTGTCTGGAAAACTGTGAACAAGCTTAGAAACTCCTGCTGCCCCCCCGCGAAGGGGCTTTCCTTTTTCTCGCAGCCCTGAGCCGGGCCATCGTTTGCTCCCGGGCCATCAAGGGCTCCCGATGCCAAGAGTTTGCCGGCTCCGGGCTGGCGGGGAGGGCTCTGCCCAGGAACCTGCCTGGTGAAACGCTGCCCTCTGGTGCGGGAAAGGCTCTCGCTTCCCTCTGCCACTAGTAGTTTTTAATAAGCAACCTGATTTTCTCAGGTCTATCAACCCGCCCGGCGCAGGCAGAGCCTGGTTGAAAGCCCAGGTCTCCGCTGCTGGCGCCGTTCCCTGGGGGGGGTCCCCATCCCTGGGCTTTGCAGCGCCTGAACCCCCCCCCTCCCCGCTCTGCAGATGCAGTTGGAAGCAACATCTCTTTATTTTTATTATTACTCATTTTTTTTGTGCCTACTCCTTAGAGACGGTCTTTAACAGCCCCCGCATACTCATTGGGGTATTTGGCCTAGGAGTCACCGCTGTTACCTGGATCACATGCGCTTTGCACTAGGTGGTGAAATAATACCCAGTTTAGTGTAGGCACGGCTTATCACTCAAGTGTTAATCAACCTGAGAATAGCCCTCAGGAGAGAGGGAAGCGAGGTTCTAACCTGCATTTTAAAGAACATAATGGGAGGTTAACGGAGGACAAGGACTGGCTTTCCCGAGGTTCCCACCTGCAGCCGATGGCCGATGCGGCTGCGCCGTGGCTCTGGCAGCCAAGTGACGTTTCCTCGGCCCCGATGGCACGGACTCACCTGGGGCAGGCAGGGCCCAGGTATTCTCTGCGTCATGGGAACATGGGGAGGAAGGCCAGGCAAGGCCCCCGCTTCATTTGAAACACGGTTATTTTAAACACATTTTTCCTCATGGTTGGGCAAGAGGACTTCCAATGAGTTGCAGCTAAGAGCCCCCTCCCCCCCTCCAAAAAACCGCTCCATCTCATTTGCTGAATGTCTAAAGTACCCAACTGATGTTTTTAAAGCGTGCCAAGTTCTAGTAAAGGACAGAAAAGAGTTGTTAAATTTGAAAAAAAAAATAATTAATGTATATTAATTATTACACCAGTATTAAGCTCTGTGTGGAGGAAAAGGTGGTCAGAGGCAATGCTTTTGGAAGCCACAAGCTCTCTGTTAATCATTACAGGACATAAGTCTCTGGGCTAAACTTACACCAGGTGACAAGTTGCCCCGAACTAAACCATTGCTTCGAAAGCTTAATGTTAATGTAACATTTACTGGTCCCCAGTCCTCACCCCCAGCATCGTGATCTGTAATGGTGGGATTACCCGAGTCCTAGGTCAGTAGGCAGCCGGGAAGATGCTTTCCATAGGCAAAGAGACGCAAAGGCTGGGGGAGAAGACGGCACCAGCACTCCCTGCAAGGTGCACAGAGCCTTGGCGCTTCGGCTTTTGTGGCCAGGGCCAGTTGCAGCCTTTCACCTTGCCAGCTACACAACTTTCTCCTTCTGGGTCTTTGGGCATTTCTTACACAACAAATTGTCAAGGAGAAAGCACTTAAAATTTAATTCAGGTAGGGAATTATACAGACTCTACTAGCCCGTGTAGGTTCTATGATTTATCCAAACAGCAGTGGATGAACAGTCTTACAGCAGGCAACACGCTATTGTGCTGTTACTTCTACGCCTCGTCTTTTTAATGAAAGGGTTTATACCTACCTTCAAAGTTAATTAACTCATTTCTCAAAATCATTTACACATGTGCTCTGTTTCCAGTAAAACTTCAGTTGCACATTACTAACTTCAGAGTTATATAAGAAAAAAAAACCACCCAACCCCAAACCAACCCACATCAGGGATGCTGCTTCGTGTGTAACGGCTTCAGATGTGGAATTGCCAATAATGATGCATTTCATGGGCTGGCATTCGGCCCGTGACTCTGCACCGGTACCTGCTTTGGAAGGACAGGCAGATGAATACGAGCCAAGAGCCTGTGTTGTACCCGTCGTCACATCGCTGGCCCAAAGCAAGACTAAAATCAGCAGACCCAGTCTTGGGGCATCGCTGGTGCCCACCTGGGCACTGGGGCCCCTCTGTTGCTGGCAGGCAGCGAGGCAGAGCCACAGGGTACCTGGCGCCGCCGTATTACGAAGAGCTTTTCCAGCTGACCATGGGACCTGCTTTGGTTACTGCTGGCCACAACCTGAGCCTGCCAAGGGGAGCCCTAGGGGTTGTGCGGGTCCTTCTGCCCATGGGCCAATGCGTTATTTTAATTAAGCTATTATTTTGATAACCGTTACGAGGTGTGGGCACGGCTTGGGAAACATCAAACCCAAGGTCAACAACGAGGGTAGCGCTCCATCTGCTTTTAGCACCACAGTTCAGCAGCACAACTGTTCGGGCAGCGTACGTCGCCGAGCCCTGCTAGTATTTACAGTAGAACGTGTCAGGCCAAGTTCAGCCTACGAGCTGATGGCAGGCACGAGGTTTCATTATTTTAAGTGATTTATTCTTCTCCGACGCGAAGATGACCACTGCTCCGCACTGAACGCTGCCTGTGAAGTCTGCTTTTTCACTTAAGGGATGCTAAGCAGAAGCTAGACAATGATATGAAGGTAAATTTAATTACCAAAAAAAAATATAACGTTCTACATAAACAACAGCTCGCGCGCTCTCTCCAACAAGGAAAAAATACAAATAAAACCCCTTTGGCAATGCTGAGGAAATATCTGGGGCTGAGGTGAAAGGGACACAGCTTGACGAGTAGGCTGAAAGCTGAATGTGGATTACCCGTGAGTGCAAAAATGAATAAATGGGGTTTATTCCATTATATTAATGAAATGGTTAATTTGGTTGCTATAGCAACAAAGAACAGCCATGCTAAAAAGCTAAAGGGCTATACATAATGCCAGCTACAAGGTCTCTCTCTAATTCTAAAGCTGATTTTCTTAGCTACAATAGAAGTGATGTCTGTTTTCAATATCATCTTAAGCTTTTGCATCAAATCCTTAAGCTAATCCAATAAATAGGCTAGCAGCATAAAACAGCGTGCGTGTTTGCACCTCATCAAACTCAGGGAAGGGGTTTTACCTCTGCACGAGCGTAAGAAAAAAGATCCAGGGAGCGTGGGGCTCTTTGAAAAGGCTGCTCTGCGTGTGGTGGTGGTGGTGGTGACCCAGCAAACGCGTGACAGCGGGCAGCCCCCACCCTCCCAAAGGGGGTGGCTGCATGGGGGGGCACCGCACCGCTAGCCCACACCCCAGGACGTGGTCGTGCTTACCACCCCGCCGGCTCTTGCACCTTGCGGAAAATAATAAGACTTTATGTTCTCTTCACTTGCATTTCGCGTGATTTTTTTTGTTTAAAAATAATAATTCTCGGAGGCGTCGATAAGGAAGCTTGCCATGCTTGCTTTTGTTTTAACATGAGAGTCACGGAAAGGGTGACCCATGGTCTTGGCAGCAGCGCAGAGGACATGATGATTATTATTGAAGTCTTTTTAAAGCCAAGGGAAGAGGAATTCCCACTCTGCCCTTCCGAGGGGCCTGGGGCAGCCCCTGCCCAACCTGGGAAGGAGGTGCTGGGAGGGTCACCCCAACGCTTTCGGCAGGCCGGAGCCCTCTGCCATGGACAGGGGCGCTTCCATTCATGTTGGCTGCCTGTTGTTAGCCTGAGCTTTGTCAGACTCCACTCCCTCTGCCTAAAATAAATAAGAGAACCTAGCCCAGCCATAGGAGCAACAGAAAGTGCTGAACTCAGACTTACTGACAAACTTCGGCATCGCACGCCTGTGCGGAGGGAGTGGGTGACTGCTATCTGCAGGCCATCATCTGATTTGCATGGTGATGGGAGTTCAGTTCCCGAGAAACATCATTATTGCTCAACAACCGAACATGAAGATTCCAGCGACAAGGCCCAAACCTGTCTCCAATAAGCAGAAGTAAAAGCTGCGATGATAAGCAGTCTCGAGACTAAGGAGGTGAGGAAAATGTCCTTTAGGACGATGATGGGCTTTAGTTGGTGGTGGGTGACTCTCATTGGCAGTTACCAGTGTGGGTTGCCCATTAAAGGCGTTTGATCCCGACTGTCTCTTTCTTGGCTGAAATGCAACAAAAAAAGAGCTCTTGCCATAATCCTGAGGAGCAGCTTTAACTGTATCACAGTGCTGAAGATGTCAAACGTTTGGTCTTAAAAAAAAAAAAGACAGGGCTGATCAAGGGTTGCAACTGTTTTACTCAACTTGTATGAAAATGAAGATGCTCCTGAATGTTACATAGTACCTCAAAAACGGGTGAGCAAACTATTTGCTGCCCTTGTCTTACGGATCCTCATGGCCAAATATGTGGAGAGGCCCATGCGATGCAGATGGGCAAGTACTGTTGTGATGGGTTGACCCTGGCTGGATGCCAGGTGCCACCCAGCCGCTCTATCCCTCCCCTCCTCAGCAGGACAGGGGTTGGGGGAAAATGAGATGGAAAAGAAAGAAAACCTCTTGGGTCAAGATAAAGGCAGTTTCATAAAAAGCAAAAGAAAAGGCTGTGTGTGGTAGCAAAAGGAAAACAAAGATTTAATTCTCTACTTCCCATCAGCAGGTGATGTCCAGCCACTTCCTGGGAAGCAGG
>NW_009269998.1:1201898-1234401 GCF_000687185.1 Egretta garzetta
TACCTCCAGGGATGAGGACTCGACCACCTCCCTGGGCAGCCCATTCCAGAGCCTGACAACCCTTCCGGTGAAGAAGTTTCTCCTAATGTCTAGCCTAAACCTGCCCTGGCGCAACTTCAAAATCCATCTCAGCCTGCCCCTGCTCTCCAGACCTGGGGGCTAGGTGGCAACGCCGCAGCCGTCCCTGCCGAGGCCGCCCCTGCCATGTACGGTGCCGAGCAGGGGCAACCTTCCCTGTAGTCATTGCGCCGCAATGCTGAGTGCGGGCGAGAGGGTTGGGCATTTCTACAGCACCCCAAGAAACCCCCCTGAGCTCAGCGGTCTGTTGGCATTTACTGAACAGCCACAGTTTTCAGCTGCTGAGCCACGGAAAGAAGGAATTTCTTCCATTCCAGTGTGCGGTCCAAGGTAATTCACATACATCGCCCAGCCCCGCTGTCTGAAAGCATCCAGGTAGGCATAGCAAGGGAAAGCTTAGCAACCTGCCGTTTGACAGCAAATGAATTGCATTTCCTTGTGGTAACGATAGTTTGCTTAAACTAGAAGAGGAGGGTGCGTGTGTTCACTGTTAAGATTTGAGCTTGTTTAGGGCTTCTTCTTGTGCCGGGGCGCTACGTGTCCGCTCGCCGAGCTGCCCTCTGGCTTCGCTGCTTGGTAGCAAGGAGAAGCTCTGCTCCCACATCACAAAAAGTCACGACGAGCAGATTCAGACCTCCGAGAAAGAAGGAGGGATAAAAGCAGGGTCTCTGCTCCTGGGCAAGCCTAGCGTGGACGTTTGCACAAGACCCAGCAGAGCAGGAAGTGTTATTAAAAACCAGTCTCCTGGAGAAAGAGCTGGAGAGCTTAAAATTCCTTAGAAAAGAAAGAAAACAGCACCAGCAAAGAGGAGGCGACCCAGATGGCCCATAAGCAGACTAATGACATGAAAGACCCAGAAGCAACTCTGAAGTCACCAATCCAGCTGCCGAGGGAGTCTGCCAGGTTGCCAGATGTTGCCAATGAAAACCTATCTGCCACAGTTCATCACAGAAGTGGAGCAGCCTGGTGAAGTGAAACCTTTGCCAATAAACTAAATATTTTAGCTAAAAAATAGTATCTTCTACTAGCAAGCATGTTGAAAAAATATAAAATTTTAACAACATGCCCAATTCCATGTTACAGTAGATAAATAATGTAAGACACATACAGAATATGTTGGCAGGCTCTTCTTATTAATAGGAAATACCTACGCTTAACGTCGTATTTCTATGGGTACAGTCTTGGATTGTGTTAAACAAAGTGGGTTTAGGATGCATGGGGTTGATGGCACTCATGGGGGGTCTGGAGAGTTTGTCCTGAATCCAGCAATCACTCTTGCCCCCTTGAAATAAAAGGCTTAAAGGCAACAAAGCTGGAGGAGGCCAAGGCATCAGCGATACGTGCTAGGAGACAGCAGAAATGAGGGCGAGCCGCTCTGTGGCTGCCGAGTCGCCTCTCCCAGTGGCCACGGGGTGGGGAGCCCCGTGTCTGCCAAGGGACAACAAAGCGGGGGGGCAGCGATGCCAGGGAATGGCTTGCAGCAAGCTTGCAGTTTGTGCCTGCCAACTTTTGGGAACTGAGCAAATGGGGGTCTGCAGCGGCGGTGTCCTCTAGCGAGTGGTAGAGCATCGGGGCAAGGAGCAGCGTACGCCAACGTTGGTGGCAACACCGGAGATACAGGCTGCCCATCAGCTTCATGCCCAAAGGCAAGCTTTAATTTTGCTAAGAGATCAAATTACTATTTCATTTAAAAAAAAAAAAAAATTGGGAAATTATGTCTTTTACAAAGCCCGTCCAATTTTTCAAATGCGGCCATTAACGTTGCCAATCCAGTGCCTCGGAAATATTATGTCTGTTCATCCTAGAGGCCAAAAACCAAACTGCCTGTATAGTCTGTTAGCAAGGCAAAACATCTCTTTTTCCAATGAACATGTATGGGTGCACTGGGATTCACACAAGCAGATTTGGCAGCTTTTTCAAGTATTTCTTGGACTGCGGAGCATACACTGAACATGGGGAGCTTTTTCTGTTCAGGAATATGATGTGAATAAGAATGTGCTACTGGAGGACGAGCTCCAGCATTTCTATCATAATTTAATTTGTCAAATACAGTTTACAATATTTTATAATAGTAATCAATAGGACAACATGCCTGAAAACTGCGAGGGCTGGGGTTGCAGGATCTCGCCCAGCACGTCTTTAATAATACATAATTCCTAAAATGTGCAGCTATATCACTGAAATATATGAGCTTAATTTGGAAGCTTTTACATGTTGAAAATTCATGTCCCTTTTTTAATAACTGGCTAGGGCGCTTGCAGAATAGATCAGATTTTCCTGATTTGTTTCCTTGGCTCTTGAACATGCTGAATGGGATGGATGCCCCAAGACAGACGTGAAAAACCAATAAACCCCAGGAAGATGTCCTCTGTGGCTCTCCCCTGCCTCTTTACACCTCGCCTTACCCTGGTGACTTAACGACACTCCTGCAGGAGACCTAAATGTGGCCGTTTCTCTGAGTTCCCACAACATGCAGATTTATTGCTGTCAGGGCTAGAAAGTATTCACAAGCATTTGGGAACTACTTCCTCGAACTGCTAACGGACTTGACCGAACAAGAGTGGGGGAGAGGGCAGGGAGTGAGGAAGAAACCTGCATAATATAACCCGTTATTCATAGAATCATGGAATGGTTTAGGTTGGAAAAGCCCTTTAAGATGACCAAGCCCAACCGTTCCCCTACCCCTGCCATCCCACCACTAAACCCTGGCCCTAAGCACCTCGTCTGCCCGGCTTTTAAATAGCCCCAGGGCTGGGGACTCGACCCCTTCCCTGGGCAGCCCCTTCCAGAGCTTGACAACCCTTCTGGGGAAGAAATTTTTCCTAATGTTCAACCTAAACCTCCCGTGGCTCAACTTGAGGCCGTTTTCCCTTGACTTGAGGCCATTTCCCCTCCTTCCTTCTTCAGTAAACAAATTATAGCCTTGATTACAATCTTGATTCGGAAGAATGCCTTTGCTCCTCCAAAGATTACTTTATAGCTACTTGGGAATACTGGATGTCCTGCGACTACTGAATGTCCTAGGAAAAGCTCTGATTTTGCTGCTACATTTACGATGTCCATTAGGTCTCCTGGCATTGCCTTGTATTTCAAAGCAGCCACGCCACCAGATGTGATGCCTTCAAGCACAGTAAGGTCATCAGGTCTGATGATGCAGCCACAAATGACCTGGAGGAGCCGGCCAGTTCAGTCGCGACAGAAGCGATGCACCGCCTCTCACCCTTGGTGTTCATGGTAGGCAGGATCCAACATGAGAAGTGCATGGTATCATGGTATCAGCCTGGGAGAAGACAGCCACTTTCCCTTCCATCTGCTAGCCGAGAACATAAAATGTTACCTGCAGATGATCTGATTTTGATGGGGTTTTCTTTTGCCTGCCAGCCAGCTCCTCCTAAGAGGTACAAGTGGTACATGCAGAGACCCTCCAAACTTTGTCCCTACCATTCACAAACCAGCTTGGCCTTCCCGTGAGTCCTCTATAAGTAAGCTAAGAAACTCCCAGAAGACCAAGAGCTTTAAAGAAGTTTCAGGCAAATATTTTCTAAGCGGTATGACTTATTTGCATCCGAGTGTGAAAAATCCACAACGATGAAGAGAAAAATTAAAGTACGAAGGGAAAGCCGTTAGTGGAGACACCGGGCTCCAGCCTGCCAAGGGATCTCATCAAGCAAGCCCAAAGTGTCAGCAAAAGAGTGTTGGTGGAGCGAGGATACTAAATGAAATGACACTTTAAAAACGCTGGAGTGGCAGAGAGCGTACGTGTGCGCGTGGGGAAGGGATGCGAAAGGGAGAAGTCAAAGGCAGACAAAGCGGGGCCAGAGAGGGGCAAAGAGGAGGCTGCATCCTGCACTGTAGGCAATTAATGCAATAATGTACACATGAATTAACTCATTAATGATGCCTGGAGTGAATCTTAGAGATCATGAAACACCACCTGACAAGCGTCTACAAGAAAAATCTGTTTAGTAAATGAAAAAAAAAAAAAATATCCTCCCCAAACAAACCCAAGTTGGTTTCAACGTTTATTTATAATTCGCTGCACAATTCATCAATCGAGAGCCAGAAGTCAGGGTATATTCTTAACCAAAGCTTTTTCTGATCACAGTATAGGGTATAAGAAATGGAATTGATAGATCATTTGTTATTGCTACAAAACTAAAGGCTTTATATTCTTAAGTGGAGTAAAGCAGACAGCAATACGTTCATAGTAGAAAGTTCCTACTGTGAATGAAAAAAATGGATTAAAACCAAGATACTGCTTAGCAAGACAGACAAAACCTGTATTTCTTTTTGGTTGTGAAACTATTATAACCACACAGAACCAGTAAGTATGAAGGAGTGGCACTGGGGGGAAATCACCTTGCCAGTTTGCCCTACGTGTCCGCGTTTGGCCAACGCAGTCTGCAGGGTGTGCGTTCCGTTGGCGCGGGATCGGATCTCTGACCGGTAACGCATCCATTCTGGAACCTTAATTGGCACAATTAAAAAGTTATCGAGAGGATGAGCTTGGAGGAAAAAAATGTTGTCACATCTCAGAATCCTGAAATGCAGCCTGGGCTTCCTAAGAAGCCGGTTTAACTGTTTTGAGAGAGATGTTATGAGCGTTCAGTGGGGGGGTGTGTGTGCACAGCAACGATGGAGCTACCCAAGCACCACACAAACCTGAAGAGTCCAGCATGTGTCAGTGCCCAGCAAATTTATTCTATAAAGTGACTATGTGAGGAAGAATTAGGAAGGATTATAAAAACCACACTACCATATGCTGTAGTAGTTGAAAGCGATTAATTCAATTCTTAAATCCTATTTTAAACTCCTTTTTCAGTTCTTCCCATAGAAAAATAGAAGCCACGTTGCTTCGTTTGAATGCTACGTAGTTAATTACATCTTCTAAGAAACTCTTTTAAAACTAAATGCAATGTTTAATTACAAACCGCCTCCTTGAAAACAGTTGGCTTATACATTGATTTGTCGTTCATTAAAGATGCTTTCTTAATTATATTTACAGCCAGAAAAAATACATAAAGAGTCTATAGAGAAATCCTGAAGTTGCAGCATGAATAGAAAGGGGAAAGTTACGCTTGCAAAAGTGGACAACCGACAGCCCCGACTGACTAATTGCTGCCTTTCCGTAATTTCAAAACTTAATTGTTGTAAAAATAGTAATTGGAAAACACGGCGTTCATTGTAACGGCTATCAATATTACATTTTTTTTTTTTTTTTTTTTTTTTTTTTTTTTTTAGGAGAGTGGATTTTCAAGGCCTAATTAGAAAGCAAATCAATTGCATCAAACAAGTGTAAAGTGCCCGTTAGCTGTCGGGCTGATCACCTCAACACGCGGGGTTCACGGCTAAGGGCAGCCCACGCTTTGGTTCGTAGGGTGTTGTCCTGGAAACCATGCGGATGCAGTCGATAACAGGGCAGACGCTGAGACACAGGGTGCAGCCCGTGCAGCCCTCGGTAACCGCGGGCAGGTGGGTTCGGGGATCAAACCGGATAGCCTGCGAACAGGGATAAACATTATCGCTGTCACTCACGGAAAAGGTCAAAATTGCTCCCATTTTAGTGCCTGCCTTTCCTCTGCTACGGCACTTGGAGGCATCTTGGTGTGCTTCTGCGCTGCAGCTATAGCAACTGTTCAACTGGCAGGGAACAAAACACCCCCAACCCCCCCTCTCCGATGCTTTGAAATTAGAAATACGGGCCAAATTATGCCTCGGCGAAAGCTCACGGGTCGCAAGGGCTGGTTACAAAAGGAGGAGTTTGGCCCATGATGTTGAATCTCCCCGAGGGGTTTTTCTCCTCGGCGCGAAGGAAATATTTCAGAATACAGCGATTTGCCGGGGTTGCCGGTTCAGAGGAGCCCCCAGACCACGCCTGCACGGCCCCAGCCCCAACGCGCTCTCCCGACTTTTATTTCCAGCACGGCACAAACCACCTGGTTTCATAAATAGTGGGAGAAAAACACGGCACGCTGTGCCTCACATGATTATGCTCCTTTGCGAACCTTCGAAAGGGCTATCTGAGTTTTTGGGCAGGCGGAGCTTGCTTTAGCTCTCACATTTTCATGCGGTGGAGTCTCATTGCCAATTAGGGCGATAAGTGTATTTGAATGTGAAAGAACAATTGCAGTCTCGATGAAATAAGCTCCTGGTATAATGGAAATGGCAATTAAAAGCAAAACCAAAAGCATCACACAACGGTGAAAGCTTCAGGATCTACGAAGCCCGTCTGGAGCGGTAAAAAAAAAATAATAATAATAAAAAAAAAGAAGAAAACGCTGAATATCTACTTTTAAGAGTTTTAGGAAGGAAAAATCAGGCCTGAAAGCTGAACTCTCATTTCTCTGCAAACAAGTGGTGCCTTAGCAAATCTCCCTAACCACCATCAGCAGCCGGGAGGTACGGGGTGGAGCTGCAGGTTGGCTCCAAAAGCAGATTTGGGGGGGTTCGCTACCAGAAAAGCACAGAAGTTGCTGTAGCAACCAGCAAGGGCATGAAGTAGGTACTAACTGCCCGGAATCTACACGTTTGAGTCTAAGCTTGAGTTGAGTCTAAGCTTGAGCACAAAGAGAGCTCTGGTTTGTATCTAAGGACTCCCTCCTCCCTCCCTAACCGCAACGCACGTCTTGCGAGGGAGTTCGGAGGGGGAGAGGCGGCCGGGACGGCAGGGCCAACTTTAAATTGAGGAAAGCTTTTCTCTTGGAGCCATACAAGGTGATAGAGCAGCAGGGATATTCCTGAAACAAAGAGAAGCATAAAGCAGATGCTGTTTTGAAGGGGCGTGTGTGATTTCTTTGCAATTAAGAATTTCTTTGCAATTAATTTCTTTTCAACTGCCTTAATTAATTAAGGAAAAAAAAACCATTTTTTTTGTGCTTAGAAAACCTCCTGGGGTTTTAAACTTTGGTTCTTATGGTGCTGATTTTTTTTCCCCCCAGTTATAGAAAAGGAAGTTTTACTAAATATAAACACAGTCTTCTGCTCTCCAAGGGCTGTATCCTCCCCTGCACTGGGAAATCTGATGGAAGGAGAAGAGGTGAAGATTGGGGTGTCAAGAAGAAATGTAGGCAGTTAAAAGGCTACTGTAGTAATCTAATCTGCTATAAATGCAGCATTAATTTGCTCATATCAGGGGAAAAAACCCCACGTCTACCTTTGCTCTGACACCCTTGTTTTAATTGCAGGAGCTGATTTTAAATGGGGAGACTTCTTTCTTTGCCTGTATGTAGTTAAATTCATCAGACCTACTATTGATTGGACTGAATTAAGGATAAACAAAAGGTCATGGTGTTCAGGGGAAACTTGGCGCTCGGTTAAAGTAGTTGTTTCTGACAAAGTATTCTCCAACTGGGATGAATGGAAAAATTCATGTAGAAATTACTGCTAACTGAGCATTGGATTCCCTGGAGGTTATGCTAGACCGTATTTTGGATTTCTAAAAGAACAGGAGTCCTCCCGTACTGCCCTTTTTACTGCAGACCAGTCCATCAGCTCCGCAGGACACGGGGAGGAATGGCACGTAGGAATGCTGATACGCTTCATACAACTCATGCTACTGTACTGGGCAGAAATCAGAGAAATACTTTGCTGCAAACAGGAGCCCCAGCTCAAAATTGTGCCATTTTCTGGTCACAGTGATTTCAGCAAGCTTCAACCTGCTGCTCTAAACCCTGGCGGCTCTCCTGGAGAAAGGATTTGTACCTCCATCAAGATCAAAACAAAACCCCACCTGCCTGCGACCTGACTTAGTTAAAGTTCCAGTGCACTGATGGAACGAGGACTAGGGTTCTTAAAAAGCGTTTGGCAATAAAACCAGCCTCCTGCCTCCCCGCACCCCCTGGAGGGGAAGGGATGCGTTCCTCCCTTTCTCCCTCATGTGCTTGAAAACCATCACAGAACGACATTTACCGCCAACCGACTTGGGTCTCCTTCATTTTCTTCCTCTTCAAAAGAACCCCGCTTCCCACATGCAGCTAGGGAGAGCCGGGGAGAGCGTCCGAGGGCGAGCCGGCGCGGTGCGGGACGCTCGGCGCAGCCCTCCGGAGGCAGCCGTGCTGGGCGGCATTCCCACCGCCGTGCAAACAGCGCAGCCCAGGAGCAGGCTGGGGTTCGAATCCAATATTTTAGACATCTGGTTTTGCCACCTGCTTATTAACAGAAGGTGGATTCTTTCTTCCCAGCAGCAGAAAGATAACTCGTCGTGCCTTTCTGCTAATTACAGCTGTGCCCTTACCTGGTAGCCAGCATCATTGCAGGTCATGTAACATTTGCCACAGTTGATGCACATTTCCTCGTCAATCAGAGCCACAACTTGCTCTGTGTTGCAGAGCTCACCATATGTTCCAATATACTGCAGCGCTTTTCCAATTACATCCTAGGGAGAA
Organism: Egretta garzetta; assembly: GCF_000687185.1. Taxonomy (NCBI): domain Eukaryota; kingdom Metazoa; phylum Chordata; class Aves; order Pelecaniformes; family Ardeidae; genus Egretta; species Egretta garzetta. The sequence continues at coordinate 1,210,361 of NW_009269998.1, forward strand.
AAAAAAAAAAAAAAAAAAAAAAGTTATCGACTCATTTAGAAGATACCTAAGCAGCTCCTACAGCTGCGCAGGAGCACTCTCTAGTACTTCAATATTTGGCCATGCGCTGTGATGATGTTTAGGATTTTTCTTATAGATTTCCAAGTTGCTGACCTTCATACTTCCTGTAAAACACAAAGAATGCTCCATGCAGGCACGTTTTGAACGTAGGCAGCACTAGGAGTATGTATTTGTACACAAACACGTTGTACAAGTAGGTTACACATTTAGTACTTGATTTTGAATGTGCTGTTGTTTTGCCATTATTGTGGGGCACTTCAAGGAACAAAATGGAGCACAAACCAGGAGGGATGTGCTACGAACGATCAGATCACCCTCGGTCGTTTCTCATTAGCACAGATTTAAGAACTTGCAGCAAGAAAAGAAAGGGGCACGATGAAATAAACTGTCAGAGAGAACAATAACTGCTTTTCTCTCTTCAGTAAGATGTGCAGATGACACGATCATCGGTTTATTGCAAATATTGTACAGAACTAAGCCGTGGGTCTAATCCTGCAAGTCTTGATTCAGTTCTGTTAACTCAGAATCATGGAATGTTTTGGGTGGGAAGGGACCCCCAGAGGTCACCCAGCCCAACCCCCCTGCAGAAGCAGGGACACCTTGAACCACATCAGGTTGCTCACAGCCCCGGCCAACCTGGCCTGGAACGTTCCCAGGGATGGGGCCTCCACCACCTCTCTGGGCAACCCCTGACAGGGTTTCACCACCCTCACTGCAAAGAATTTCTTCCTTAGATCCAGTCTAAACCTCCCCTGCTTCAGTTTAAAGCCATCCCCCCTTGTCCTGTCCCAGCTGGCCCTACTAAAAAGCTTGTCCCCCCCTTTCCTCTGGGCCCCCTTGAAGCCCTGACCGGCCGCCCTCAGCTCTGCCCGCAGCCTTCTCTTCTCCAGGCTGAACACCCCCAACTCTCCCAGCCTGGCCTCACAGCAGAGGGGCTCCAGCCCTCGGATCATTTTAGTAGCCCTCCTCTGGCCCCGCTCCAACAGGTCCATGTCCTTCTTGTGCTGAGGGCTCCAGAGCTGGATGCAACTTCATGGGGAAGAATCTGTGGCATCAACCTTACCCATCTGTGCTGCAAAAGTAAAGGCATATGGCAGGGCAGCGTACGGGTACGTACCCCGAGGGGAAGACAGGCCCTCTAAAAGAAGTTGGGGACCTACCTGATGCAAACCATTGCCACTTTACAGCATGGGAAACTGCACAGTTCAGTGGCAGTTCAGCTTCACGGAGTCAACGGGAGAGATGGGACAAGTCCCAGGTCCTTTGGATTGCAGCTATCAGTTAAATTAGTTTAACTTGTGGAAGTTTACTACAGCTGACGAACATGACCACATTTAAAAGATTCACTCTGTGGCCCGGTATTGATTGCCTGGGTATTTTGTGAGTTTACTAAGCACGCTTCTACAACAGTTCCCACGTTGCAAAACAAGCTCAGTTTTACGTGCAAGATTCTACACTGTCAAGATAAAGTCAGGCTCAGTAAATGAAGGTTATGTGATGCAACAATACATTTTCCTTTTGCTTTAAAAAGGGATGTAACTGTGAAGTAGTAGAGAAATCTCACTGTGTGCTAGGAGAGCAGAACTGGCTTCAAAGTCATTCTACTGTAATAAACCAAGAAATCATTATGATTTTGATTACGGAATTTGATCCAAGTCAATTGAAAAATGCTCAAAGATCAAGCCAAATGTGAGACACAGGCAAGTCTGCCCAGAATTACAAGCTTCAAAGCGTTTACCTTCGGTCTTGCATTGCCAAGGAACATGATAAGGATTTCTTCCTGTATTCTGTTTCTCAATATTTTTTGAAGCAGCAATACTTCCCTTATTCCTATCAGTCAAAAAAATTATTCTGAAATGATCAGCAACCAATTTAAGTGTGTAGCAGTATGCTACGTTTAACCTGTATAATTTACAGTCGCATACAATGCTCTATACATTGTTTTCAATTCTTATTGCAGAAGAACCAGCTTACAATAACCTCAATTTTCATTGCATATTTTATTTTGGGCAGCCTTACTTTCAAACAAACTAAGCAGCCCTAATTATTCCTATGCCACATCACAGCGACAGGGGAACGTGGCTTTATCGATGTTGGCTCTAAAGGAAACCTCTGCTCCATGCAGTAAATGCAAAAATGGGTCCGACCTTGTCTTCCCGAGTCTGCTGAGAACTTCCCACAACAGCTCTGCTTCCTGAGCGAACGGCTCCCGTTCATCTCAGTTTTAGCTTTGTTTTAAAGTTTTAACTAAAAGTAAAAGTTAAACTAAAAAAAAACCAAAACCAAACACTGAAAGTTGAACTGAAGTTTTAACTTTGAGGCACCTGAATTACAACAGTATCTTTATGGAATGAGACAAATTCCTCGTTCGCTGGATGCAGCGGTAGGTCCTATGAAGTTGCTTTTAACGACTGCTGAGGTAGGAAATTCAACCCTACCCTAAGCCCAGGAAGAAGGACGGGGAAATTGCACTGTTTTCTCATTCCAAAACCACTCAAAATGTTTTCTCTCTGCCAAACCCTTACGTTGCTGACATGCCAAATACCTTGGTTACCTTCATTCAACGCTAAAAGCCTTCCAGTTCTTTTCAGCAACACGCAGAGAACGTTAATGCTCTCCCAGCACAAACCAGCCACGGCACACCGCTGAAGGCAGCATGATGAGCGTGGATGGATGACTGGAAGTGAGCAAGTTACCCCAGCTTAATGAGTTAGCACTCATCGATAGAGCTGTGCAAGCTGATTATGTGCGTGGTCCAAATTCACTGCAAATTTGAAGTAAAATCTGTTTGCTTAAACCACTGCAAAAGGTCAATTAACTGCTATGAAAGTGCTTCAGCTAATACTTTTTATTTCGGTATTGGGAAGGACTAGACTTGAACACGCAGCCCTGTACTGTGCCTCCACTGACCAGCGAGAGTAACCAACTCAATCAACTGTGATCTCCTAGGAACTGCTCACCCCCCCTCTATTTTTGACTTCCATGCCTTCCTCAGCAAAGTTCATGGATTTACTGGGAACTGCTCAGCAGTTTTCAGGTTGCCACGGTTCTCAGGTTTCTGCAGTCTTCTCCACCAGTTGAAAAACTGTAGCTGTAGAACTCAGCTCCAGCTTGTTTCATGTCTTGTGTAGGCTCGTCTCTGTCATACCTGCTACAGGTTTCAAAATACACATGCCTTTGTGCCACCTACTGCCCCCGCCTGCCCCTGGCATCCTATAAACCTGTCTTTTGTGTCTATACCCCCAAACATTCCCCTGTATGTCCCAAACGCACGTGTCGCCTGCAAGAACTGGTCTGTGTACTGAAGAATTTGAAGAAATGACCTAAAACCCGTCCAACATACAACGACATAGCTTTCAACTCATGTTGTAGAAGTATCAGCATGGGGAGATCCCTGATAGCAAAGAGCTTTTTAATTGAACAAATGCAGATGTTTAAACTGCACCGGTAATTATTTTTCTCAGGGAGGTTCTGGATTCACGTTTGTGTTCTTTAAATATCGTTTGGATGTTACCAAACCCCACAAAGCTCAAGCAGGTAGCAGAGATGGGCCACTCAAGTAACCATGGGATGGAGGGCCTTCCTTGCGAGAGAAGACAAGAGGAGCCTAACAAGATGCTTAGCCAAGGAAGATGAAGGCAGAGCAGGACATCTGATGCCTCTTTATATATACGTCAGGGAGGGAAAAGAGCTAGGTAAGTTAGATGACAACGCTGGCACAAGAGCATGTGATTATAAGCCAGCCATGAATAAATTTAAAGCTGGAAATTAGAAAAGGCTTTTTAAATGGGCAAGGAGTGCGGTGGTTAATGGCCTTCCAGAGGAGCAGCTGGGGGGCAGGGGGGAGGCAGCCCGAGGTTTAGGACAGCGTTAGGTAGCTCAGGAAATGGTTGCTAAGAAGAAGATGATCAAAATAGATTTTTCCAGCCACAAACTTATAAAGGGAATAACAAAACCAACGCATATGGCACGGTGATTTCTGAATTTGTAACCAAGTCTCACTTCTCACAGCTCACAAAATACACTTTTGGGGACTTAGAATCCCTACCAGGGAGGATGATGGCATTTTAGAGGCCTGAAAGTGATTTCAAAAGCCTGTGTCAATGATTTACTGCTCATTGACACTCCTGGGTGTTGTGCCTTTTTAATCACTTCTTTCTCTCAAGCAAAAACTGTATCCTTATTCATTTGCAAAGTTTCAAGACTTTATTGACTAAAAAAGCAATGGTACTTAAAAGATGTTTTGCAGGTGCACTCTTTTACAGCATCTCAAGCTACCTCAGAGCTTCTTGTTTCCATCAAATCATAAAGGTTTGGAACAAAATAAACAGTGCAGCAAGAAATAATCAGCTTTCAACTGCTTCAAGTGCAGTTTCACTCCAAAAAGCAACTGTCTAAAATGGCACTATGGGATTCCACACTTGGTATATCTCAATGGCCTCCGGATCAAATTTGCACTGTTTACAGTATAATGGGTTTTCTGCCAACTGCCAGACCTGCAAACAGAAGCCAGGTTCTGAAAGTCAAGCTGTGATCTTTCTGGCTTATGCATTACCAGCAGCAATAAAAAAAAAAAATAAAAATAAAAAAAAAAAAAGAGCTGGAAGTTCAATTTTGTCCTAAGTTACACCTTTGCGATCTCAGGGACCTAGAGCCCTCCTTTTGATCGCTGCTGTGCTGTCCCACTCTTCTCAACAAAACTGTACTGAGCGAACTGGGAGAGGAATTGAGCCCCGCAACTGGAACTGGCAGGGAATTCAGTTGCTATGGAGAGAATCAGAGCAGAATCCATTAGTTTTATGTTACTAATGAGTACAGAAAAAAAATTCATTTTGTCAGTAAGCTAGGCAGATGTGGTTTTGAGTATACACAAGGAGCAGATCTGTTCAGTAGGATATTATTTTTACAATGTCATTTTTATTACTATAGCTGCATTTTTAATTCTAATATATCAAACATTTTATGGTGATTCGCTTTTCATTAGCCATCATATTAGTAAACCTATATTTGTAAATACAATCCATGGTTCAGGTATGGCTCCTTGTAGACCAGCTGCATCCGTCTTCATGCAGACCACACGGTAAGAGACCACGCTGTGCTCTAGAGATGATGAACGTCATCAGGGCAGTGACCGTACCCCTGTGCTGGGCACTGGGGAGGCTGCACCTTGAATACTGGGTTCAGGTTTGGGCCCCTCACTACTGGAAAGACGTTGCGTTGCTGGAGCGTGTCCAGAGAAGGGCAGCGGAGCTGGGGAGGGGTCTGGAGCCCCAGGCTGCTGGGGAGCGGCTGGGGGAGCTGGGGGGGTTCAGCCTGGAGCAGAGGAGGCTGAGGGGAGCCCTCATCGCTCCCTACAACTGCCTGAGAGGAGGGGGGAGGGGGGGGTCGAGTCCCCACCCTGGGGGGATTTAACAGCCGGGCAGAGGCGATGCTGAGGGCCAGGGTTTGGGGGTGGGATGGCAGGGGTAGGGGAATGGTTGGGCTTGATGAGCTTAAAGGGCTTTTCCAACCTAAATGATTCTATGGTTCTACGAACATCACAGGCCTCTTACTAGACCATTCAAAAGCCATACGCAGTGCAGGTACTGCACCTCATACAGCAAGCTCAAAGGGAACGCGAGAAAGGTTCAATGCCGAGGAACTTTGTGCCCTTGAAGCTGACAGCAAGAGCAGGTAAGGAAAGCCAGGTAAGCTTTAGATAACCAGAAGCAGAGGTCTGCCTGTTGTGCATAGGATGGGCCTCAACCTCGGTCTTCAGCTCTCCAAGGGATCATCGACCATGATACAAATGCTGAAGTTGATTCACTACCAAGTGATATAAAAAACCTCCTAACAAAGCACCTGACATTCATATAGCAAAAAGTTGTGCGCTTGATCCCATGTACTCTGCCTGTTCATGGTTCTTTCCAGGGTGTTTGGGCAGTTCCCACAACAGGCTGCGAAGGAACGAGGGGCTGTGCAGCGGCGGCCTCGCTGGGATGCAGAGAGAGCATGGAATGGGGAAGAAATGTTGCAAAGAAAGTAAATGAATCTCTGTGCCAGTGTTTATCTCCATTAAGGAGAAACCTGCCTTCCACCGCTTCTTTTTCGGTAATAAAGGTAAAAAAAAAAGAGGAAAAGAAGAAACGTTAGGAAAAAAAATAAATTATGGGTTAAAGAAGAAAACGTCACCAGAACCTGAGGGTACACGACCAAGGACAATATACAGTAAGGTGGCTAACAAAAATATGTAATCTCATTAAAACTAACTTTACATTAAAAGATGACAGATGCTTTGCCAATAGTTTAAAATGTTATTAAATGTGCTCTGGGATTTAAGGACCGCTAAGCCTTGTTTTAGCAAAGCAAATAAAACAGTTGCAGTACAAGCTAAAGGGGGAGTTGCAAAATAACTCCAATGAACCTTTACTACATAATTCAATATAGCTTCTGCAATGAAAATTATGCCTCGTGAATCCATCACAATTCTTTATGAAGACTGTGAGGCAATAAATATCAAAAAAACAACCGGTAAATTTTATGTTTCAATAGGACACAGGCCTCTGACACAAGACTTCTGAAATTAAGTAGCCGTGAAGCGGGACTGCAGGTTGGCTAAATGAGGAAAAAGAAAGAGCTGGAATACAGCGATCAATGTTCAGGAAAGGCAAAATACTAACAGAGCAAAGTGTCTCAATTTTCTGGTTTAGGTATGATGCTGTTTAACAGGCTTGCACGTGTTTCAGGAGAAGATCTGAACCAGATTTTAGTTTGAATTAAAGAGAACTTTGTAGGTATTTTATAAAACTAGATGAACGGGTACTATCACAGTGAAAAAAATGCGGTTTGATGAACAACTTATCAAAATAAGTACCTTCTAATAAGTATTCTTGCCAATGGATACATTCTAGGTAAAAGCAAGCTGCTAGAGAATGCACAGTAGGAGACAGCATGGACGGCTCAGGAAAACAACTGCTCGATGTGCTGTCCGGGCAAGAGACAAGCAAACTAGCCAGATGCTAAGGTAGAAGATAGCACCGTAACTGCTGTAATGCTGCTGTTACCTTAATCAGCCCTGATCTGGAACACAGGGTCGTTCCCGTTTCACACGCAGGAGAGCAGTGCCCTTCCTCGTACGGGCTGCTGGCACAACGGCAGCCTCATGGAGGGGTCTGGGTAGATTGGAGCATTGGGCAATGATTAATGGGGTGAAGTTTAACAAGTGCCAGTGCTGGGTTCTGCACCTAGGATGGAGTAACGCTGGGCACAAGTATAAATTGGGAGAGGAGTGGCTGGCGAGCAGCCCTGCAGAAAGGGACCTGGGGGTGCTGGTCGGCAGCAGGCTCAACGTGAGCCAGCACTGAGCCCAGAGGGCAAACCTCATCCTGAGGGGCATCAAACCCAGCATGACCAGCTGGCCAAAAGAGGGGATTATCCCACTGTGTTCAGCGTTGGTACGGCCTCACCGTGGGTACTGTGTGCAGCTCCGGGCCCCACACTTAAGAAGGATGTTAAATTAAGGTACTCGAATGTGTCTGGAGGAGGGCAACCAAGCTGGTGACAAGGTGGGAAGGAACGTCCTACGAGGAGCAGCAAAGGAGTCTGGGTTTGTCTGGTTTGGAGAAAAGGAGGCTGAGGGGTGACCTCATGGCTCTCTGCAGCTTCCTGAGGAGGGGACGTGGAGAGGAGGTGCTGAGCTCTGCTCCCTGGGATCCAGGGACAGGACGCCTGGGAATGGCTCAAAGCTTTGCCAGGGGAGGTTCAGACTGGACGTTAGAAACTTCTCTTTACCAAGAGAGTGGTCAAACCCTGGAACAGGCTTCCTAGAGGGGTGGTTGATGCCCCAAGCCCGTCAGTGTTTCGGGGGCATTTGCACAATGCCCTTAATAACACACTTAAACTTTTGGTCTGCCCTGAATTGCTCAGGCAGTTGGACTAGGTGATCACCATAGGTCTCTTCCAGCTGAAATACTCTAGTATTCCATTCCATTCCATTCCATTCCATTCCATTCCAGAACCACTTGAGGCAGCCTTTCTACAGTCAGAGTGGGGAGAGGAAGAGGAGGTTTGCGCTCTAGGATTTCTCCCCATATCTGAAGACTGACAAATTTGCTGAAAATGTCCCATGTAATGAGAAACCTCTCTGAGGTACTGTGACAGAGAAGGGATCGTTACTGACTACTGCAGGAGAGATTATTGCTGTGATTCATGTTGGTTCGTTGTTGATTTGTGTTCTCCCAAACACTTGGGAGAAGCAGACTTGGAGTCCTGTAAATTGTGGGAGACACTGGAATATGCCACAGCTCCACGTTTATGGTGAAGATTACAATATGGTCTTCTCCAGGCAGGCAAGCACAAGCTAAAAGTACTCTCGTTGAACCAGCACCCAGATACATGCCAGGAAGGATCCAAATGGTGCACCATTATGGCATAATAGTGAGATTACAGATCAATACACCTCATCTCTCAAGAGGATTTTATAGATTAAGCACAGCACTGGGCTAAACGTGGCTTGGTGCCTCCCAAGGTGCTGGCTTCCAGCTGGGTGCTTACAGCATCAGCATAAAAAGACTTGCAGACACCTATGTACAAAAAAGACCATGTAAACACATCTGTACCCACAGGGGTGAAAAGTAGTTCCAACACAAGGAATTTAAGCTTGAGGAGCTCTATGGCTATTTTTCCAAGAGGTGGAACAACATGTCATGCCCTAGCTAAGCTGACAAACAGAGCTGTGCCAGTGTTTAACCTACTGAGCAGGGCAAGCTCTACAGCAAGACTTGTGAAGTGAAAAAGGAAGAAATAAAATAAGCGGATAAATGGTGACCGAATATTATGGTACAGGCCCTGAAGGACAAAGAACTAAATTATTAGGAAAAAAACCCACAGGAATGTATAAGGAAAGAAATGAAAGTAATAAGGAGGTAACCTGAGGTAGGCAAATTGACGTGTGGGAGCTGTACAAAAATGCGACTGAAAAGAAAAGATCCAGGGCACGTATCCACATACAGCAGAAATTCTGATATTACAGACAAGTGAGAAAAGAAGAAACAACTCTGCTGAATATCAAAGTATGCAGTTTCAATTAATATTGAAAAATAGAGAAAATAAAGAGAAAAGCCATGGGAAAAGCCATCCAAAAATTAAATTAGATTTTGGATAATCACAGAGGGTTTTTAAATCTATAAAAAAAGGCATTTTGGCAGCAAGTGGAATTTAAACAAATGTTGGAATTTACATATTACCAACTCAACAGCCAATTAGACAGATGAGGGAGTTCTGGGCAGGCATCAGGAAATTTGCAGCAACCCTCCAAAAATACAACCAGCCAAAGTAGGGGTCACAGCTCTCCCAAGGACAGCTATCTCAGGTCCGATCAGCTTTCAAGCATACCTCTTCCCTGCTCCCGAGAGCTAGAGTTAGGCTGGGACTAGCTGTAAGAGCTGGCCATTTCCACCCCCTGATACCCTAGTCTGAACTAACAGATCGTATTCTCTCCTCTCTCTAGAGGGTCAGCCAAGACAGCACTGCTTGGAGACGGTCTGGGGTTTGTAATTCTAAATGTGAATACTTCTTGGACAGTTACATATAATTCGCTCAAGTCTGAGCTCCTCTGCCTCTCTCCATGGAGAATTCCTGACTGGGGAAGGGTATCAGATAAGTTGCCTTTTTTCATTAAGCTTCACTCAGCTTCCTTAATGAATATTCTGAATCTTCCTGGCAGATTTTCTCCACAATATAATCACAGATGGATCTATTAATAATAAACTTCATTAAAACCTACCTTCGTAGTGGCAATTTCCCTACTTCAAGCAAAACCCAGGTATTTTCCTATTTCTTGGTCAGCATCTCTCACTGCTGTTTGTCTCATTATGGTTAAAACTTTCCCTTCTAAAGAGATGGCCAAACCGAAAGACTGTCAAGAATCAGCTTCAGTGGTTCCTACCTTCTTCCAATTGCTTCCGTCTTTTTCAGTCTCGTATAAATGAAGGTGTGAGAAAGATGCTAAGCCGATTTCTCCGGCTGAGAAGCTCCTCACAGACACCACACAAAAGTATTCAATGTCTTTATAAACAAAAGTTTTTGGTTTGGGGAGTTCATTTCCCTCTTCCCTGCAGTAGGGCCTCTGTTCTTCTTTTTAATCTATCTCCTACTACTTAGTTCTTTTTTGCTTTTGTACTTGGAGTGAGGCTTGATAAATTATTGACCTCAACGTTTTATTTATGTTTTTTTCAAGTCTTTATGTCTGTTTTTTCCCTCTTGCTAAACTTTTTCCTTCATTCAGTTTATTTGCTTTTGGATGGTATCAGTTTTTTGGGTTTCTGCTGTTTTCAGAAGCAAGCTATCTCATTGAAAATGCAGTTATCGGCTGTTGCTTCTTCGTTCTCTTTTTCCCTACATCAATACTCTCCCTGCAAAGAGAACCATAAAACCTCTGAGGTCAAGCAGGCTTTGAAAATGCTCATCATGGTGGGGGGAAAAAAAAGAGTAGATTGCTGTTCTTTGGAACTTTTTGTATACATAAAGAAGGGAACCTCAGCGCAGGAGGAAGGGAGCGATTTTTCAATAGCGTGACATGAACCAAGATAAGCAGTCCAAAAAATGGAGAGAAGTCTACAGAAGTGGCAAACTATTGAACTTAAACAGGAATTTGACTCAACATTTCTCCTTGGATGGTTTTGCAGTTCTACCAGTTAGCTTGGCATACTGCTTGTCTCGGTAAACTGCAAAATTCCCTCGGGAATTATGTGTTATTTTGAGCCACTGCTCGTATTGTATTTTATGTTTGGCCTTATTTTTGCAAGAATTCTTACAGGTCTGATCATACAGTGAAAGTTACCTACCTGTAGATACCTGATATTCTCACATATACGAGGAAGACAGTCAACAAGCTCAACAGAGGTAATTTTCACAGCTTTATAAAAGGGCCTACATGAGAATCTTGATTAAAAAGAAATTTTTTTTTTGTCTGCTTCTTTTTCCTATTCAGACATGAAGTTTAAGTAAGGTCTAAGGTGAACACATAGAATAATGAGCTTCTGATGTTTCATTTTATTGACATTTATTGGCTACCTAAGGGAAGGGAAAAGCTCCAATGTATGGATTATGCAGTAGATGGGGTCACAGGTTTTATTTTCACCTTGACATTTACTCATTGCAGACGGTGGATCAGCTATTTAGACAAACATCCTCCAGCTTTAAAAGTTCAGTCTGAAAACTTATGACACAGCTTTCATATGTACTGAACACCAACCCTTCCCATCGATCCCGCCTGAGCAATGGAGGTATTTAGCACATTGCGAGTAATCAAAATGCACGATGCAAAACTGAGCTTGTACCGTAGCATTCAAACTGAAAGAAACTGTTAATAGTTCTACTTGGTCCTTCAAGGCATTATCCATTCCTTGTTCTACAATTACTGTTCTATTGCCTGAATATCGTCATTTTGAAAAATGACATTAGGGAGATACCTATACATGTACATCACAAATCATTTCCCATCGATTTTGGTTAAAAGCTAGAAAGTCTGCATAAATAGTTGTCTTTGATGCCCTCTAACAAGCTTAAAAGCAGTAATAACCAACTCAAACTGCTAGAAACGACTGTGCATGTCAACTGCCTGACGGCAGATCATTTCTTATGCATAAGCACATGTATTTTTGTTACCTTGATGGCTGGAATGGGCTTCTTCGGGATGAAACGCTTTTTCTCAGGAAGTGCAGCAGCCATGCTCTTTTCCTTCAGTTTAATCTTGTTCTCAGCTATTATCTTTTTGCGTTGTTCCAGGTAAGGCCCAAAACTGGGTAGTGTCTGGAAAAAAAAAAATCAGGAAACATGATCATGCTTCATGAGGAAAAAGGCGAGTCCGATCCCAAGGGCCAGATCCTAAGTCCTTGCGGAGTGCGATTGGCTTCTTATTCAGGAAGTTGAAATAGAAATCAGTGAGACTGTACCAGAGCGACAAGTGAATAAAAATCAGATATGAACTTCAGCATCTGAATTGAAAATATATATTGAATATTAAAATATTAATACACCACAGCAGAAAAATAGCTGAATTGCAGGTCAGCATCCAACAGTCTTATATTTCCCCATTGCATACTTGCTTATATATAAAAATGTATCATGTTAAATAATTCAAATGTGTAACTTTATTTCCATAGTATGTGAAAAGGTATCACAAAACTATCAGTTACTTAGAAGGGTTCTGCCATTGCTTAAGATTATTTGTATGGATATCCGAATATATCAATATATATTTTTAAAGCTGAGAAACACGCGTTTTGCATTCTGATAACAGAAGGCTGTCTTGACCTGGCAAAAGTAAGGCTAACAAACACCAAATGAACTGAAACACATTCTAATCTCCTAATCTTTCTCTATGTCCCACTTGCACTCTTTTCTGCAGTGTTTAAACCCTGAACTCAATTAAGCAAATTCTAGAGGAAGATTTCACTGAACTGCAAAGCTCATGTCTCACCCAAGAACATAGAATGATAGAATGTTTTGGGTGGGAAGGGACCCCCAGAGGTCACCCAGCCCAACCCCCCTGCAGGAGCAGGGACACCTTGAACCACATCAGGTTGCTCACAGACCCGGCCAACCTGGCCTGGAATGTTCCCAGGGATGGGGCCTCCACCACCTCTCTGGGCAACCCCTGACAGGGTTTCACCACCCTCACTGTAAGGAATTTCTTCCTTAGATCCAGTCTAAACCTCCCCTGCTTCAGTTTAAAACCATCCCCCCTTGTCCTGTCCCAGCTGGCCCTACTAAAAAGCTTGTCCCCCCCTTTCCTCTGGGCCCCCTTGAAGCCCTGACTGGCCGCACTCAGCTCTGCCCGCAGCCTTCTCTTCTCCAGGCTGAACACCCCCAACTCTCCCAGCCTGGCCTCAGAGCAGAGGGGCTCCAGCCCTCGGATCATTTTAGTAGCCCTCCTCTGGCCCCGCTCCAACAGCTCCATGTCCTCCTTGTGCTGAGGGCTCCAGAGCTGGACGCAGTACTCGAACCAACACAAAAGTGCTGGTTCAGATTTCCTAAACCACCCAGTTTCCTGAAAGAAAAAGTCCCTTTGCTTACTTAGCAGAGCCCTGGACAACTGCAGGATGCCACAATCACAGCTTTAGGTGAATCAAACCCGGTAGAAAACATGGGGTTTTGCTTGATGCAAAAGACCATGCCCTTCCTCCCCTGAAGCCAGTTCCTCATTCTGCAGAAGTATTTCATCCACCTGACTAAACCCTGCTCCAAAGCTACTGCAGTACTGCAGAAACTAGAGGTAGTAACAGGGGATACACAGCCTCAGCAGTTGCTGGCATTAATTCACGCTAATAATACAACCTCAAAGAGCATATCGAACAAGATACAGTACTGCTGTGGTTATCAATTTTTTAAGAGGGAATTTCAATGTGAATTTCAAACCCAGAATTATTTAAAAATTTAGAAATTATTATTTTTTAAAATGAAGTAAATCCAGAAGAGGTTGCCCTGCTCTTCAGCTAATCCTTAGGAGAAAAATTCCGCAATGAGCTCTGTCAGTCACAACAGCCAACCTTGGGACCTCAGGCTTCTTGTTAGGACAAATAAAAGCTTTCTTGGCTGCTAGGGTTTCGGTACTCTGAGCACACAGCCAGAGGGTGAGGTCCTTGAAATGCTTCCCTGCTTCCGAGACTTGGTTTGTGGCCTCGACACCTTTTCAAGTCAGAAGAAGATGTGCAGTCTCACGGTGTTCTCCCTCCTGCAGGCTGGGACTGAGCCGTGCTCCAGGACAAAGCCTCAACCTTGGCAAAGGCCAGGCCAGACCTGGGGGGGATGTTGCAGCCCCTCTCCGTCCCAAATCTAGATGTAGCTGGAGTTCGCCCACCGGCAAAGGGCTCTTGTTTTGTCTGTGCAGTGGGAGCTTTGTTCCTGAACGTCACGTTCAAGGGCTCCCTTACAGCCATCGAACTTCCCTTTCTGTGCAGTTGGCATACATGATCTGGGAAAGGAAATGTTCTGGGATGTCCTAAAATAAGGCTTTCAATCTTACCGCAAACAGCAGTAAGGTAGTGGCGTTACGTACCAAAGGCAAATGAGACAGCAAAACCCCAATTGTTTCAAACAGGAAAATGAGTAGAAGGAAGAATTTGTCTAATTTCAGTCTAATCCATAGGGTCTAATGCACACACACAGAGCCTCAATTCTTATATGACTTTTAGAAAGCCTAAGACTTTTTGCAGAAATCTAAAAAATACAAATTTTGATAAAAAAAGTGTTCTTTTACGTCTGCTAGGTGGCATCAATTAGAAATCCATTTCGGCTACAAATAAGCAGTAGCTGTGTCGCTGAGAAACTCTTTTCTCTCTGTAATTTATGTGCTGATGCCAACAGCTTTGGGTTTGAGAGGGCAGGAGACCTGATGACAAAGTGGTTTTGGACTCTTCCCTGTCTGGCCAGGGATTGAATTGCTGACTTTCAGAGTAGGTAGCCAAGCTAATTTTGCTGAGGTTTTAACTGAAGCACTAGAGAGAGGAGACGCTTGTTGATGGCTTGACTGATTGAAGATCATCTTTGGGAAGAATAGCCAAATCTTTGCAGAATAAATCCTTTACTTTTCTCTTCTCTTAATGTGCGCCCAATCTCCCAATTTCTACAGACAGAAATACTGAGTATACTGAAATGAAATAGGGGATCTAAGGAAACAGGTGGAAAAATAATTCGTTTTTGTGGATAGGTGAAGAGCGAGTTACAAAGGCAATTACTTAATTTTCTGAGTTGGGAGATGTATTTTTACATCTACCATCGCTGCTAGCTGGAACGTACAGCAGACATTTTTGAAAAGTGTGCAATGCCATCAGTACCGTAATTCAGATGTTTTGTAACGACACGCATGCAGTTAAGTTAAACTATATAATCTGCACCTTTTAAAAATAAAGGAAACAATGATTAATGTAGAAAACTGAACATCCAACTTAGTCCTTGGTGTGCATTGCTGTTCGTCCATCAGGAAATTGATTAAATGGAATTTAAAATAATTAAGGAAACACCACGGGCTTAGGCCAGGCGGGAGCATCCACAAGGAGCTTCCACAAGGAGCTTCCACTGACTTAACAGAAGGGGACCCTGTGCCCATACAAACGGCCGGGTTATTTTGTGTTTGGAGTCTAGCAGTTCACAAGCAGCCACGCCAAATTTCATCAAACAACACAGAAAACCGGTAATCTTTTCTAGAACAATAAATAACATATGTAAATGTAGCCTCGGGAGCTTAGGAAGGACTTACTGATGGTTCCCCTTAGGAGCAATGTGCAGATATAGGGAACACTGGTGAGATGGCTCATTGTCCAGAGCTGTGGTTTCAAACGTTTTGGAGTCAAAGGCTCAATATTTTAATGAAGTGAGCTACTGGGTATGGCAAAAGTGGAAACACGTTGAAGTAACTGCTGAAGAGATGGATATTTAAGAGAGTTTAAAGTTAAATCACCTCTAATCATTGTAGGGGATATCTTCCTAAGCACATGGGGGATTGCATGGCACAATTCCCAATGAAAGCACAAGCACAGAACTTGAAGAGTTTAGCTCTGTTTGCTTTTGAAATCTTTCTACAGTACAGTGGTTTTTTTTTTTTTTTTTTTTAATTTCCAGATATTCCAATGTCACCAAACTCTCCATACACTGATATCTTTGTCATATCAACATCTGCCTAGAAAAAAAAACACAATTAATATGAATATGTGGATCATATCAAGTGCTTAGAGGATCGCAACAAACAGAGTAATTAGATAATTCTTGTCTACTTATATATCTGTACCAGTGATGTCTATAGCTGCGTTATTTGTATCCATCTGTCTCTATATAACCATAGTTCAATGTGTTTCTACTGGAGGGATAACATCGAGAATGGGGCCAAAATAAATATAGTGTGGTATTATTTCATTGTTTATAATTGCATTATTACAAAACCGGAAGCTTGAAATATTGTGCTAGAGTATTTTACTGCTGGAGAAAGAAAGGAAAAATCCAAATCCCCCCTCCGCCCAAGATTTCCAAATGCTGCCTTTTAACTGATGAACTGTATAAATCTCCAGCAACATTGTGATTTTTGTTTCAGTACTTTCTCCAGGGATTCCTCATTGATGAATTTGTTCTCACCAGAAAAGCTAAATCCTACTCATTTAAAGATAACAGTATCTTCCACTAAAACTCTCTCTATCCAGATATAAAAAAGCATTACCCTGCCAATAGACAACTGACAACATAATGAATCAACAATGAAACCTTAAGCCGGGAGAGCTTTAAGGTGAATAAGTCTGTTTTGATTATAATTTATTCATGGATCAATCTAAAGGTAATTGAGCATATTATGAACTAAAAAAAAAAAAAAAAAAGCGCTTGTTTCCTAATGGTAAAAAGTCGAGAGAATCCTCCACTTCAGATCGCTGCAATTCTGATGGGCATGCCGGGACGTAGCCTCGCTGGTGGACCAGGCCAGCAAACAGGGCAGGGCAATATGCGTCAGGAGACCCAGACTTCATCTCTAACCTTGAAACCCATCTGCTCCCTATTCTGGGAAAGTCTACATCCGCCTCCATGATGTACTCATGGGTTGCTTATTTGGGAGCTGTCTCCTACTAAGGGGCTGGATGCTATCTGCTGCTAGAAGACCCAGATTTCGTCTGGCACAGCTAGGGATTATCAGAAA
This sequence comes from Egretta garzetta, assembly GCF_000687185.1. NCBI lineage: Eukaryota > Metazoa > Chordata > Aves > Pelecaniformes > Ardeidae > Egretta > Egretta garzetta. Next base: position 1,227,078 of record NW_009269998.1, read on the forward strand.
CCAAAAATAAGCAACAGCCTCCTACAGTACGCCAGTAGATCTGAAGTATATCCTGCTGGTGTATGGGGACGAGGTGGAGCATCAAAAAGAACACTGGAAAACAGTAATTTTCATTAAAATGATTTTCAGTGGTCACAAGGTAAAGGAAGAACTTACATAAACAATTCTAGTGATCACTGGCTCATGGAAATTTGGGGTAGCAGTATCATTTAGCTATGAGGCAACATGTTTCAAAAATACCATTTCCCTCATGTGTGAAGAATTTTCCATACTGAATGTAATGTCATTACCCGATTTCTCTTGTATTCAAGTGTTGCCTCCAGTCTGAGGTACGCAGATGTGTAGGCATTCATTCTCTAAATCCCTCTCGCGTACTTTCAACCTGTAAACAGTTTTAAGTGACACAGCGATGTCCCTCATGAATCTGGAATCTTATTTATCGTACTTTACATTTTTCAAGTGTAGATGTTTCTGCTTGCACAGAGCAAAACTAGATGAGAACAAGCATGAAGACTGAAAAACGTCTGACAAGCTGAAAGAGAATTCAAATTGCTTTACTGAAATATTCCATACTGGTTGCAGTAGAGACACACCAAAAAAAGGCCCACATGCTCTGTAGCTACGCAAATGGATGGATAATTGTCACACCAAAACTTTGCCACGTAGTGGCAAACACTAGCGTGTTCGAAAACACTGGTGTGTTTCAGAAATCAAACAAGAGGTGGCTCTTAATCTTCCTTCTCTGGGGCTTGTTTTTCTGAATAGATCTTTCTCTGAAATTCCTTAACCAACAGCTTTCCCTCAGAGAAGGAGAGAAGAAAGGAGGAGAAAATATAAATACTCTAAATGATTGGAAAGGACAAAGGTGGTCAACTACCTTCATAGAATCACAGAGGGGTTGAGATTGAAAGGGATGTCTTGAGACCGTCCAGTCCAACCCCCTGCTCAGAGCAGCTACAGCAGGTTTCACCAGTTTGTCTATGAGGATGCTGTGGGGAACAGTGTTGAAAGCTTGGCTAAAGGTAACACCTACTGCTCTCCTCTCACCTACCAAGCCACTCATCTCGTTGTAGTAGGCTATTGAGTTGGTCAAACATGGTTTTCCTTTTGTAAATCCGTGCTGACTACTCCCTTCCTGTGAAGAACAGTTGATCCGTAGTTCATCTAGCTATCCTCATCAAATACCACTTTCTTCTATAAACATGCAGAAAAGCTGGGCTTCATCCCTTTGCCGCCTTGGCAGGTCTACATCTGGGAAGGTTTCTTGTCAGCTTCAGAGAACGGGGGAGACAAGCAGCTGGGCGGGTAAAAGCCAAGAGTGGAACAGCTTGGGAGGCTACGCAGCCAAGTGACTATCTCGGACGCAGTTAAAGCTATGAAGACTGCAGACAAGGATGAATAGCTTTGAAGAGGGTAATAGGTGAAGCAGGACCCCTGGAAGTGGGAGCATGGTACGGAAAGGCAATCAGATAAGGGAAACATTAACATTTAAGCGAGGTAGACAGCTGCCCTCACCCAGGAGCTACAAGAATTTAAATCAGGTTTGTATGGGTCATTTTATATGCCCTCTGCACAGAGGTTTTAGTAATGTTTGACCCCCATTTGTTCATGTGGAAAACTTCTATAGTTGATGCATAAAGATTTCCAGAGAAAGCAGTTTCAATTTCAATGATTTTTTCCAGTTGCTTCTGCGTCCTTCAAGTTTATTTTTTCTAAAGTCTGATGTGCTCAAAATGGCTGCATATATCTAGAATCCTCATTACATGCTGCACGTACACGTGGCCTTGACCATGCTTTACGTGGCGCAACAGCTTCCATTCAGGGGCCTGCCTCCACCCTCTTCGACTTCACAACAACAACGACGACAACAGATTACTGAAGTTTCCTGAAGTGGTATCTGCTTTCTTCCTTGTTCTGGGAGAATACAATGAAACACGACTCCAGCATTTCCAGAGAGGAAGAAAACACAAAGCCCCAGTACCAAAGAACAGCAACAACAACAAAATCTTGTCGCAATGTCAAGGTAGCTTGTGCTCCTTCTGGGAAAAAAAAAACCCACCAAACAACCCAGCAATAAAGCCAAAAGCTGAATTCTGTTCCTTTGAAGGTGGCAAATAACACACATATTGATATTCATAGATATAGGGAGAGAATATTTTGTACAAGCTTTCCTCACTGATCGGGCCGACGGCATTGCTAATGGAAACCAAGTATGTATGGCAATGGGGAAAGTGAGGCCGCTAATTCCGATTCTTTTAGACGTGCTTACTCTTTCAGACATTCAAAGCCAAATTCTCTTAAATAGCTGCTCCTCTCTGCGCCAGTCTGGCAATGCTCACGCATGGGCCCTTCCCATACACCGCAGGGCAAGGGTCCATGGCCTGACAGAGTCATCCAGGTGGCAGTAGGGTTGGTGCCAACCAATGAGAGCCCTCCCCGTGGCAGGCCATGGCGAGGATGGGACGCTTCACTCTACCAGTTTCCACCTGAGAGTGAGTTTCTTGGGCCAACACCGGTTGTTGCATCCCCCAGAGCTGCTGTAGTTACATTAGCAAGAAGCCACAGAGAATTTGTCCCTTGTATTAAAGGCTTCACGCACTCTGACAGCTCTTAGAGCCGAGACATCACTGGCATCACTGCCTTTCATGATGTGGAAATGCCTCAAAATAAAGGATGGAACACAACTAGTCTTCAGAAAAAAAAAACCAACAAAAAAACCCCCAACAACTCTGCCTTTCAGTTATTTTGATTTTTTTTTTTCTTGGAACTTTTATTTGCTTCGCAAACAGCGCTGTCTCAATAATCCGTAATTACTGCACACGCACTTGTTCCTGTAACCTCTGCGCCCCACGCCGCGCATGTATATACCATTGCATCAGTTACTCAACCATTCTGCCTGCTCTTTAGACCATGATTATTTAAAGCGGGTGAGCTAACCCCCAGCCCTGCGGTAATTCCGAGACTAAACGGAACATTAATGTGTGTTCTAGGAAAACATATTGCTGCGACCTCACCGTGAGATATACAGTATCATGCTTGAGCGTGCAGATAAAACCATTATTTAAAATAACAATTATTTCTTCTTTCATCATTTTTCTAACACTGCCAAAATTTTCTCCACCAGCTTGAAATCATGAATGAATGATTCTTCATGTTCTACCACAAATGTTTGGTTTTTAGCAGCTTATACATACCAGGTGAAGGAAAAGATTTTAGGATTATAGGCTTACTATAGCGCAGCAAAAACTTACATTCTACAAATGTACTGAGGTCATGAAATATTCATCAATAAAACAAAAAGGAGTTAATATTTGAAGCAAGCTTAGACATTTACAATCAAAAGCCAGGATGACATAGATGATAAAGAAAATGTTACCTTCTGGGGTGAAGAAAAGAAGATACTGATACACATTACTGTGCTACTTCATGAACATCTGGCAGTCTGTCACTTAATAGACAACAACATCTTCTCTAAACAGAAGAGACTTGAATTCATCAGGGATTCCTGTAGTACAGTATGTGCTTAACTTAAGTACCTGCTTTCTGTGATTTCCATAGATTACCATATTCATGACACCGTGGAGTGAAAGCATTCTTCTCACTCTCTAACCAGAACATGCAGAAGAAATTAAAACCCTGGCAGGCACTTTGTCTCCAGTTTGTTGGACATGTGAGGAAAGGCCTTTCCACCCATTTGTGCAGATGACATTCTGTCAGCCAAGCAGCCGCGCAACAAAGATGTCAGCAGAACGGCTATTAACAGATAGCTGACGGGCAAGCAAATTCAAAGGCGTTCCGGAAACCTGGATCAGTAGCAGGCGAGCCTTAGTATTGGAAAAAAACCTTTGTGCTCACAGGATTTTGTATTTTTACTGGTACAGAAGTAAGAATACATCAGTCCAGTGTTCACATTTTCAGGTGTATCTACAGACCATAGCGTGTTCTATATCCATACCTTCAGCTAAACCGCTCATCGTATCGATGTTGTAAATTACCCGATCGTATGAAAAAATGCCACTGCTAGATACCCACCTTCTCCTCCATGCTGGCTGGTAACCAAGCTGTTCAGAACAACCCTAAAATCATCTGCTGCTTTGGACTTAAGCCCCATCTTCTGGGGGCACATGTATGGAGGAGACCGAACTCTAGCGGTACCTAACGACTGTCTTCTAGGTCCTTCCAAAGAAGTTTCAGAGGTGCTAGCTAGACTGTTAAAAGGGAAGAATAAATCTTTTCTTACAACTATGAGAAAGCATGAATATCCTTGCTGCTACAGCTGCATTAGTGGTTACCAATGGACCTGTCAATCACAGGTGCTGCTGACCCAGCAAGGTGAGTGGAGCTGTATTAAGCTTATTAAGCTGAATTTGCTAATTCCGCTTGTGCTAAATGAGCTGGGTCAGGTACCAGGAGCAGCCCAGCCCTGTTTCTAGAACCGCGAAGCCCCGTGAAGCTGCATTTAAACTGCCTACGTGACCCACATGAACCTGCCCAAAAGCTCCTTGAGCAGCCCAACGTCGCCCCGCAGCCCGGGGGCAAATACACCCTCAGCCTTTCACCTCTGGACAGGTGAAACGCATGCTATGGACACCCTCCCTAGCTCTCCCACGCTCCCTTCCAGCATCTCCCTGGTGGAAATGCAGCTCTAGACACCCTGCAGTACTTAGCCATAGAAGGTCTATAGACGCACCATGGCCATATGAAAAATATACAACCTGATCGGTCATGGCCGTCAAATTCACGCTCGTAGGGGAATGGGAGACCAGGCAAAGAGGGCAACCAGCAACCTCCTCTTCCAGCCTCTGGGAGAAACCAAGATTTTGAAAGCCCCTCTATGAGTACATTCAGTAAAATAACCACAGCTGCCACTGTGTGCAAAAAGAGAGTTCATTTTTCACCACTGCTATATGTGTTTTAGCTGCAAATTTGCCTATCAATTACTTTTTGCTAACAGCCAGACCTTGCACAAGTGGTAGGAGCATAGGCTTTTTCCATCTGCTGGAACCTTTCCAGATTTTTGGTTTGGTTTTTTTTTTTTGATTTTTGGTTATCCTGCCTTTCTGTTTTGATGGGGTTTTTTTTGGCATGGAAACTCCAGATTTATTACCGACTTGCCTGTACTGTAAACAGCACATCATTTCAATATAGCTAGAAATAAACTCTGCTTTCCCTTGGTAGATTACTAATCACATAACTATACATATATTATTGCACTAATAGATTACTTAAATGCAAACCACTGCTAATAATTCCTAAGCAAACGTTCTTCCACTTCAGACTCATTGTAATCCATCTCTTAGGGCAGATGAACTGCAGTACTTATCCTCCCTCTGCACAGGCTACAATGCTTTCCCCCATTCATCTCTCACACCCAGTAATCCTTCCATCTCTACCTCGCACAATCCTAATTTAAATGTAAAGTATTCAGTGCAGACAAATGAGCTCTAGTCAACTCTCACGGTTATGACCAAGGAGCCTACCATTGCCTTTTGGACTCTTCAAACTCAATAATACAGTGATTTTTATCATCACCTCAATAATCTAAACTCACTGAATTTCATGCTAAGTCATAACACAAATAGTTCTGGCATTAATAGCACGCGCTTCCACCCTGAGCTCGTCAAAACTCCCACTTCGGTTGGCGAGAGGTAGGATGAGAAAATGCTGGATGCTCTCCTATGAAGAGTTTGGGTATTCTGGTTTGATTAAGGCCTTCCAATGGTTTTGAAAATACCACAAATCAACACATAACATATGACATTAAAAAAAAAAAATTATGAGAATATAGCCAGATGGTAAAATTGGAATGGTCCACTGAAAGAAAGCGATGATGAAGAATTTCGATCATTGGAAGTTATTAAAACTTTTAAACAGATCTGAAAAGAAATAAGTAATTGCTGAACTATTTAAAATGAATATTGTATCAAACTTATCTTACAAATAAAAGATCAATAACACATTACAAAAGTAATACCTTGACTAAACTGATATAAATGCTTCCTATATCACCATCAAGCAGCAAGGAGATGTCAATGCATAGGTACCCAAGTAATAGATAGAATCATAGAATCATAGAATCATAGAATGTTTAGGGTTGGAAGGGACCACTAGTGGTCATCTAGTCCAACCCCCCTGCAGTGAGCAGGGACACTGCTAACTAGATCAGATTGCTCAGAGCCCCATCCAACCTGGCCTTGAATGTTTCCAGGGATGGGGCCTCCACTACCTCTCTGGGCAACCTGTTCCAGTGTTTTACCACCCTCATTGTAAAAAATTTCTTCCTTACCTCTAGCCTGAACCTACCCTGTTCTAGTTTAAAACCATTTCCCCTTGTCCTAACACAGCTGGCCCTACTAAAAAGACGTTCCCCATCTTTCCTATAGGCCCCCTTTAGGTTCATTGATGAAAATGTTAAAGAGCACCGGTCCCAGTACGGACCCCTGAGGGAAGATGCTATATAAAAACCTAACGTAGACAAACAGGTAAGTGCTCATTAGACTCAACCCCCACAGCGCCTCTCTTGCATATTTATCCGTCTTTATAACAGCTAAAGTATAATATCCAAAGTATCGTTATATTCTGAAAACGACATTACAATAGTCGTATATTCTAAAATGCTAATTTGATTAGATTTTCACTCAAGTCAGAGGAAGAAACTGATTTTTTAAAAAAATCTAACATGCAAATCATTAGAAGTACAGGCATACAACATGTATTTTTAAAAATTATCTTGCTTTAAATTACTCTAACAGCTTTCAAGTGAGTCGCGATCATCTTGTTACTTCACTGATTTGTATGCACAGCTAGGCTTGCGAGTATAGGCATTCAGTTTGCCCTCTGCTATTAAATATAACCACAGTCACTATTGCCTCAGCAGGCCATCCGCTTTTTCACGGGTTACGTGCCCCTCACAGACAAACAACGGAGATACGTAAACCTTTCCTCGACACATCCCTTTGCACTGTGTATCATTGGGCTAGCCTGCAGGCCAAAAGGATCGGCACGGCACAACAAACTATATAATTTATGCTTGCAAAGAAACTCCTGTCCTGATCCCACAAGCTTTTCCGCGTGGCTGACCTTTAAACGCCCAAGTAGTTACGCCGACCGAGGTTAAGCCTCCGCGCAGAGTCTGGGGGAACTGGGACCACGTCTTCACCAGCTGACCACAACCAACCCACTCTTCTTGGACATGCACTGGCGGCTCTACCTGGCTTCACCACAGGAGTTGCAGGTGCCCAACACGGAAGACAAAATGGAGCGCTCGGCGTTCACCTATTTTGCGTTGTTTGGAAAAACCTGGCGTGTCTTCAGCTGTTCTGCA
>NW_009269998.1:1234413-1237226 GCF_000687185.1 Egretta garzetta
CCGCTCTTCATGGAAGAGGGATGGCGCAAGCCCCACAGAGCTTCGCTACTCAAAAACCTGCCATATTTAAAAATTGCACCCTCGTTTAAATTGTAAAAATAAATTTTTTTTTATTTCTTGACATAATTCATCTTGCTAAAGTTAGGCCGTTTATAGTGATTCAATCTACAGCTCAAGAAAAATCATCTATAGCCATTTCAACCGTAAGACAGAAAGGGAAACAACATTTTCTATGTAGTGCAGCTTCTCTATGTTAATGCTGTCTACAACAGCGCCACTGCTATAAAGGTCACAGATGACATAATTTATATTATTATAGATAATCCATGTCATCTGTCTGCCTGACGTTTTTTTTCTCCATATTTTATAGCAGGGCTGTGTGTTCTGATGGATAAAGCTCCTAGGAGAGCTTCGGTCTGGGCGGCTTACGAAGGCAGGAGCAGTCACCACACAGGAGAGATTTGCTGCTTCCCCTCGGGAAGGCTGGGACCATCTCCTGCCTCCAGAGAAGATGCAGGGAGCAGTCGTGCATGAGCAGTAAAGTCCATTCCCAAACAGATGCCCATCGCAATCCCCTTCCAGGTGTCGAGCAATGCACATCACCGCTGGTTTAGCAGCATTCCCTTGTGGTTTCTGAGGGGGTGCCAGTTCTGACTTTATAAAATGCTTTCTAAAAATTGACGGTCACTCCATATTTGTGTAGTTTCCTGCCCTGAAAGCATAAGGATTAAGTCTCCACTTGCACGCATTACTCCTGTATGTCTCCGCTGGGCTGCTCCTACACTCTGCTGATGGACGTAGAAGCCTTTTTGGAGGAGTTGTGCTCTACGTATGCCTCAGGCACCCAGTAGTGCCTCCCCACCCTGCCTTGTGCGATACAACGGCCTCGGCAGCTGCCCCGCTGCACAGGGCATTTTGTGCAGCTCCATTATATATGAGAAGACCCTGGCAAATTAAAGCAGTTGCATTCATGGAGTGGTTTTGTTTAGGAAATCACCTCCGGAGAGCGTACAGATCTGGAAAGGGCGGAAAAGATGGTTTATGAATCCTGCTAATCTTCAAACCGACTTGCCCATTTTCAGGTGTGGGTCTATCCTGCACGGTTTTTACTTTTTAGGAGCTGGGTAATAGCCTTTGGGAGGTCAGCAATTATCCCAGTGCTCCAGGAGTCAAATGCAATTTCGTCTCATTTTATTTCGCTTTAGATTTATTGCCTTGGTCATTCCAAGCAGATAGATGAGAATGTAATCACGATCAGCTACAGCTTTTGCTATTCTGTTTCTGCATCTGTACAGCTACAGCAGCGATCCCAGCCGGCCCCGTTAGTTCTTCTTGCTGATACTGGTGGGATTCTTCTACCACTGGTTTGACCTCAAATTGCATTTTCTTCCACCTGTATCCACCCTAATGGATGCTCAAAAGGTATTGAGGTAGTGACTTTCTTTCATTTCCTTAATTATATCTAATACATTTGAAAATATGAGAGTGTTGCGTCAGAAACAGAAACTACATTTACTTTTTTACGACGGAAAGCATATTACTACCCGCAGGTCTGTATAATGCCTTCTTAAATTGCTAAAAGATTCTGCATATGCACAGCTTCCCCTCTTCTCTACCGCTGGCTTGCCACCCATCTGACCCGGGGCTCTGGAAAACCTCCGCAACCAGACTTGTGCCCTCCTTACCTTCACTCACCTCCTTGCTTTTATTTCTCTGAGGGCAGGGGACATTCTATTCAGCAAGTGCTCTGCTGGCTGCATGGCTGTATCCACGTCCAGCTCCCGCCTGCCTAGAGGACATCCCAGCCCTTTAAAACACCAGGTAGATACTTTGCTACAGGGGGTCTTACAGCTCGCTATTTTATTGCGCAAAGTTTTCTGACTTTCTGTAACTTTTACGAATTGTTTCCCCCAGTTTAATCACCTGCTTCATTCATTTACTCGTGTTACTTAAAAGCAGAGGATTTGTGTGTTCTCTATATTTCTTGGTATTCTAATTCGTTCAACTTTTCTCAGTAATTTACGTTGTCCTGCTGGTATTTTGATGGTTCTATTGTGTGACATTATGCCGTATGGTTTTGTCAGCGGCTGTAGATTCCCACAGAATGCCAACAAAGTCCCCGTTATCTAGCATTTACTGATGTTCAACCGGCCAGCTGGCATTCAAACTCTTCTCTGCTTTTGTCCTGCTGCCCGTAGTTTAAAGTTCATGCTTGTGCAAACGGCACCAAAAGTTTATTCTTGCTCTCGTGTAGTGCATCAAAGCCAGATATGCGCAAAATTGTATTTTCTGAGCCACTTTGTTTTCCTGATGTGGTGCGTTCCTTTTCTTTTTGCTATTGTAAGCAAGCTTTGGCAAAACAATTTCCTTGCCAACACAAAGAATCCCATATGCGAGACAATCACCAGTAGCTTTTTCTTCTCTGCTTTGTACTAATGCATTTATGTTTGCACAGAATTTTTCCTTGTCTATGCAAACATTTTCTTTTTCTGAGTGGTTACCAGCTTCTGTCTCTGCTCCGAGCTGGCTGGCCCGGGCTCGCTTGCTAATTGTGCACATTCACTCTGCCTTGCTGCAGCGCTGTGGCCGGAGCTTGCCAGGTGCCTCGACATAGAACCCCAGAATGTTTTGGGTTGGAAGGGACCCCTGGAGGTCACCCAGCCCAACCCCCCTGCAGGAGCAGGGACACCTTGAACCACATCAGGTTGCTCACAGCCCCGGCCAACCTGGCCTGGAATGTTCCCAGGGATGGGGCCTCCACCACCTCTCTGGGCAACCCCTGACAGGGTTTCACCACCCTCACTGTAAGGAAT
>NW_009269998.1:1237483-1246224 GCF_000687185.1 Egretta garzetta
GTCCAGCTTTTCATCCACCAGCACTCCCAAGTCCCTCTCGGCAGGGCTGCTCTCCATCCTTTCTTCCCCCAGCCTGTATTGATACCGGGGGCTACCCCGACCCAGGTGCAGGACCTTGCACTTGGCCTTGTTGAACCTCATGATGTTCACACTGGCCCACCTTTCCAGCCTGTCCAGGTCTCTCTGGATGACATCCCGTCCTTCTGGTGTGTTAACCACACCACTCCTTGCTGAGGGTGCACTCGATCTCGCTGTCTAGGTCATTGATGAAAACATTAAACAGCACCGGTCCCAGTATGGACCCCTGAGGGAGACCTCTCGTCACTGGTCTCCATCCGGACATCGAGCCGTTGACCACTACCCTCTGGATGCGACCATCCAGCCAGTTCCTTACCCACCATCTAAGTGGTTTCGCTTCGATCAGGCGCACACCTCGGCAGCACATCTCCTGGTCATCCCCACGCACCGCACTCGGCTTCTGACGGCAGAGCGGCTTCAGAGAGCACAAACTGGATTTTGTTTCGCCTGAAATGAAACCTGAACGGGTGCTCCGGGAGTGCCCCTAAAATGAGCTCCAGCTGCTTATGGGCATTTAGCCCATGAGACCAGACCCGAGCTAGAACACAGTAAAAAACTTGGAATGCGAATTATGTGGACACCAGTCTGCAGCATCAGCCATTCCGTTCTGGCAACCCATTCCTATTTGTCCACACTACTTCTTAACATAATTTTTTTTTGGCAGGGGGTGTGTGTGTGTGTATCTTTTGCAAGACACTCAGTCCACACCCACGGCAGTAAATCAGCGCCTGGGAACGTTCCTGGGCACAAGGATGCTGCCATCTATCCTAACAGAGCCTTACAACATTTTCTCTGAGCTTCTGAGTGCTCTGACTTGAATCACTGCAGCTTTGTCCCACCCACAAACTGAACTCAGCCATGAGGATGCAGGGAACTCGCGGGTTAGCTGGTTTATAATGTTCAGAGGGACAGTGAACCATCAGTTTTTAGACTGTCCATACTTGGGTAATACATATATACGCATATATATTAGTCACACCATACAAAAATATGTATATTAGTCACACATTTATGTTACACTACATTACATTCTATTATGTTTTAGATAGATGATATTTATGGAGTTTTTCTAAAAATTCTCACCAGTTTTCTTGATTTTGCAGCCTCAGGCTGTGAGAGCTCTTTTTCCCAGTGCAATTTTCACTAGCATCCAATCCATTTTTATGTCCATCTGTCCATCTTTCATGCCCACTCACGTACTACCATGATCATTGCTTTTTCTCTCTTTTTTTTTTTTTTTTTCCCCCTGAGTCTTTTGCAAGACACTCAGCCTAGACCCACAGTAGTAAATCAGCGCCTGGGAACGTTCCTGGGCACAAGGATGCTGTCATCTACCCTAACAAAGCCTTACAACATTTTTCTCGCCCGCTTTTGGCCTGTGCTGACTATCCGTGTCCCAGGCAATTCCTGGAGAGGCTTTGGAAGCCGGCGTGCTCCAGGAGCCGTTCCCAGCCGGCAGCCTGCCTGCAGCCAACCTGCTTCGGAGACCAACAGCTTCTGATCATCGGCACAGGCTGCTCGGTGCCAGCTGGCCTGAGCACTTAGGAATAGTCCCGGGCACGTTTAATTTGGAAGTACAGACATCTCTCTCCTTTCTGAAGTCGGGTGCCTATAGGAATCCAATCACTTCTGATGTCGGTGCCCAGGCAGAACGAAGTTAAACAGCGTAACATCCACCCACCTTGAAGAAACACTATTCTCTGTCACCGGGGACTTTCTGGAACTGTAGGTGCAAAGCTTAGTGCGTAACCATAAAAAGCATGTCCAGAGTTATTCAGCAGATATCCCTGCATTTTGTAGCATTTAAGGACATCGCTTTTGTCTTTTTTGCAAGAATAGAAGTACAAATACAGCTCTAAAAAGCCAAGAAAATAAACAACCTTCCAGCGTGAGCCAACGTACGAGCTGCATCTTCAACCTAGTCTTAAAGCAAGCTCCTGCGCCAGGCGCATCCTTAAAATAAATGATTTCCCCCTTCTAGAGCTGCTTTACACCACACAGGATTCCTTTCACACTCTGCAAAATGCCGCCGTACTCTTAATTAGGAAGCGAAGCAACCTCAGGATGCCTATAAAGTTTTGAAACTTTAACTGGTATCAGTGACTGATACTGACACTGGTACAGACAGATCATAAAATCCTAATATTTTGATTTAACTCTCCTTTCTAAGTGGGATAACAGCTTTAAAAAGTCAGTGCTGATGATTGCTTCCATGGGAACTCAGCTTATTTAATATAATTTGCTACCAATTGTTTTATTTTTTTTTTCCTTAGGAAAACTTTGCTTCAAGGTCTTTAAACATTTCCTTGACAGAAATGAGTAGATTTGAGCATCCACTGACTCCTTTTTATAACAACAAAACTGATCCGAGATGTGCCAAATACTTGGCAGGTCCCAGTGACACTGCTGGGAGCATGGACCATACCTGAAGACTAGCCCAGACACCTAGTTCCTCTCTTCAGGAATGAGAAATACCTTGGGAGTTATGGTTACAACATCTCACTTTTTTTTGCTGAAAATAGCACAAATTGAATATGCACAGAATCAGTCTGGGCAACAGAACTGGGAACTAAGTTTCCTTTCCTTCCAGTATTTAATTAGGTTTCTTGAGCCTGCCTCGCAACATCTCTCTTTCTGTTCCAGAAGACAAAAGAAACGAGATAAAATGGACACTTGTTTCATATTGTTGTCTCCCTTGCAAAGGTTTTATGCCACCTTCATCATTAAAACATCCCAGCAATGACTGTTCACTAATGAACTCCACCTATCTTGCACGGCTCACCTACTCTCCCCTTCTCATTCCTTGTGTCTGGGACGGGCTGCTTTGCTTTGCTAAGATTTTAGTAATTTCCTTCCTGTAAAAACAAAAGCAAGCAGCAACACAGACACACTTCTGCACGGAGAAGGCAAAGTTGGAGAAAGTGCCTTTTACTCTCGGGGTGAAAGGCGAAGGCACCAACTGGGGCTTAGGTCCTGTGGGAGCGTGTTCCATGGTTGTGGACATGCCCCTAAGCCAACTCAGTCACCCTACACAGCGGGGTTATAAAAAGAGCATTGCTGAAAATCCAGCAAGCAAAAGGAGTGAATAGGGTCATGGAGTATTGTCTTCCCCTGGGGTTTAAGCTAGCACGTAAGCTACGAAGGATCTTTGGTACTGACGGTGCTGAAGAAAAGAGCCAAGAACTGGTTTGCTGTTCTGTGCCAGGACGGCCCATCTAGGGCTTCCATGCTCCTCACGGCCAGCACGTGCAGGGAGCCAGGGGAAAAAAAGAAAAAGTGGAGGCCATACAGGAGGTCAGTGCTTCATCTGAGATGGAAGATCACAGAAGCATAGAATCCCAGGTTGGAAGGGACCTCAAGGATCACCTGGTCCAACCTTTCTAGGCAAGAGCTCAGTCTAGACAAGATGGCCCAGCACCCTGTTCAGCTGAGTCTTGAAAGTGTCCGATGTACTGGAGTCAACCCCTTCCCTGGGGAGATTATTCCAAAGATAAACCTTTCCTTCAATGTGTGCTGAACCTTACAGCTGAACTGCTGCATCGGAAAATGCTGGGAATTCAGCCTGGAAAATGGAGGGAGGGTGGCCTGGCGTGCTGGCAGCAGCTTCGGGTTCTGAGCAGACATGCTGCAGCATTTCTGCAAGCTGAAGTTTTCCAGAAGATAATTACAACTGCTGCTGCTTCATACTTTCCTTTCTTTTACCTCTTAGTAGAAGGTAAATCACAGTAATAATAAATCCTTCCATATAAATGCAAAGCAGAGCTAAAAATGAAATTGGTGTCGCAATTTTAATTTACCACTTTCATTGTTGTTAATTTATACGCAAGCAGTGGGCCTTAAGTTTCCCCTGGAAAATAGACTCATTCCTTTCAAGCATCCCCCATGAAAACCAGATACAGACACTTTGAGTTTCATGCTGTATTCTTTGTATGTCTTAAAAGACTTCTTATTTCTTGTAAGTTGGGGAAAAGAACAGAACATGCTCCTGTAGTGAGACAGAGCAAAGCAGGTTTCAACCTTCATCTGAAGTTTCCGATGGCTGTGATAAGGGGTGAAGAATAATTTAAGATACCATCAGCTATAATAGATCACAGTAAAATTTACAGTAGCCTTTTTTTTAAAGTCTTCCTGTTCTCATGTATATAAAAGCCACCGGGGGCACAAGCAAAGTTGAACTTTTCGGCAGAGCTCACTTCACAACTAGTAGCTCGGCTCCAGCGCGGATCACTACACGTTATCTTTCAAAAATTCCTTGCGAACTTAAGCCCAGACAAACACCACCGCATAAAATTTTCATCGCCAGCCTGCCTCTTGTACCTCACGCGTTAGACACGGTGGCCAGGGCCGGGCCAGGAGGGTCACCAGGCTTCACCACGGCAGGGTTCATGGTTCGGGGCGGCTCATACAGAGCATCCCCCAGGCCTGGACTCATGGGGCAAGATGGGCAACGGGTGGCAGGAGGGCCATGGGGGTGAGCCGTGTGGAGCCATGCTAGGAGAGAAAGCCCTGAAATATTCTGAACTTCTTTGCAACTATTTCTGAGAGACTCTTCCCATGGGTAAAGTTCAAATGCCTAGTACCCTGGCTGATTTTGGAGGGGGGGGGCGGGAACAAACCACAAATTGGAATGAAAACTTGGAGCTGCAGAAACTTTTTTCTGGGAGAACGTGGGTAAGCTAGCTACTCAGGTCAGCAGGCTTTCCTACTGTCCATCTTCACCTTTAAGATGACTGTTTGGTGTATTACTGACTTCTAAACAGGAAAAAGAGGGCAGAGCTATTGAAAGCAATCGCGCTCTTATCGCTGCTGGGTTTCCAGAGTGAGGGGCCACATTTTGGGTTGAGATCAATTTCAGATTAAACATGGTACCTGTAAGGAGCTATTGAGAGCAATCGCGCTCTTATTGCTGTCGGTTTCCAGAGTGAGGGGCCACATTTTGGGTCGAGATCAATTTCAGATTAAACATGGTACCTGTAATTTGGATGCCACCATTATCAGACTTTCACTTTCATTGCAATGCTACATAATTCACTTAACGTTTCCATTTGTATGAGTAAAACCTTTCATCTATGAACTAGAAATATTTCCCTAAAAGCAAGTAAAATGTTTTCAAAAGATAAACATCAGAAATCGTTTTTTGTACTGATTGAGCTAAAACTGTGTGGTCTTCAGCAGCGTACTGAAATTATTTAACTGTGTAAGCAAACGTTTACAAGTACTGTTACAATCAAAATTATTAATTTTCTTAACTCTAAAAAAGAGTTCTATCCCTTCGTGACGGTAAAAGCCAAATAGAACCCAAATGCAATAAACCCACCCCAGCCTAATATTTTAATTCAGTTGTTCAATAATTTCTATCTTTGCATTATTTTTACTTTATTATACTTTTATAATACCCTCAAATCTATCTATAAAACTTTACAGCCCTTTTCCAACAGCATATGGTGTGTGTTGTGAGGAGAAGCATGTTTATGAGCTGCAAGACAGGAAGAAAATTCAAGTACCCTTATGGGACTGAGGCAGGGAGAGTTGACTACGGTTATGAGCGGAGATTTCCACGTATCCACCACTACCCATCTTATTCCTGAGTCTCCAAGTTTTCATGGCAGTTGCGTTACAGAATTACCTTGTGTTGGGCTGATAACACTGTACAATCTCTCAATGCTTGAAACGGAAAGCACGTTACGTTGCGACGCAGTCCCTTTCGCAGCAGCGACCAAGCGTGTCCTGGCTAAATGATGAAAGCTAGCCTTGAAGGAATTTCAAATGAATTTTAACCAAACTAACCTTTACTCCCCTAGAGATGGGGAAGCAAAGAGTCAACGTACCTAGGTACTACTCAAGTACCTTTTGTCATACCCTGATCCAATTCCACTCTCTAAATGAACATCGGTCAGTTGGGATAGGACCTAACAGCAGAAGCTGACTTGTCTTTGACCTCGATGGGCTTAAATGTGGCTGGCTGGGCAGTTCTGGGTTTCTAAAACAAACTTTCAGGAACAACCTCTGTGGCTGACACCGTTTTGGGGGAGAGTGACCACACGAGGTGGTCACATCAGCTGTGGGATCTGAGCTTTTGGAGTCCTCTAATCTTTCCTGCACCCCTGACTCCAGCAGGAGGGAACCTTGCTGGAACTTCAGGACGTATCTGCAGAACAGCTGAGAAACACAAACATAACAAACCACTTGCATGTGCATACACACACACATGGCTGCACACACTTTTTCTTTTTTCTTTCAGAAAGCTCAAAAGCATTGGATGACATTTTGGAGGAATGTCTCAACCCCTTCAGTCTGACCTCCTCACCCCTAGGAGCAGTAAGCCTGGCCGGTATTTTACTTTGACTCTGCTCCCTCGAGAGAAGGAATGGTCTCCCTGGCTGACAGAGCATCTGCTTTTGGAAACAGCTTTCTGCATCCTTTTTTGACTGTGTATTTCTGTTTGTCAAGCTTTCAGTGTCTGAATCAAACCAAGCTTTTGGGCAGGAAAGGGTTCATTCACCCCAACACAGGTCTCTAGTGCCATGCTCCAAGATCCAGACTTGCACAGATGCCTCGGATACCTGTAAGGTCTTAAACCACATCTGGAGGCAAGTTAATCCCGCTCTGAGTGTGTTACCCTCAACTATTCCAGTGTCCTGATATCCAGCTTCAATGCTTACGGTCAGCAACTTCATTCCTTATGATGGAGACTCCCAAGGGCAAGTCAGCCATGAGATACCATAAATCCTCTCTCCGTGGACAAGCCGGGGATGGTATTTGGGCAGTTAAGTTGGATGCTTACAATAGACACTGCAAAATAAATGCTCGATTCTGCACTACAAAGGACATTCCCGATGCGTGCTGAATTATGAACCAGTATTCATACAGTCAAAATAGCGGTTGTGACTTCACACAGGCATCCCCTCCGAAACTGCCATTTAGGAACCAGACGACTAGAGACGCAGACCGGGTGGGAAGGAAATGCCTTTTTTTAAATGGAGGCAGAGAGGCAGACTTTCAAGCTTTCCAGACTGCACGTTCACCACTCAAATGTTGTTATAAATACCTCCGCAAACAATTCACACTATGTAGACAAAAATACCTCCGTGATAAACAACAGAGAAATAACTCAAATCCTATGGAAAAATGTAAATGCTACGTTTCTCCTCCATCTGCTTTATCCTGGTAATTAAGTCCCAAACCCGGCAGCAGGCACAGATGCCCACCCACAGACCAGGCACTGAAGGTCAAAACCCAAGCTATGACAAAATTGCTAACAAAGTGGCCGTGGTCTATCAAACGAATGACTACGACCTTGTTGCGGAGAGAGAGAGGGGGAAGTTCTGGAGCGTGAGGCATTTCTTAGCCCTGCTCTGTCCCACCCAGAGCGCCAGCTCCGAGAGACCACGCTCCCTCCTTCTGGGTGCTCTTTTAAAAATGTTGATTATGAAAGGCACCTTCACGCGACGACCGCCAAAGGATTTCTTGTTGCTCCCATTTGAATGGGTCAGTTTAGAGGTTTCGGCGTATCATTTATGCCAATGTACGTGGCATGTGAGTTGTTTACGGCTTAGTGATATGTTTTTCAGCAAAAGAGAAAAACATAGATGTATCTGTGCTTATAGAGCCCTCTGGTTTTCAAATTACAAATGGAAATTTTTGAAATGGCCATTTCAAAATGTCCAGAGTGCTCAGCATTTGAAAGAAGGCTCAGTAAAGGCAGTGAAAAACTGCTGGAGAGTCTGGATTAGACTTTGGGTCTAGAATTGGGAAAGATGCCTTTTGGCATATATTTAATATTTTAAATGAGAGCAGAACTATTCAGAAAATAGTAAGTAATGATTAGCGTCTAGGATATAACGCGCTGTGCCGTAATGATGGGTATATAAATAAATAAAATTATAGTTGATAGGTTCTAGAATTCAACTGCAAGGTCTTGTCTTGAACAATCTAAAATTTAAAAAGTACTATTTCAGTGATTTGTTCCTGGGTTTCTCATGAATCCAGACCTACTGTATAAAACAACAAGGTATTTTACAGCTTTTATGTATAAATAAATCAGCAACTTGGAAGAAATACAACATAGTAATAGAAAAAAAATGCATTAATTATTCCATGCAGCCAAACGGGACAGACACAAAATGATTAATGAAAGAACAGATATATGATATGACATATCCTGACCAATATATGGGTTATACAGTGACTGACTTACACTGGGTAGTCCCAAATGTGGCAATCAAAACCAGAGCTGTGGCATGAAAAATAAAAGGGAGCTATTTCATTAAAACTTGTCTGCTGAGTTGAACGAAGGGCAAACAAGGTCTTACGTATGTGAGGATTAGACCCACCTTCTTAATAACAGCTAGGGTAGGTGTTCTTAAACATCAACCATCAGAGCACCCCAGCGCAATCAGCCTGAATGAGATCCCAAGAAATCAATACAACTCTTGCCAGGCCCCTTCAAACTATTACCAAGCCCCAAGGTGCTGGGGAGCAGGAGATTATGGGCTGGCTGTAATTGTCCCCTGCAACAACTCAAACAGTGCCTGGGCCTTAATGAATTCTGTACAGCAAGGATAGTCTTACGAGGAGCAGCTGGGGGAGCTGGGGGGGTTCAGCCTGGAGCAGAGGAGGCTGAGGGGAGCCCTCATCGCTCCCTACAACTGCCTGAGAGGAGG
>NW_009269998.1:1246311-1261381 GCF_000687185.1 Egretta garzetta
GGGGGGGAGTTAGCAGCCGGGCAGAGGCGGTGCTGAGGGCCAGGGTTTGGGGGTGGGATGGCAGGGGTAGGGGAACCGGTTGGGCTTGGTGATCTTAAAGGGCTTTTCTAACCTAAACGATTCTATGATTCCATGATAGGTCAACGCAGTGCAGAAATCTCTGTTCTCACCGCCTGTATGCAGAAATGCTGTGCCCAGCCATTCAGTCGCTGGGGGCAGTTGCCCTGTGCCAACATAGGACTAACGGGCAATGAAACAGAAAGGTATTTTTAAGTCATTTGTCCATAAAAACTCAGGAAGTACTGCTGTGATTGCCAAGGCGTCCATGTGGTTGGATCAAAACTCCACAAGATTACAGAAAAACCTTCAAGGGTTTTTTGTTTTTGTTTTTTTTTTATAGCAATAAAAAGAAAATAGGTGGGAAAGGACGTAATCAAGTTCCTTAAGTATGATCTTAATCTTTAAGCAAAAAGACATTTCAATTGCGTATGATTAGGCCCTGTTAGTTCCAGTGGTTTACACTGAGTCGCTGTTTGAACACTTTGTTAGGATGCAGTGGCTTCCAAGTGTGCAGCCGAAATGCCGGGAAGGGCCACAGGCTGCAAATCAGACAGGGAAAGTCTGCCAGTCCAGCACATACTCCTGGCAACCCAAAATTTCTCCCAGCTGTGCTTCTGATAGCCTTCATGCATTCAAGTTTTAAAAGTCTTCCCTACCTTTAATCTCCGCAACCCAGCACGAAACCTCCATCATTTCTACAAAAAGGTTTTCCTTCCAATCAGGATAGTTTTTCTCCTGCTTTTCCTGAATGCTTCCTTTTTTTTTCCATTCAACTCATCAGTCTTGGTGGAGTTCTCACTTGACATCATAAAATCCCCCTCTCTCAACTGATTGCAAACTTCAAATATTTGTAGACCACTGAGTTCTCCACCTCTCATGTTTACTCGCATCATTTAGGCAGCTTCGGAGTTTTAGTTTCTTTAGCCTCTCCCCATAAATCACTTCTGGATTTCTCCTACATCTGTGCATGTCACCACACTTAAGGCTGTGCTTAAGGGCCAGATCTGTTCCTAAGAATTAAGAGAAGTTGTCGTCAAAATGCCTCTCAAAACTAGCGCAAGAATAACACAATTCTTGGAAAACAGGCTGAAAACGAGCACCTAGTCTGCTGTCTATGACCAATCCCGCAGACTTCGTTTTGCACTTCCCTTGCACGGCGCTCCTTGCAAACAGCTTGCTTAGATGAGAAGTTTAAAGGGCCAATGATTCTTGCAGAAGCTAAAAGCCCAAGTCTTTACACGCTCATCAGTAAGTACGTCTGTGACTAGGGACATGGTTTAGTGGTGGGATGGCAGGGGAACGGTTGGGCTTGATGATCTTAAAGGTCTTTTCCCACTTAAAAGATTCTATGATTCTATTCACAGAATCACAGAATCCCAGACTGGCAGGGGTTGGAAGGGCCCTCGGGAGCTCACCCAGTGCCACCCCCCTGCCCAAGCAGGCTCACCCACAGCAGGGGGCACAGGACAGCGTCCAGGCGGAGGTTGAAGAGCTCCAGAGAAGGAGACTCCACAGCCTGCCTGGGCAGCATGGGCCAGGGCTCAGGCACCCTCCAAGTCAACAAGTTCTTCCTCACGTTCAACTGGAACCTCTTCTGCTTCAGTTTGTGCCCATTGCCCCTTGTCCTGGTGCTGGGCACCACTGAGAAGAGTCTGGCTCCATCCTTGTGACACCCACCCTTGAGATATTTGTAGGTGTTGATGAGATCCCCTCTCAGTCCTCAGTCTTCTCTTCTTCAGGCCGAACAAGCCCAGCTTCCTCAGCCTTTCCTTGTAGGGGAGATGCTCCAGTCCCCCCATCATCCTTGTTGCCCTCCTCTGGACTCTCTGCAGGAGTTCCTCATCTTTCTTGAACCGGGGAGCCCAGAACTGGACCCAGTGCTCCAGGTGGGGTCTCACCAGGGCAGAGTAGAGGGGGAGGAGAACCTCCCTCGACCTGCTGGCCATGCTTCTCTTAATGCACCCCAGGATGCCCTTGGCCTTCTTGGCAACAAAATATTCTATGATTCTAGTACCATAAACAAAATGGGAACTCATAATAACAGTAGGTTTTACTAATAATAGCCACCTGTAGATACAGAAGAGACATTTCTGATGGCAGGGATGTTTCTAAGCCATCTGGATTATTTGTAGGGAATAGCCTGCAACTCCGTAAGACTAGATCTCGTATAACATCAAGCATTTTACCAGTGCTTAATGAATAAAAAGATGGTTAGAAGTACTGCTTAGAAATACACAATATTGTTAATAAATGACTTCTCTCACTAGGGGTGGATTCTAGAGGAAGAATTTCATATCATCAGGTTCTCAGACTAGTAATTACAGCTTACATTTTGAAAGGCACAACCTTGCTTTCGTGGATGCAATTTGCATCAAAATCTGCACTTACAAAATCAGGGAGAAGAGTTTTGCACACATAAATTAATTGCCAATGCATTTTCTAGTGCTCGAACTGTAGACAATTAGCTATCAATCACTGCTGACCAGGGCTTTACTCGGCGAGGACACAAGGAATAAAGCTCTGCAACTAATACCAATTCCGTGAATACTGCGGTGTCCTAAACATCCCCAAACTCTGTGAGTTTCACCTGACAAAGAAAAATCTCTTTGGCTGTAAAGGCTGCTAAAGAACGGAAGGTTGGGGAAAGAGGGGGGAGAGGGAGAGGGACTGATTTGCTCTCAATGAATATGAAAAAGCTGATCTCTGCCATTGAGGAAAATTCTTGCACCAGCAAGTGCTGACTGATTGCGATGAGGAATGCTTTATCACCAAGATCCAGACCCCCTTTCATAGAGTGATTATTATTCCTGTCATGACCCTCTGGTCATCAAGCCACAGTGTCTTTTGTCACGAAACAACTATCCAATAAGGAATAATCTAGGAATAAGCCTGTAGCATAATATCTTCTACTTGCTTATACACACAGCAGGAGGAGGAAAATCTTCTTCCTATGAGTTATTACCTGCCCTAATCCACTTTGGAAAATAGCAGTATTTCCATAATTTTGTGAAGCATGCAAACATATTTTGCACAAACCACAGCTACCTGAGTAGCTCAGCCCCAGAGCTGCAAGCAGATCTAAAAGCTCTCGCAGGTAGTAACGAATAGTCCCAGCGTCACCATCAAATCCATGGCAGCACAGAAATTCTCAAAAATTCCCATTAAAACTTGCTACGGACATGCAAAGGCTGAACTGCGTGCCAGCTTGCCTCTATGTTTAATTCCGTACTGTCTTCAATAAGGCTGAGGTCTGGCTTAATTCCCGATGCTATTCTTGGAGCAACAGCCCTGACCAACAGAGGTAACGCATGTACAAAGCCCCCAAAACCCAGCACATATGTCCTAGCAACATCAGCCCTGTCTTAGTTCCTATACAATCAAACAACGCTGAACTCGTCAGAACAGAGATGTTTTACGTTAACACCACCGCTGTCCATACTAATATCATCCCGCTCCAGAAGTCTGCAGAACTCATTTAACCTCCCGTGCGTGATTTCTCTGGCTTTTCTCATTTGGCTGCTGGAGAAAGGGGCCACCGGTCCACGGCCAGTGCGCACTGCACTGAAAGCATCCGGGGGGGGACGGGCTGGGAGCCCCAGCTCCGGGGGCAGAGGTGAGAAGCAACCTCTGGCCACAAGCCTGGTTCTTTTTACGCCTTTTCTGTCCTTATTGCTTATGTACATCACCTAACGCAAGGGCTGTTTCGCACGGTTTTATCCAACTAGCAGGCTAACCCTAAGTAACAAATACAACAATACACACATACAACTGTACAGAATAAAAAATTAATGGTGTTGGAGAAGGATGTTGCACAGAGACATTATGTGTGACACTGGGGAGGAAGTGGGGGTAAGCGCGCATGGTTAATATGAAAAGATGTCAAAAAAAATGAAGCATAATAATAGTGCAATTTATCCTTGCTAAACGCACTGCGCTGTGCTATAATTAAATATGAAAACCTAAATTTATCTCTATGTTCGGCTGTCATTAACTTAACAGGGAGTGCACATGTTCTAATCTAATGGCTGATTTTTTTCTCCATGTGCAGCATATTAAAATGTATATTAGCCTCAAGGTGCATAAACACAAAATAATAGACCAAAGGTTTTGGCCTGTGGAGAAAAAAATCCATGCTCAAAGGCCGTCAAGTAGCTGGTGATGCAGGGGAGACACTCACTTAGCCTCATTAAGCCAAAGCTCTCTTTTGCTTGTCTTTTGTTCTGCATGACAGCAGCCTCTTTGTTGTATAATAATTCATTCCAAGTTCGTTCCAAGCTACCGAAACTGGTGAACTGTGGCCATTTTAATGAGCAGTATTGGTGGTATGCATAATCTGGAAGCCACGTGGACCAGGCAATCACAGAGCACTGCAGCCAGCAAAATGAGATACTGTCGAAATCACAAATTTGTCAAGTTGTTTTTGGACAGGGTATTATAATAAGCACTAAAATATGCATCTTATTACTCTGCATCTGCCAGTCAAAGATCACTGTAATGAATGCATGCTGCAGGGTATGACCAGGCCGTTTCCCTAAGTAAAACAAACTGCAGAGTACAAAAAAAGAATTATGTATTTTTGGCAGGGCCTGGATTTTTTTTATTTTTTTTTTTTTTTTAAATCCTTTTGCATCAGGTGTTGGATTTTCCTGGCTTGATGTCCATTGCCAGTGGTGAACGCACTAAAACCGCCACAGCCAAGGAGTTAACGTGAATACATTGTTCCTTAATAGCCACATTTACTGGCTGTGAATATGGAACTTGAAGCTCGGTGCTCGAAGCAAATTTAGCATACAGTACGTATAAAACCCACAAATATGAAACTACTTTAAATCCACTTTAATAATCCTAGTTCCTTTTGTTTTATCCATTTCTACTGCAAACGGCTTCACCGTTAGGGAAGATACTTTTTACGTAACGACCCGCAGTCTCTGTGAGAAACAGCACTGTAGATAATGACAACATAAACTTCCATAATAGACCAGTTAGGAAAAAAAAAAAAAAATGTTAGAGAGGTCCTTTTTTCTACAAATTGGTCAGGCCAGGGATGGCTCGTAATTGCTTTCGGCATGCAAACGGCTGGGAGGTTCACCAGCCTGGTGTGACTCTGCGCCGCGGGGTGCAGAGGTGCTCCCCAAAATGTAAATGGTGATGCTCCCCAGAGGGACCATCAGGCTGCGGAGACCCTGCCTCAGCCCAGGGGAGGAGTCGAAAGACTGGGAGGGGGAAGCAGGGTGAAAGGACTCACCCACCCCCCCACACACCCCGCCTGCAGGTCCTGGTTGAGGCATATTTTGGCAGAGCCTTGTTTGCAGCCGACCCAAGGAGCGTATGTGGCAACAGTCGCTGTGTGTGCCGATGCACCACAATACCCTAAACCGAGAAGTGTCTTGATCAATACTGGCTTACACATAAGAGGCTTTGCCTGGCTGAGAGCTCTATTTCAGGTGCAAGCCTTAGCTAATGGGAAAAAGGATCAAACAGCCTAAAATGAATTCCCCCCCTCACGACTCTTCTTCAGAACTGGCGATGGCAATATGGGAAAAAAGGGTTTCTTCATCAACGTTAATTTTTTATTGCAGCCTCTACGCCACCACAGGATGAGCTGCTCTGTATTTCTGGACGTGGCCACAAACACCGTTTGTTCTGTCTTTATGCAGTGCTGGAAACAAGGGGATGGTTCTTCACCATCCTGGACAAACTCGCCTTCCTGAACAACAAGGGGCACGTCCAAAATAAGGGTGAAAACCTCTGCTCAGTGAAGGCAGCCAGAGGTCTTGAAGAATCTGAAGGCAGCCAAAACTTGGTGCATGCATTGCAATAGTGTTCTTGCACGGCCAGGAGTTCACATCTTATTTATTTAATAGAAGAGCTAACTTCACATTTTGTATGAAATCTCGATGGTGTAGCAAGGTTTTTCTTTGCCACACAAAAGGCTACTTAGATCTGACTGCAATCAAGTTAGAATTTAGCAGGTTTGTACTGTTTGGAAGACTGGGCTTTTAGCACCCATAGATCCACGAAGGAAGTGCACGGTTTAGTCTTAATGGGAAGTCCATGCATTCAGAGAACAAAACCAGCAGCTTGCTAAATTTAAGACGACAAGAATTTTCATTGAAGTTGATACACCGTGCATGTTCAGGGTCATTCTCCCTCATCTGTTGGCTGGAGAAAACCACCCTCTAGAAATGTGTTTTTATCAGATAGGGTTTTAACATTTTCAATAGAGCACAACCTTAACAGTCGAGGAGGAACCACGATGAAAACCAATTTGCTTTGGGTTTTGGATGTTTCTGGAATCAAGATGCTTAAATGATTACTTTTTCTTCTTTTTCATTTTTTAACCTTTAGAGACACTCAAGCAAAGATCAGGTTTTTTTGCAAAAATTCTGGTGCTGAAAGCAAGGTATGAAACTTCCCTATATATTTATCTCTTCCAATAAACCTGCACTTGCCAGCTGAATACACTGCCATGTGTTGAACGTTTAGCTACCTGGCACGTATAGAGGCCACTGCGTTAAGTAGGATTTTTATAGCTGACACGAGGTGGGAGTTTTTACCGAAAAACACTATCCCACCTTGGCGCCCAGCAGCTGACACCGGCGCATGGCTGGGACGGAATCACTCCGGCTCTCTGGAGTAAGATCAATGAGCAACTAACGAAGGAGCCCTGTAATGAACAGGGAAGGTGAGACAGCGACTGCGCACGGGAGAGCAAATCGCACCTCCGGGGAACGCTGAGCCCTACCCAGACACCCGGGGAGAACGGGGCTATCGCTATCGCTCCTGGTCCCGGCATCTCCCCGAGAAACTCGGGAATGTTATTTTTAGAACATAATTCGGTTAATTTGGGGTTATAAGGATACTACGGGTGCTCTCCCTCTGCCTTATGCAGCCGCCCGAATAACTTTGGGTTGTACGAGCACGCTCTGCGTCTTCACTCTCTGCCTGATTGCATCCCGCGCTTGGTCTCGGTCCTAAATTCACGCTGAGGTAAGCGTGCTTTTACAAAAGTTCTTCCTCGAGGGAGCTGGTGAGAAGCAGCGTGGTGTCATCATTACCTCGCCGTCCTCTCATCTTCAGTGTGGAGATTTGCAAGCCGAGATTATAGCCGAGACAAGCTGACAAGCTTTACTCCACGCATTTCATGGGAAGGCGATTCAGAGGTGATATTAATGACAGTCGTCCGTGTCAAGGCTTTGAATGGCAGGTCCTCCCACAGAGAAAAAAATAAAAAACCCAACTAAATAAGGCATCAGAAAAGCAATGGGGAAGGAAGCCCAGAAGACCGGCCTTGTCCACCTTGTGAGCCTGACGTGGCACCGGTGCTAGGACTGTCTTTGGAGCGCTACAACCATGGGAAAGAACAAATAAAACCGGTGGAGCTACAGCAAACAGCATCACCCG
Organism: Egretta garzetta; assembly: GCF_000687185.1. Lineage (NCBI taxonomy): Eukaryota > Metazoa > Chordata > Aves > Pelecaniformes > Ardeidae > Egretta > Egretta garzetta. The sequence goes on from NW_009269998.1 coordinate 1,253,776, forward strand.
GTGACTGGAAGCCACGACCGAGGTGGTCAGCATTTCCCAGGGGAGTCTGGCTGCTCTGGTACTGCAGGTCACATCGTGGACAATGGCAAGTGTTGGCTCCAGCAGCAACTGCTGGGCTGGCAAAAGGGAAAAAGCCAGCGCTATTGAAAAGATGATCAGAAAGCATCTACCAGCTGGCTCAAAGAGGATAAATTTAGGGTCTATATACTCAAAAATACATTATAGAATCATAAAACCATAGAATTGTTTAGGTTGGAAAAGGCCTTTAAGCTCACCAAGCCCAACCATTCTCCTACCCCTGCCATCCCACCACTAAACCCTGGCCCTCAGGACCTCATCTGCCCGGCTTTTAAATCCCCCCCAGGATGGGGACTCGACCCCTTCCCTGGGCAGCCCCTTCCAGTGCCTGACAGCCCCAAGGGGAAGGAATTGTTCCTGATGTCCAATATTGTCCATTCTGCAACAGTGAAAACCATAAAAACAGCACTCAAGTTTCCAAAATATTTTCCAGTGCTATGATGCTTCTCATACGTTAAGGGCTATAAATTATCAGAGAAAGTATTGGTTTCATTAATGCAGAACCACGAACACGTACTAAGCAACATGATCCTATTCTTCAGCCACAAGTTGATACGTTTGCTGTTAAACTGCTTATTATATTACACTATTTAGCGCAGTATTTTTAGGATTTTTTCTATTTAGGAAGGGAATTATTTGTGATAAATGTAACTACTGACAGCGATAAGCATTCGGTTTGTCATTTATCTGGTGACTGCATGGCAAGGCAGCTTCAGTTTGATGCCAGGCGTACCATTTAGAAGAAAGTATTTATCTTTTGGTTTACTCTGGTCATCAAATACTACAACGTTTCATGACAAAACTCTACCATGTCCCTCCCCGGTGGCAACACCCTGCGCTCAGCATCTTTTTGATGCTGAAACCAGGGCAGAAAATGACTTCTCAAAAGAGTAGCGTGCTGCTCTATAAAAATATGGATGTTAACATTCTATATTGCATGGTGAATTGAAACGGCTACTGCTATGAACAAGGGAATAGGACCGGTCCTAACTCTGTAATACACCCAACACTGGGAGAGGCTCACTGAATTTGTATACAGTCAGAAGGCAAGTGCTTCTGGACACTATCAAAAATAATTCCTGTCCCTCAGTCCCTTCTCGATAAACTGCCAACTGCCTGAACTTCTTATCCCCGTGATTCTATATGGAAATTAATGGGAATTCTGTAACAAAATGGAGGACGATTCCTTTGTATTTTTACATGTACTGCACCAGAAACACAGTGTATCAAAATTAGCATCTTCACCTTTTTTTTTTTTTTTGGAACGCAAAAGTTTATCAGTATTTGCTGTTTAGCTTCTCACGGGCTCTTACTGAAGAAACAGCCTTTCATCTCACAGTAATACCAAGACAATCTTGGATGGCTCCTTCTAAGTTCTTTAAATCATAATGCAGGATTTGGGCTGTCACATTGTGCTCCACGTGTAACATATACATTCCTACACATCACTTTTATCGATGAGAACATATACATCACGCCGGCAGGCTATCTCCTCTTTGCCAAATGGCAAGCGAGGACGTGCTTTGTAGCGAATTTGTTTTAGAAAGAGAATCAGAACTGCGTGCTACGACTTGCTGCCAAGCAAGCTGGGTATTTGTGTTTGAATCGAGATGAAACTACAGTACTTAACTAAATTTACTAGGCACAAGTACATGAAATCCAATATTGATAATAATTTATGAAGGTAAGAATACAGATTCCTATAATACTCCAAACTTAGTTTATGATAACATAATTAGTTACACTAATAACACTGCTTAGGCACAGTCTTGCTAATTATGATATTATAAATATTAATGATATCAAGCCTTTGTATTTGATTGCCCCTAGTAGGATCATTTATCATGGTATTTCCTTTTACCCGTGCTGTATTATTTTTCTTCCTTTTCCCTTGAATGTTCATCCCTGGACAAACAGCCATCCGGAGCTTAGGCCTAAAATAGATCGCTACCTTATCGATGATGCAGCCTGGCTAAGTTTATATGTTATTATTTTAGTAGCAATGATCCAATGATATCATTCCATGCTCAGGGCGATCAAATACACTATCAGTTATATTCTGTATGCCTTGTTCCTTTTAAATGTCTCCCAGAGCCAGCCAGACACGATTACACAGGGCTTTGTTTTTCATTCTTTTTCATGTGACCTGTTTCAAGTTAAGATTCCTTTGAATTATTAAATGCTTCCTTAAAGCATCTTTTCACGTTACCTTTTTAAAGTTAATTATTGATGTAGTGACAAGTGGAAAAGACTAAGAATTATAATTTTTTTTTTTTTCCCCCTCATTCAAAAGGACACGAGAAACATCTTTGACAACGGTTGCCTGTTTAGTAAAATCCAAAGGTAATACAAAGATAGATGACTGAATGCTGCTTTAAAAAAGAATTGCAACAAATCTCTCTTACAGGAGCTGGAAATGCTGTGTGTGTTTCCACAGGTGTTAAAGGAAGGAAGTTCAGATATACCCCTTTGAGCCTGGTTTAACTGCTTAACATAAGTAGATGAAAACGAAACTGCTTATATCTTGTTTTATATTTAAGCAGCGTATTATCCAGAGCTTTAGGAATAGGATTGTCTTTTCTCCTGGAAGGTAATGTTATAATTTTCCGAGCTCCACAGAGAACAACAACAATATAGGAGTCTCTAATCTCCTGCTAAACCCAACTCCAGTCATCAGCAATGATAAGCAGAGATTTGGAGGCATTTGACACTCCAAATCCTACGCTTTTGTAATTCTTTACTTTTTACAACATTTTCAACGGTGTTCTATCAGATTTTGGAAGGGTAATCAATAGGCATGATGTATAACCAAAATCAGACTTCAAAGTGATCCCCTCTAGTAACCAGAAACAAAAGCTCAGGCTCCCTGCCGTGCAGGTGTTTTGCTCAGAGCAGCAGGCAGCGGGACATCAGCAGAAGCCAGTTACACCTCCCCACTTCTCAGCATGGATCAGCCGGAGCCCCGGTGGAGGGGTGAGCTGCAACCCATTGCATCTGGCAAAAAATCCCCAAAGATGCCTTTGTAGCAGGGAACTACTAGAGCAGGGAGGAAAGACAGTCCAGAGGTTCAGATTTCAGAGATACCATCGTTTACATTCCTGTTCCACCACAGACTTTCTAGGTTTAAGCCATCTTGCGGACTCTTAAATTATTCGGTGTCACCGTTCCTCACCTGGAACCTCCCTGCTGTGCAGAGGATTTGGGAGCCAGCACGCATGAAGGACCACGCGATGCTCAGGTACGATGTCCGAAGGGCCATTCCTACCTGATGTAGCATTTCCAACCAAGAGCTGGCTTGTGACAAGCGGTCCCAGCTAGTCAGGTCCAGTGCCAGAAGGCTTTCATGTCTCCTAAATATTGCACCCTGGAACACCCAGGAACTTCTGCCACAATCTTAGCATCAATCTGAATCGAGTTGAGTTTCATTAAAACAAGCAGTTCCAGAACTCATCCCAATGCATTTGTAATTTTACATCCTACACTTTTTTTCAAAGACATCATGTTATGAATCAAGTGGAGAGATCATATTTACAGTAAAAATGTTATTCCATATCAAGTCATTTCACGTTTGTCTTCTTAAGCTGCCTTCAGATATTTGTTAATACAAAGAAGGAAAAAGAGCTGGTGACTAATGGTGACAGCAGCAGTGGCTAATCATAGAATCATAGAATGTTTTGGGTTGGAAGGGACCCCCAGAGGTCACCCAGCCCAACCCCCCTGCAGCAGCAGGGACACCTTGAACCACATCAGGTTGCTCGCAGCCCCGGCCAACCTGGACTGGAATGTTCCCAGGGATGGGGCCTCCACCCCCTCTCTGGGCAACCTGTTCCAGTGTTTCACCACCCTCATTGGGCAGAATTTCTTCCTTAGATCCAGTCTAAACCTACCCTGCTTCAGTTTAAAACCATCACCCCTTGTCCTGTCACTGCTGGCCCTACTAAAAAGATTGTCCCCATCTTTCCTATAGGCCCCCTTTAGGTACTGAAAGGTACCGGTTTTCCTTTCTGGTGGCACATGGTTGCAGGACTCTGTCCATCCCAGTCTTCAAGTTCCTCGATGCTTTTCAGGTAAAGAAGAGCTCGCAGTCCAGTGCAGTAGTCATCGATAACAGTGAAATCTTGATTCTGGATTGCACTGCACACCTAGGAAGTGTAAGTGAGTTATCAGCACCATCCTGGCAGAGGAGCATATGGAATTAGCAAGCTCTTTGGACTTACTCATTATCAGATGACCCTTCCTGCAACTTCACTGGGAAAGAACTATAAGAATTCAGGATATTAATTGGCTGCTTAAGCCTATGTCATGATACCACCACTGCAGTTCAGGAGAAAAAGGACTCAGTAACACTAGTTATGCCTAGGTTTCCTAACGGCAGCCCTTAGACCAGAGCTGAAGGCTGTTCAGAAGCCAGCCTGTGAGCCCAGCCCTACGTGTGCCTGCCGGGGCGCTGATGCTGAGCATGCCAACCATGCTGGCAAACCACCAGTCATGCTCAGACCTTTGCCTGCCGACAGAGTGGTATTCATTCCCCAGCCTGCTCTGCTCAGGAAGCACAGATTTATCCAGTTAGGTCTCAGGCAAGCAAACCCCAGAACCACAGACTTGCTGAGGTTGCAAGACATCTCTAGAGATTGTCTTGGCCAACCTCCCAGCTCAGAGAAGGGTCAACTAGAGGAGGCTACCCAAGACCCTATCCAGTCGGGGTTTGAATATCTCCAAAGACAGGCAGAGACTACACAACCTCTCTGGGGAACCTGGTCCAGCGTTCCATCTCCCTTGCGGCTTTTCGTTATATTTAAATGGAATTTCCTGTGTTCCAGTTTGTGCTCGTTGCCTCTCATCCTTTGACTGGATACCTCCGCAAAGAATCTGGCTCCAATGAAAACGTCTCAGCAAACAGCACGCATCAAGCTGACCTGTTAGCGTGGGTGAGCATTGCCAGGTGCAGAACAGAACAGTCCCCTCCTGCTAATCACCACTTGCCATTCAGTGGTACGGGGAGGCCAGGCCCCTTTATTTTAGATACTTTAGAAACACAGACAGCAATATAGCTTTCTAAATACATAAAGCAATGATCCCTGACCCGCAGAGCTTAGCATGTAAACACAAAACTACCGACAGCAGAGAATAGTCTAACCATTTACACAGATTCTTCTGGACCACTTTGTGGATATCAGCTCAGATTTAAACCCAGAGAGACCCCCAACCAAACTGACGAGTGAATAAAAACCCCTGACTCTTCTCTGAACACCTTCTCATTAGCTAAACTCTAATCATCCATCAGTGAAGAGGTGCAGGGTTGGTTGAGTACCATTAATTGTCAGTCCCTGGAAATGCTCTGAAATTCCAGATGTGTCAGTGTTTTCAGCCTCTGATTCAGCTTTTACACTAAAAGCTAAAAAGAACGCTCCTGGTAATACCCACACTTACGTACACACATAGCGAACACAACCGTGAAGCAGCCACCTTCTTCAGAACATGATGGTATGCACGTGCGCAAGCACATCCACGCTCCTTGGACTTGAAAACACACCTGGGATCACAACGGACATCGGCACTTAAAAAATACAGGGTTTTCACCTTTCAGAAATGGTACCACCACCTGCAATTCCGAAGACAGGTACCCACCACACTGTAAAATACTGCACACTACAGCTCTACAAGGAGGAAAAATAAAAAAAAAAAAAAGGGGCAAACTATAAAATAAGCACAGGAACATTTTCTACGCAGTGCATTTACATTACACAAAATCTGTTTCTCTGGAGAAGCGGTGTGAGCATTAATTGGGTCTGTTACACCTTCCATAGACTTCAAGCCTTTTTTTTGTTTTCCAGGGCAATAACATCACAATAATTTCCTGTACAGGTTATTTAACTGCAAAACTCAACTGATGCTTTTTTAAACCTTTTTGTTCACCAAGGGATTCTCTATTTTTTTTTTTTTTTTTTTAGTGCATGGGTAACACTTCTATTAGCTACTCTTAAAAATACTAAAACTGTAAAAAAATACAGTTAAAAGCCATGTCATGTCACTAGAAACAAGTTCAGGCACTGTTGTCAAAATCCTGAAATATTTTGACAGGATGTATACACACGAGATACACTGGAGGATACCTGTAATAACCTTATAAATAAAGAGGCTTTTACTGTTTTCCGTCTTGTGGTGCAGTGTTATGAACTGCAATAATATAAAAATGTGCAGCAGATGATATCACACTAAGAGCTAACATTTGATCCCCGGGAGTCTAGGCACAGTGCGCTGTTTGCCTTCCCTGGAAAGCCAAGGAGGTTCCAGAACCTAAGGCAAAATGCAGGTTTTTTGAGAAAAATGTAAATCTCTGCACTAAAGAAAAATGGTATCTGAGATGGAAAGACTAGAAACAGAATTAGCAAATGGTTTCAGACGATCCTTCTCTTCTGTAGGTGCCTTATGACTCTGGTGCCCAATGGTGCAGATAATTAACCAAAGACAGGCCTTTCACTGATTTCACTGTGATAAAAGCAAGTGCTTATGTTTATGGGCCTTCCTTAGAACAAGACAGATCCAAACATTAACGCACACAAACCCAGCAGCAATAGTTTTGCCATGCTTTTGGCAAATTCCGAAACATCCTGAGCTTCAAAATTTCTTACGTCGGACATATCAGATGGTGAGATTTGTGTTTTAGGCTTACAGTATCTTCCGTGAGTCAGTGCAGAAGCCTCAGCTGCATTTTAAAAGGTGTGAACAAAGCCAAGAGAAAAGGTCACCCTGACCCATCAGCCATGACAATTTGTACACCACAGAGAGAGGTTTTTAGCATCATACCTGGCTGCCTCTGAATCACCAGTTTAAACGACACGCTGTGCCCTCTTTTCAGCACAAGAGAAGCGGCAGGTGAGACTCAAACTCACGCATCCGGAAAAATCACCGAAGAACTGAACCGACCCCTCTCCACACATCATTAATGTCCCCGCTTTGCTCCTGCTCCTCGCACGGGGAACAGGCATGCTTCCCCACCTTGCAAAGCTAAACGTCGAGCCCTCTCTTGGGCTGGTATCTTATTTTATGGGTTTGAAGAGCAGGAAGAGCAGTCCAGCCATGTCCATGCTTAGAATGGAACTGTCTTTTGGTTGCCACCACCTCTCATTTGATGTCTTGTTGAACCACCTCACCAGGAGATAAAGGCAAGCGGGGTGTTGCTGTAACAGCCGCCTTGCGTGCCGACAGGAGCCTTGCACGCCGATGGGAGCCTTGGAGATTGACGGGAGCCTTGCATGCCGATGGGAGCCTTGCATGCCGATGGGAGCCTTGCATGCCGATGGGAGCCTTGCAGATTGATGGGAGCTTTGCAGATTGACGGGAGCCTTGCACGCCAATGGGAGCCTTGCAGATTGATGGGAGCCTTGCATGCTGACGGGAGCAGCAGTGTAAAAGTGAACCACAGCCAGCCTTGCCCGCTCAGCTCCCCTCATAGAATAGAATCATAGAATCGCTTTGGTTGGAAAAGACCTTTAAGATCATCGAGTCCAACCTTTAACCTAACCCT
>NW_009269998.1:1262196-1264690 GCF_000687185.1 Egretta garzetta
GGCCACCCAGCCAGTTTTTAACCCAGCGAAGAGTATATCCATCTAGGCCATGAGCCGCCAGCTTCTCCAGGAGAATGCTATGGGAGACTGTGTCGAAGGCTTTGCTGAAGTCCAGGTATACAACATCCACAGCCTTTCCCTCATCTACCATGCGGGTCACCTGGTCATAGAAGGAAATCAGGTTGGTTAGGCAAGACCTTCCCTTCATGAACCCATGCTGACTGGGCCTGATCCCAGTCAGCATGGGTTCCCCTCCTCAGTGTCATGCTTTTACCCACCAAACAGAGGGAAATGTGCTTCCCTTTAGACCCTGAAGCGAAAGCCTGAACAAAAATAACTTCACAACTAAGAACACACCCGTGGTCATGCTGTGCCAGACCAGCACCTGCAGCCTGTGGCCAACAGAAGCCGCTTATGGACGGGTACAGGAAACAGAGCAGGCATGGATTGTTTGCTCCCATGGTTTATCAGCCCAGCAGTAGTGCTGGGACTTCACGTGGCAGAGATGGCACCTGATTAATAACCCTGGATCCTAAATAATCCACATGAATCTGTTTTATGAGTAAATTAACATTCAGCGGTTCACTGACCTGAAACGTTTAGGTAGAAAGTAGCTTTTTCTTCTTTGGAAGATGAGAGACAGCCCCGTGAGCAACCCATGGGATGGGTGAGGTCCAGATCACGACGAGGCTGTTAGCTGTCCTGCTGACAAGTGCTGTCCTGCTGTCTTTCTTGTGTTTCTCCCTAGCTTTGGACTAGAACTTGGGCTAGCAGAGAAAGGCACTACATTTTTCCTGCTTAGAAAGGTAACGTATATTACTCATATTGCACTAATACGCAGGGAGAGAATTTTGCACAAGCGTGGTTTTACTGCATTGCCCTGCGCTGCCTTGGCAGTAGAACTGCCACAATTTCATTTTTTAGCATCTGACCTCCTCCTCTCTCCCCCAGATCCAGCCTCCCCTGATTGCCCCTTATGTCCCCCAAAGAGCCAAGCAGGCCAACACACCGTGCATGACCAATTATAGTGCGCTCTCGGTATTAGAATCATAGAATGTTTTGGGTTGGGAGGGACCCCTAGAGGTCATCTAGTCCAACCCCCCTGCAGTGAGCAGGGACAAAATTCCAAAATCTAAACCAGTTCGGCATGCATTGCAACTGCAGGTTACAATTCTCATCTCTACAGCCATGCCTGAGATGCTGAAAGACACAGCGCCTGCTTTGCTGCCGGTAAATCAAACAGACCCCAAGTGGTCTCGCTGGGGAATGGGGATGGGGAATGGGGAATGGGGAATGGGGAATGGGGAATGGGGATGGGGAATGGGGATGGGGAATGGGGAATGGGGAATGGGGATGGGGAATGAATCACAGGCTACGGCTCTGAGCACAACTGCTCTGCAAAATGCAATGATGGGAGAGGCATGCAAAGGTCCCTGCTGATGTCCTGCATAAGAAACGACCTGGCTGCTTGATTACTACACAAACATAAATACCGAGCCTAACTTTGCCCAAGGATCTAGAGCCATTACAAATCTTACTGGAGGAACTGGAGTAAGTCGTCAGGAGATTAGTATGGTGGCAGAAGAATTTTACAGGTTAACGTGATTGCTATTAATCACTCACATCAATCTGAAACTTTTCATTTACATATTTTGAAGAAAAAGTTCATTACTGGTGACAGGTACTACCGCATCGGTTATAAAACATTGTAAACGCCTTTGCTTTTAGCGGAATCATTGCACAACAGAGCAATGCCGATTTCCGAAGTCTTTACTGAGGCAAATCCCCTGCACGGTTTACTGAGAGCTCTGTCCGTGAAAGACCTTTGAGGTTCTGTCCATAGTCTATATTTCAAGGAGCAACGGGAAAAAATACCCAGACACCGCGTTTTATTTTTGTTCGGCTCTCTACAAGAATGGACGTGGTTCCTGTCCAGACTTTGGCATCTCCCAGGGAACCGCGTGGAAGACCTGACCCATCTGTGCAGAGCCTGGACGCGGTGGCTGAGGCATTTCCAGCCAGATCACCCACTATACAGCAATTCCTGTTCTTGCATTTTCCCACTGGGGGAATGCTGCAGAGGAGAAAATATTTTCTGTAACTCTAGAAAGAGGAAACAGTGCAGTCCTCTTCAGGCATTACTCTGTCCATGCTCTTTTACCCCACAACCTTCAGTTTTCACGTAAACTCATTATTATATGGTGAAATCCCAGCCAGACAGGTGATGGTGGGGAAAATGCTGCCAAAAATGGACCCCAGCCCCCACCTGCATTCTTTCTATGCCATCAGTAGCAAGGATTTCAGCAGAGGAGATGCAGATCCAGACATGTGTGTCTCTGTTCTTAGAATCACAGAATTGTTTAGGTTGGAAAAGCCCTTTAAGATCATCAAGCCCAACCTAACCCTAACCCTAACCCTGCCATCCCACCCCCAAACCCTGGCCCTAAGCACCTCGGCTGCCCGGCTGTTAAATCCCCCCAGGGCTCGGGACTCG
>NW_009269998.1:1264821-1270079 GCF_000687185.1 Egretta garzetta
AACAAGAGGTCGCGTGTCTACAGTCTCATATCCTGCCAGTTCTCTGCGAAAGACTGGAGCAGGTCAGGGAATCTGGCCCGTTTAATAACATGTTGCTTTGCAAGAAGTGTGAAGTATTCTCGGTGTGACTGGGTCTGTGAGAACAAGAATGCTGCAACGCCTGGCAGCAGTCGTGCTCCTATTCGAAATTGTCTCAAAGCACTATTAAACCCCCTTGCCAACAATGAATTTGTGGTAGGAGACAATAGCTTGGAGAAAATTTTACTTTTCACACCCTGCCGAAATATATGTTTCTCTCTTTAGTATACAGGTGTAAAATAATTGCAGTTTCTATGAAAACAGAAGTAACAGTAAGGAGGCAGATGGGTGGCGGGGATACACGGTCTAGAAGTAAGAAGATGGATGGGTATATATTCGTATACACAAACGCAAATCACATAGCTCGACTGCTCTCCCATATTAGTTTCCATTTGTTGCAGCTGTACAACATCAAAGCAGTGATGTCCCCATATATTGCATTTAGTGGTAATGTAACGGACTACCAAAAAAAAAAAAAAAAAAAAAAATCAAAGTGAGAGTTTCTAAGTAGTTTCCTGGCAATTGAGACAGCAGGCTCTTTCATCTGTGCTGTAACTGTGGCAGTGCATTGATTTAAACTCCTTCTGAGATCTCAAATGCTTTTATATTCTTAGGTCTCGCTGGCTGCTTTCTTTTTGCTTTTTTTTTTTTTTTTTTCCCCTTCAAATGATAAAATTCTAGCATTTAGCAGAATGCCATCTTGCTTCCCCAGAAGACGGAGACTTATTTCAGCTTTGGTTCTAAACTGCATAGGATCTCTAAATAAAATAGCTCTCAAAATGCCATCCGATTAGGAAATTGGCCTTTGACTTCACAGTTTCTAATATTCTTACCATAGCAAGGGGATAAACAACTATTATTCCTCCGAGATACCCGTGAGAGGTTTTACTATGGATTAACAATTTTGCTTTTCCATTAATTTGGTTGACCTTCCTCTGAAATATTTTTACTGATATGCCCAAATGGTAAGCAAAAGATTTACTGTTTTGATTTTCTATTATAATATATTTTCAATTTTAGCATTATTTATCATCTTTTTGTAGAATCTTTCTTTTTCTATTAAAAATTCTTCCTGATAAGAATTGAAGCCATAAATCCACCTTCCTGTTAAAGAAACGTTTATGAATGACTCTAAGCTGTTTTTCAATGTATGGTTGAGGCTACTGCTTTTTTGATTACTGCCTATTGATTAAGATTCTGATGGAAAAGGGCTGAAGTTGTAAATGAATGCAAGGTGCTTCAGGAAGGATGCTATTTGTGCCCATCTGGGCATCCAGACGAATCGACAGCCTTAAGAAAATTAACTTTATTCTAGTGGGCAAGAGCATGCTTATAATCTGGGTGAGGCATACGTACAATTTCAAATTTATTCTCAAAAGCAACTAGCAAAAAATGACTCAACTAAAGGGAGGTCTTTCTTGGCCCATGCAATCTATATGTGGTATCGCTCTTGCTAATGGAAATGAAAATGTATGTTTTCTGGCCCCGGTACGATGGTTTAGATGTGCCCAGATCTACAAAGTAAAAGCATTGCGCATGGCATCGGTTGCCTGACGCAGTGCTCGACGTGGCAAGAACTGCGATGTCAGGGTAAGCAGACAAATAAAATCTCCTCTGAGAGGGGTTTCTGTACTTACGACCTCCAGGATGCCAATGTCTCTGGAAAGGCTGCCTGTGTAACGACGGTTCCTCCTCCTCCTCATGTCTCGTTGCACACTGACTTACCAGCCCATTAAATGCAGAGCCTAAATCATCCTTTTCTATCAGCAATTATTACTTTTGCTAGAGGGTTGTAGGATTAAGAACATTAGGGGAAGTGGATTATCAGACAATGTGGTGCACTCTCTGGAAAAACAAATGAGATTCTTTGTTTTAAAGAACAAATCTGGAAGTAAGAAAAAGCTTCCCAAATATTGATACAGTACAGATGGGATGATTTGATTCATTCACATGAGCTGCTTAAATGACTCTAGAGATACAGGTTAGCAGATGGGATGTTACTTAACAAGGCTTCAGATACTGGATCAAGATGCAAAACTGATTTGGATGATAGCTGATAGCCTTTTTAAAACATTAGAATTGAGCTAATATACATGAACTAATGAACTACTCTTTGTTCTAAAGTCTAGAACGGCTTTCAGAAAGAGGTTGGAGGGACTCAAATATGACATCTATGAATTGTCAGAATTGGGGGAAAAAAAATCATGTAACCTTTTTTACTGAGTCCTAGACCTGAAGTCCTAATGAGCTTACCAGTGACACCGGAGGGGCAACACACAGAATAAGGATCCTGAGATGCTAACAGCTCCAGGCTCTGCAGAGTAGGAGACCATAGATGACCTCTAGGGGTCCCTTCCAACCCAAAACATTCTATGATTCACACAGGGCTTAAGAAATCTATATTAAAAAAATGACTGGATGGTCCAATGTCACATGGGTGTCAGTAACGAAGTATCTCAGGTATTTCGCTATACCTCAAGTGAGTTCATCAGACAAGCCTGAGGTAAAGTGGCATGCTAATCAGAAGGACAGGCTAACATCAGTAAGTAATGGAGCTGAAAATGAGTTAAAAGGAGGTCTCCAGCCCATGCAGACAAGCTGGCGGGATAGGAGCTCTGTCTGCTGTACAGCTTGGATCCTCTCCACGACAGGACAAGGTAACGCCGACGTGGCATTGAGCAGAGCTGAGCTGACGGTCAGAGAGCATCGAGGCAAGGACCACATAAGAATGCAGTAGCTGGGCGGCAAGAAGAGCCACACAGCTTGTGTTGAAGCCACCACAGCCTCTGGAGACAGGCTGGAACGAAAAGCCTCCCTAGCACCAAGGTGACGGTTAATCCCACTGGCACACCTGATTTTTGGGGGTGAAAGATGGACCTTGTTCAGGTAATGCGCTCCAGAAACCTTGGGCAACTGTGAGTGCCAACAACGAAGCAGGAGAAAAAAAGTCTAGAATCCATTAGCCACTTATCAGACGAGGGCACGGCAGGGGATGAGAGCACTGTAAGGGATCCTTCAGGAATGTTATCCGACGCATTAATTCCTAGCCTACTCAAATGTATTTTTTCCTCCCCTTAAGCTCTTCTTTGCCAATTAATGTATCTTTGATCTAAACAGCTAAACTGGTGTTTGGGAGTGGGAAAGTGGTACTTATCAAGGGACCCTGAACGATGCAATTTTGTATCCCGTGTCTTTGGGAGGGGAAATGCGGAAGAAATCAAGAATTTTCAGAAGGCTCCCTACGGTAATTGTTTGGGGTTTTTTTTCCCCCCTGTCAGCCACCCCTAGAGGAATGGTTATATTTCCTTATCTCACGAAAGCATTCTGTCAGTTCTTGGAACTACAAAGTGGACCTTTATGCAGTAGGTGGGCACACACACTGATAAAAGTGCTGATCGCGATCATCTTTCCTAAGAAAACAAATAGGATTCCATATGCCTTGAGCATTGAGGAGTGTGGGAAACAGCCTCATAATCAGCCATCTATCACCAACTGTATCATTGCACTGTAGATCTACAAACCGAAAGATATCTCTGAAAGCAGATGAGCTAACTCCCCCAGTCCAATCACATATAGAGGCTCAACAACTGTCTTTAAATATACGTTGAATACCGCTTCATATTTCATTTATTAACACCCAAAGGTCTCGCCTCTCTCTTATAAGTACTGCTGTGGAAAATGAAATCCTTCAGTTCTCCCAGCATCAGCAGCTGTGCCAGGTCGACGTAGATTTACTCGACCCACTTCCACGAGCTGTATTCTCCAGCTCCTCCAGAGATATTTCTACAGCAGACATCAGTCAAGTTGCTCAGATCTGGGGGTTAAAAGTCATCAAGTCACATAACACATTTGGTCAGAAGTTAGCAGGGTTTTTCAGATTTTGTTTTCCCAGAGCTAACCAAGAGGAACGCCATCCTCTCCGGACTGGAGTTGGTCCCTTAGTCCAGTTTTGGAAAGACGTATTTGTCAGAAGTGAGCGTGGTACTGGGACAGGTCACTTTTCAGAAAAGAACCATGCTCTGAAAGACGAGTGGGAAAGAGCTTCAGAATTACCACTATTTGCTGTTTGACAACGCGGGATGCAACGGCTCCATTTAACTGGAAAGCGCCTGTTTTGCAATCCAAGCTAATTGGAATGGAAAGGTCAAAACTCAAATATGTTGCAAAATGACTGAAACAAAGATTTGATTCACCCAAGTAATATTTTTTTTTCTTTAAATGTGTTGATTCCACACATTTTTAGAATTTTGATTATCGCTTTAAACTGGAAAACTTTTCCGCCCTGAAGCTTCCCTGTGACAGAAATTTCCCGATCATTGATAATATTCAGGTTCATTAAAGCATAACAGATCCAGGGCAAAGCTTCAGCGTTCTTCATCCCTGGACACTCTGAATCAGACCCAGCAGGGACTTGAACCCAGATCTATTTTGATTAAATGAAATTTGTCAATGAAAACCAGTTTCCTCAGAGAAGTTTTCAACAAACTCTAATGAGAACCATCTACTGAGGGACATCCTCCTGTGACCAGAGTTTTGAAAGCCGCGGACCTCTCAAAAATCAAACAGAAAAGCAATTTTTCCATTTTGGAACCTCAGTTCAGTCCTGCAATGATTAACCCCTCATCCTTGCGAGTTTTCCCTCTAGTACTCTCACATTTTATTTCAGCTAAAATTACTTTCATCCTTTATCAGCCTGCCTGTACGAATTTGTGCAGCAGCTGCTGTGTCCATTGAAGAGTGAGATTCATGTGAATAAAATAGTTCTGACCCTCCGAGTCCTTCGCCTCTGAGATAAAAACCCGCTTCCACATTTCCTTAGGGATTGTTTTACCTAACTCTGTCCAAATAATAAATATCGGCAAGAAAAGCAGTGACATAGCTCAGATAATGAGGGAAGTTAAACCCTGTCTTAAACGTACCGCCAGCTTCAGAAAAATGGTTTCTCTGTTTGTTTCTTTCATTCAGACTGCATGGATAAAAGGACCTCTCGCCAGCCGGATCAAGCTGTGTCAGGGGGCTTCTGTTGTAGCAGGGGAAAAAAAACTTCAAAAAGGCACCAGAGCTCATATTCCCAGATTGCTCCCTCTTTCCTTGGCAGAAAAAAAGGTTTTTCTACCACTGGGAAAACTGGCAGATTGGTCACCAAACTCCAGCTTAGCCCTGCAGCGAGCCTGAGCCGA
>NW_009269998.1:1270242-1288763 GCF_000687185.1 Egretta garzetta
CCAGCTTAGCCCCGCAGCGAGCCTGAGCCGAGCTGCACGGCAGCGCACGACTGTGCCAGCGTGGGCACCAGGACCGTGGGCACCAGGACCGTGGGCACCAGGACCGTGGGCGCCAGGACCAGGGTCACCAGGACCGTGGGTGCCAGGACCGCGGGCGCCAGGCCCACGCCTCCCCCAAGCACAGCCTCCTCCACAGCCTCCTCCCTTTCTTCCTTTCCCTGCCAGCTACAGCCTCTGACTGAAAGTTCAACGGAGCAGCTACGATAACAAAAAGGAAAATTTCTTACATGCGTATTTTCTTTGTATGAGTGATAATGGTTCCGAGAAAAACTTCTCTGACGGTAGAGCTTTGCAATTCTGAATGTTTTACGTTTCCACTTTTTGGAAAACAAGTTCCCTGCAGTTACCATACATATAATTTAAGAGAAAACACAGGAAATTCCCTAAGTAATTATTGGAGATGGCAGTAACAAAAAAAGAAACTCAGCCTTTTCCACTGTACTTATCTTTCCTTCTATTTACATTTTCAATATTCAACAAGGAGCTGGGTACATTTTCAGATTCAATTTCCAGTCACCTCCACACCGGTACACAAGGGGAACTTTGGCTACAACAGAGCCAGCTTCGTGCCTGAAAGGAACCTGAGCTGAGTAAAACAACTTGTCTGCAAATTCTTCAATGCTTAACTGAGCCTCTTTTGAATACTCATCCCCATGTTGCTTTTACTTTGTAAACTTTAAAACAGAACTCACTTGATGTTACCCTCCCCCTCTACTCTGCCCTGGTGAGACCCCACCTGGAGCACCGTGTTGAGTTCTGGGCTCCCCTGTTCAAGAAAGATGAGGAACTCCTAGAGAGAGTCCAGAGAGAGCAACTAGGATGATAAAGGGACTGAGGCATCTACCCTACGAGGAAAGGCTGGGGGAGCTGGGCTTGTTCAGCCTGGAGAAGAGAAGACAGAGAGGGGGTCTCATCAACACCTACAAATATCTCAAGGGTGGGGGTCACAAGGACGGAGCCAGACTCTTCTCAGTGGTGCCCAGCGACAGGACAAGGGGCAATGGGCACAACCTGAAGCACAAGAGGTTCCAGTTGAACGTGAGGAAGAACTTGTTGACTTGGAGGGTGCCCGAGCCCTGGCCCAGGGGGCTGTGGAGTCTCCTTCTCTGGAGATCTTCAATCCCCACCTGGACGCTGTCCTGTGCCCCCTGCTCTGGGTGAGCCTGCTTGGGCAGGGGGGTGGCACTGGGTGAGGTCCCGAGGGCCCTTCCAACCCTTGCCAGTCTGGGATTCTGTGATTCTGTGTAATTCACACCATGTGGTTTTATCTGCAGGGAGGACAGCTCTGTGCTTGTCCATATAGATATGGCAGCACGAATCCACATCAGGAGTGTGAATCTACATTAAAAAGAGGTGCAGCAGTACTTGGTTTTGGGAAGACAAGCAATACTGTGGATCCTTGGGAGGGGTGGAGAGAGCATCGTGCCAAACCAATTATTCTTCACATCCCCTCAACCCTTAGAGTCCCTATGTCACCAGAGCCAGGGAAGCGGGGTAGGTCTAAGACCGCATCCCCAAGTCTAAGAGCAGAGAACAAATCCTCTGCAGAGGCTGGGAGTGCCTGGTATAGGACAGCATTTGAGCTGACGCTCAATTGAGACCTAATTGTTATTAAATAATTATCACCATTCAGTGATAGTTAAACCTACTTTGCATGAGAATCCATTATAAGAACGACAAAAAGCAGTTGTTATGGAATGAGCTTGAATTCATTCTTACAAATTTATGAAATAACAATCCTATCTACGCAGACCTCATTTACGAGCTGGTGAAATGAGCAGAAATAAAGGAAAGCTAATAGATAAATCCCCTACGCAGCTCCAAATAAATGTAAAACTACTGCAAAACTGCACAAAACAAAAGGCGTTACTAGCTCAGAGCTCTGTCCCTACCTTTACCGGGTGGATTTACCACGAGGATTGCAACTTTTCATTAGAAGTGCAAGATAATAAAAGTAAAAATCAATAATGAAAACATGTTCTAATTGGATTTTTTTTTTTTCCCAACTATAACAAAAAAAAACTTTCTAGGTCATTTTTGACAAATTCCGATTTCCATTAAAGGGAATTCTCGCAGAAAATTCTCACCATCAATTAGCAATTTCCATCCCAAGCATCTGTAATGGAGCAAGTGTGGCAGTCCTCTAATGACTTGTTGTTATTAGCAAAGACAGACAGTTGAGAACAGGTTGAGTTTCGGTAATTAGCACCGCGCTAAGAAAAAAGCAGAAAATAATGAAATGTTTATCAGGAGTGATCGCTTATGTCTGTCCCAACTCTTCTCTCTCTTTCACATTCGTTTTTCTTTTGATTTTATATGTTGACGTGTTCAAACAGCACTTTGTTCCCTCTTTTGTTTCTGCCTGTACTGTAAATTCAGCTCTGCAGAGAAGGGCCACTCCATTCAGCGCTGCCTCCATTGAAGACTTTTTTTTTTTAAGCACGCGGCTCTGTGAGCAGCAGAGCTAATGATACCTGGCTTCCAGCAGCTCTGTGTCTCCTGGTTGGGTTCTCTGACGTCTAATAAGGTGTGACTGCCAATTAAAGCCTTTCCTGTGGCTGGCACGGCCCTAACAGCGCCGTCCCATGTGGATTCTCAGAGGTCTAATAAAGGTGAGCTCATAGCGCGCTTGCAGCAAGGGAACGCAGGTACTCGCTCCTCCGCCTGACTTTTTTGTTTTCTCAAAACTTGTTATAGCAAAATAATTTCTATCTTCCGGCAAAATTCAGTGAAAACGGCCACAAAGCTCAAATGCGACTGAAGATCCTGAAAAGGACATACAAACACGTATCGAGTTTCTTTGGGAATACAGGCTAAAACCTGCTTTTTCCACATGAGACTACATTTACCTCCATCAAAGGCCTTACATCTGAAAAGTGGTTTTGCCTTAAGTGGTATTTTTTATCCTTAAAATTGTTGGTGGATGTAAAGAGCCATCCCTTGGACCTCATATCTCCTATCATTTTGGTGGCCCGCCACCGCATCCAGCCATCTATTCTTCACTCATCAATTTAATTGGTGGGAGAAGAATTAGCTCCAACATCTTAACTTCTCTGTATCATGGACAGCTTTGTACAAAAAGGTTTTGTTCTTTCTGGGTCAGAAGCTTCACAGTGTCCAGCTGGTGCCAAAGTACGCCCGTTCTTGGGCTTAGGTGCCCTGGGAGCACTCTCAACTGGCCCAAGGCAAAGCCTTCAGCCCCTGTTCCCTCCATGTGCTGGTGTATGGACTTGCAGCCACCCACCCGACTTCATTTTCCTCGCGCAGAGCTGAGCTTAGACACAAGGAAAGCCTGAGCCCTCCCTCTGCATTCAGAATCCCTGCTGTTCATTGCAAGACAAAATAATTTTTTTCCAAGTGCCATCAGTATAAACTTAACCTGTAAAACACAGGGCCTTCCCCATCACTGCCCTGCTCTGCCACTCCCATGATCTCAATCTCTTTTAGTTTTTCACTCTCCATACCATTAAATGGCATAAACAGTAATTCCTGGATGAGAATTTTTTGGCCTCATCTAGTCCTCACTTAACTCAACTCTCAGTGCCTTCGCTGACTTGAACAGACACTGAGACAGGCTTAACAGAACATGAATTAAGTGCATGGAGAACCAGCTTAAAACTTTACTTTTAACGCTACTTTGCAGTTCTGTAGCCGTAAAAAACCACACAGAAATTGCATCAAGTATCTTAATGAAAATTTAAAAAAAAAAAAATGGGGAAAAATATGATAGCTGATTACAGCGAACATTTACTTCATGGGGTTTTGCAGGGGTTTGTTTTTGAGATTGGGGTGGAGAAAATGGTAGCATCTAAACATTAAGACGTGGCATAATGTTTATGAAATGGTATTTTTTTCCCCCTGTCATTTCTGTGATTGTATTTTCAGAGCCTTGCTTTTATTTTCTGATGCCCAGCACATTTTATACCACGTAGAAGGGTTCCTCACAGGGTTTCACATTTGCACAAATACAATAACAACGCTCTCTCATAGTTCAAGTCCCACTATTTTGCGATGGAAAAGCTTGTTTATTCACACACAAAGGGCCAGCCTGCTGTTATAAAAATCCCTCAGCTAAATGCTTCAGTAAAAAGCCCGCTGAAGAAAAAAATAATAATCAAACTGTCCCGAATCCCTTGAGACTCTGGCTCCAAGGAGGTAGCGACAAGAATGCTCCTTGAAAACGTTACAGAAAACACAAGTCATCTCATAAAAACAACCGCGTTCTGTGTTGGAGGGAGATTTTATCTTGCAGAGGCAAAACCCATCGCTATTGCTTTCCTATCATGGGCTGTCATACTTCCAGAATGGTTTTGTTCTTCCTCAGATACCTGACATCTCATAGACACGTGGTGTGGGGCAGGAGAGAAGGGCACGGAGCAGACCTCTGCCTCCGAGGTGGGGTTTATTCCCACCTTGTCCCCTTGCCTGAGAGATGCGGAGGGTGGTCATGGCGCAAGGTCCGGAGGCAGCAGATGAGCATGGCCTGAATATGACACGGTGAGGTGAGAGTACAGTGCCCATAGGAATGGGACTGGGAGGTAATACATCCCGTCCAGGGCAAGCAGGAGATGGAGATGGGTGAAGATGGGTCCGAAATAGGGCTCGGGGCACAGCTACAGGCTGTCCTGCTGGGTAGTAGCATTATACGGGTGGATTTTAAATGGTTGCTCCATAGAGAGCCTTACAGACATCTGTGTTGGAGCAACGGGGGACATACGTGACCTCCATACTTGGTAAGAAAAGGAATTTGTTTGAAAAGGAACCCATATTCTTTACACGTCAACGACCAATATTCAAGATTAACAAAAGTATTCCATACCAGAATACAGTGTTAAGAGACTCTACCATGAAACAAGGATACTTCAGAAAGTTCCCCTTTGTTCTACCTTTTTTTTTTTGTTACATCTGCTAGAAATAATGACTACAGAATCCCTTTCAACAAAAGGTCATTTATGTCAATGGACAGAACACAGAGGATCAGATCACCTGCGGTAATTGCAAATTAATGCTCTACTGCTAATGCATTAACTACACAATATTGATCTACAATTGAATCATACAGGCTACTGTGAAGTGATTTTTACTTTAATATTTTTACGCTTTTATTGCTTTTTCCATAATGCATTTTCTCTTTCCACTGGAATTTTCTATAATTGTCTCCATTTTTAATTTCCTACAGCGAGATGACTTTGAAAAATGTCTGTCTGTCTCAAAGCCTTGCAAAAATCTAACAAACCATCAATGTGACACGGTAAATCACATACGTGATGCAAAAGATGCAAAAAAATCCGATATACATCTTATTTTGATAAATTGGGGCTTTAAAAAAAGCTTACTTAAATAAAAAAAAATAAATACTTCAGCCTTACTGGAAGCCCATAGTAATGAACTGTACCTCCGAAAGATGCAGATAGACATTTCTGGAGCTTTTGCTATGCAATGAGTGCAGGATTATCTCCATAAATAAAGTTGGGGGTTTTTTTTGTTGTTTTTTTTTTTTTTTTTAATTTCAAGGCTCTACTGAAAAGGGATTGGTGGATTTGGGTGTTACAAAAGCGTCAGTGCTAGGGACTCAGCTGAAGAATGACTGCAACGCTTCAGCATTTTTAATGAAAAATTAAAAAAACCAAGCGGGGTCTTTTTGCAACTGTTTCTGAATTCCGTTGGAATTCAGAATTCCATTCCAAGTGGAAGAATGCTCTGTTCAACTCCTTTATAGAATTTTAACCCCAGCTACTACCGACTACAACGATCCAGTTTGTTTTCTATACCTGCTGCAAAACTTCCTTCCACACAAACTTTTTTCCCAGTAACGACACAAAGATGTTGCCCTCCATCTTCCGAAGGAGAGGACAGAACACACTTTGAATACTGCAGCTCTCTCCCCAAACCATTCCCTAATATTCCTGCTCAGTACTGCTTGAGATGCTTACAGCATACATCAAAATACAGCTCGCCACCTGACTCCTGGCTTGCATTCCTGTGTACGGCGATTTCGTAAATGGAAAATAAATCCCCGCGTTTTAAAAATAAAAGCAAATGGAAAAAATAATGGAGAACTGATTGTAGGTGAAATAGCTGCAGAGGAAAACCTGATCTTGCTTTCAATGGAAGTACATTTATTATTCATAAACCTCCAAGAGATACGCCACATGGCAATTAAACCAACTCACACAAAGCCTCTGTGTTATCTTAGCCCGTGAATGTCACCCTCGCATGGCAGAGAAGACACAGGACTCTTGCCTAGGCAAAATGAAGGGAAGCCCAATGGCCACGCACGCGCTGGACTCCGTGGATGGATCCGTACAACCTGTGCGGCTTAGTGGTACGAGACCGATTCTCATGCTGGATGAACTGACATTCCCCACCCTTCCAGAATACTGCTAACGAGGAAACACCCGTGCGCTGTTCTGTGTATCAGAGGGGTGATGGCTGTGGGCCATCCCACTCCTGGGTTTTGAGACCACTGCTCATTTGGCACGGCGGAGCGCAGAGCTGACTCCGCCAAAGCCTGGCTGCTTGCTTTCTGCCTCTGGATCAGACGTAAGGTGTCCTCAGGGGTTTGGAAACATGAAGTAAGATCACAAAATGTCAGGTATTGTGTCAGTCCAAGTGTCTGTTCAGCACCATCTCCAACAGTGTCCAAAGCAGAGACTTAAGATCAGGCTACGGGACGCATAGATAATTCCCCCACTATGGTCCCAGCTTCTGCTTACTAAACTCGGGGACTTGCTATGTAGTGAATCTTAATACACTGAATCCTTCAGTATATCACTTTATTTGATGCCATCTCCGAATCCCGTACTTACTCTATACATTGGTACTGAGAAGGCAGAAGGGAACTGTCAAAGCTGTTAGGATAAGCAACAGGGGGTTTGACTGTTGAAGAAGGAACAACTTGGGCACTTGATACCAAGGACGTGCGACAGAGAGATTGGGATTTGGGGAAAAACCTATTAGCTGGCTATACGTATAGAAGGAAAACAACGGCAATGATTCTCATAATCCTGATTAGGTCCCAAAGACGACCTACGAAGATGAGGCTGTCGTCTCCTGTCTATCACAGTGTATCTTGCCTGAACAGCCAATAGATGTTTCAGTCTGGTCCTGGTCAAGTGTATTTCTTGTAAGGCTGCCTACAGAGATTACTCGTTTCCCTCTCCTTTCCATTTGCCTTTCCCAAGAGGAGGGAAAGACTTAGGGCCTGTATTCACAATCTTGCATGAAGTTTACTAAAGGCTTATTTTTAAATAAATGTAATTGAACTCGTTCAGACCCTTACCTACGCAGCAGCTTTAGGATCCATTTAGCTCAGATTACTTTAAATGACTTCCTTACTCTAGTGAAACAGAAATAAGCCACTCAAACCGAGGATAGGTTTGATCCAGAGGAGTTTAAAGTCAGTTCTAGGGATGATTTAAGTAAAGTTGATGAAGAAATCAGTGACAAGAAAAGAGGTTTTTCACCATCTCTGGGAAAAATCTGCTGAAAAGAGAAATTGTTCTGTAAAGGGCAGAAGACCAGCATAGATCCAAGTCATTTCTGGAAGCCAGAGAACTTGGTTGTTACTAAAAAGAAAACAATAATTAATGTTTTGCAAATCCAATATTCTTTCTCTTGAGCACTGACTGGGATGTCTGCATTAAATTATATTTCAGAATTTCCCATTACCATTGGCAAACCAATGAAAAAGAAAAAAAAATAATAAAAAGTAAACAGCTACACAGTCTATATAAAAGAAAAGTGCATAAATGACATTAAAAAACTTCATTTTTTGTCATCCAGAAACAGATACAGCAGATGTAGAACAGAAAATCATTCCACTCTGTGTAATTCAGATCATGTAACATTATTACAGACAAAGCCATCAAAACGGCAGCTCTATTAGCAATAACAAATGAAATGCATCTATAGCACTAAAAACATTCCCTTGCCAACCCTACTTTTTTGTAGACAAATGCTGCTCTGTAATTTGTACCGTTACTTAGTATTAATATGGAAGAAGCTCTCCAACCATTGTGTAAGAAGGGTAGATCTTTTGTCTGTCCCTGGGAAAAGAAGAGTTCGAAGCATTCTAATACAAACTAAAAAAAAAATAGGAAACAGTACTAATAAATCCAGAGAACATCCTAAGTCTATAAAAAAGCAGCAGACTTCTACTTCAGCTCCCAGAGATGCTAACGTTGATGTGCATTAAAAATCCAACCAAACCAAACCATTGAGTTGCCCTTTCTTTTTTTTTTCTGAAACACAGGAAACAAATGAGTAATCTCAGCAGCTACCATAGCTGTGCAGAAAGGACGGTCACACCGAATCTAATTTTCCTGTCACAGTGAATTGTGGGAATGAAACCATTCCAGTCATGCCATGGAGTGACACAAAGCCAATAGCTGCAGGATCCACCGCTGCTGTTGTCTATGATGGGAACTAGAGATAAAGGGGATGAGTATCTACCAGAATGTAAGAATCCATGATGGACTAATATAACATAACCAATATATAGTGGAATAACATAACACGACCACCACCATCTGCTCCTCATCAGCCATTCCAACGTACATGCTGCAACGGTGTCCTGACTTCCCTAAGGCAGGTAAGGGGCTGATTTCCAGCCCATTTCCTGATGCCCATAGTAAGAGGCCACCAAGGCTTCCTTCCACGACAGGGACTAACTAACCATGCCAGTCTGGGCAGGACCTCAAAACAATCCACCGGGCAATGTGAACAGCCTCAGCTCCCGCATGCATTCCCACACCTCACTCCAGTGCAATGGGCTGCAATGCCAGCACCTATGCAGGAGGTACAGCTCTGCACCTCCTGATCCAATAAACATGCTTAAGGGACACAGATGCCTGGATAAACAAGAGTTACTTTAAACTGGCTCCCAGTGGGACCAAAGTAGCGCTCACTGAAATCCCTCTCCCCTTGAAAAGGCTCTTGGCAGAAGGCAAAACCCAAGAATAAAGGAAGATCAGATAGCTCAAGCTTAACTCTTGTGTCAACCTTGTTTGTATGACAAGGGAGAGATGTTTAAAGTCTAAATCCTATAGGTCAGAGAAAAAAAGTGATAACACGCTCATGGCTAGCCTCTTCCCAGATTGGTATCGTGACACCCAAAGTCGTCTTTTGGCAACTCCTCCTCCATCTGAAATGAATGTCTCTGAGCAAGAAGCATGAAGCTAAAACCATGAAAATTCCTTTCAGCGGTATAAACCCCTCACTTTCCTAAAAAGGCAGATACATGATGGTTTTAATTACAGTTATCTTAATTTTAAGGTTTTAAAGAAAGAAAAGGTACCTGTAAAACAGAAGCCCCACTGTGCAGAAACTGTAGCCCACTTTCAGCAGAATCGATGCCTCCAGTTGCTAGGATGGGAAATCCCGGGAGAGCACGGGCGATGGCAGACACCGCGCGGAGGGCGATGGGCCTAATAGCATTTCCTACAGAAAAACCAGAACGTTTTGTTAGCAACAACACAACACACCCCGAGGTAACGTGCACATCCCTCATGCTAGGAACATCAGGAGCTAACATCTAATTCTGAGATGCAGGGGTTACATTCGTTTATAAACTGACACCAAGTGGGTTGCAAGTGGTATCAATACTTGTAAAGTATTATGAATTGGGCTGAAATAAATTTGCAGAAACATTTGGATAAACATTGCAAAGCTGGCTCGAACGTTTTAGCTGATGCTCCAAACAAAGACTAACAATGTCCGAGACAGAAAGCAATCCTTTACCATACTGTACACTGTAGAC
Organism: Egretta garzetta; assembly: GCF_000687185.1. Lineage (NCBI taxonomy): Eukaryota > Metazoa > Chordata > Aves > Pelecaniformes > Ardeidae > Egretta > Egretta garzetta. The sequence continues at coordinate 1,280,063 of NW_009269998.1, forward strand.
AAAGAGATCCGTGTTTCTACATATAGATTCAGGTTGATTTTTGAACATAGGTGTTGTCCAAGCAAGAGGGAACATCTCATTTATTTATGTCTGACTAAAAATTTCTTAAAAGCGCCATTTCACTGCACTTGACATGTCATGTATTATTTAATATGTTTCCCCTTTGGATGTTTGTAGATTCGGATAATCCTTTAAGTAAACCCCCTTTAACTATTAACACGATAGTCAGAAGCTCAAAAGAAGAAGGTATATTCATTTGTGGTTGTCTCTCCAAGACTGGAGCTTGCATTTTCACATGGTGTACAGGGGTTGAGTCAGACAACTCCCTGCTACATTTAGAGGAATTATGATTAAAGTCTCAATACACTGTGTCTGCAACGCATCTGCTTTGCCTACGTCCTATTGATGGTATGCAAGTATTTAAAATATGCATACAGATGCTTCTCATTAAATGATGGATAGCGCTGACAGCTGACACTTTCAGTTATTTATTTTTTAGGCTAGTTGCGATTTCTTCAGATAACTCCCGTATTCTTAAAACTTCTACTTAATTTAGAGAACTTTTAGAATAAGTTTATGTTCTCATTTGACAGCAGTACAGCAGCAATGCAAGGGAGGGACACGTCGCTCCCATAGGAACTGCTGGCTGTCAACCTACGCAAGGAGGTGCTCGTGCTTTTTCTTTTTTTTTTTTTTTGTAGTGTATTCGGTAACCTGGGGACATACCATGGCATGAAATACTTCTGAACACCCTTCATGGGTATTTTTATAACCTTTAAAGCTTTGACCTCCTGTAAGAGCAAACAACCAAAAGGGAAGAGAGAAATAAACCCAATACGATGAGCAAAGCAAGAGGAAGAAGAAACCACAATTAGGAAGTGTGGGAGAAGAGCCCATGCAGAAACAGTAGCTGCTGCATCACCACACCTCTGCTTAGATGCCTCATCAACATCCTCAACTCCTTCAGACAAAACTTGTTCTTCAACTCAAACAAGCCGTGCTGCCATTCTTTCTCTACCCTTTCTGAGACAGAAGTACTGCAGTCTGCTGGCTGGACTTTTAATCTAAGAAAGCCTTTAGTAAAGGATAAATTGCTTTTTTCAAGCAGCCTTGTCTCACTGAGCCCAGCACCTACCCTCCCTCCAGTGTCCCCATCAGGGCTTCCTCTCGGGCAGAGTTTTACTGGTCTCCATAAAGGAATCATAGAATCCCAGGTTGGAAGGGATCTCAAGGATCACCTGGTCCAACCTTTCATAGAATCATAGAATCGCTTTGGTTGGAAAAGACCTTTAAGATCATCGAGTCCAACCTTTAACCTAACCCTGCCACCCGACCACTAAACCATGTCCCTAAGCACCTCATCTATCCTTCTTTTAAATACCTCCAAGGATGGGGACTCTACCACCTCCCTGGGCAGCCCATTCCAGAGCCTGACAACCCTTTCAGTGAAGAAGTTTTTCCTAATATCTAACCTAAACCTGCCCTGGCGCAGCTTCAAACCATTCCCCCTCGTCCTATCATCTGTTACCAGGGAGAAGAGGCCGACCCCCACCTCCCTACAGCCTCCTTTCAGGTAGCTGTAGAGGGCGATCAGGTCTCCCCTCAGCCTCCTCTTCTCCAGACTAAACAACCCCAGTTCCCTCAGCCGTTCCTCGTATGACTTGTGCTCCAGACCCCTCACCAGCTTGGTTGCTCTCCTCTGGACATGCTCCAGCAATGCAACATCCTTCTTGTAGTGAGGGGCCCAAAACTGAACACAGTATTCGAGGTGCGGCCTCACCAGCACCGAGTACAGGGCCACGATCACTTCCCTACTCCTGCTGGTCACACTATTCCTGATACAGGCCAGGATGCCATTGGCCTTCTTGGCCACCTGGGCACACTGCTGGCTCATATTCAGCCGGCTGTCAACCAGTACCCCCAGGTCCTTTTCCGCCAGGCAGCTTTCCAGCCCCTCTTCCCCAAGCCTGTAGCGCTGCATGGGGTTGTTGTGACCAAAGTGCAGGACCCGGCACTTGGCCTTGTTGAACCTCATGCAGTTGGCCTCGGCCCATGGATCCAGCCTGTCCAGGTCTCTCTGCAGAGCCCTCCTCCCCTCAAGCAGAGCAAGCTCACTGTGACGAGGTAGTTATTTTTTAGAAAGGTAGAAGAATACAGACGCTGGTAACTCTGAAATCATGTGGCTAGAGGGAAATTTCTTCCCAATCTGCATGAGTTAAAAGCTGACATCTGCCTTGACACATGAAGGTTTGTGTTCTTTTAACCTCAATGTAACTCTGAGAGTTTGCATTCAGTTTTTAAGCCTTCTAGACCCTTGACCTTAATGATACCTTGAAGCAAAGAGTTCCACAAGAAAATATTTCCAGAATATAATTGTTCCTTTCTTCAGTCTGATTAAATTAGCCACCTTCTCACTTAAATGACTGTCTCTCTACAATGGTCAGTAGAGGAAAAGGAGCAAATGACAGTTTATTTAAGGTTTCAGCACAATAGGTAATCAGAAAGGCCTTCATTCAGCCCAAGGAAATCAAGCGTATGATTTGATGAAGCCTAGCGGAGATGGCAACCAGACTTAGAATTTATTATGGAACACAGGTACTTTCTAGTACTAGCTGCACTTGATATTCATAATACGCGTTATTACTTACATTTGGTGATTAGTAAATTAGCGATAAATTGGTACGGTCGCAAAAGTATTCCATTCATCTATAATTCACCCAAATGAATTTAAAAACATTTCAGGAGTGCTTCTGATGAGAGTAAATAAATGGCTCTAATAACAATCAGAGGGTTGACTGAGGTGTCACTATTCATCCCAGCATTTTTTTCTTTAGTCTACAGAACACGGAACAAGCACATCGCAAGGTGCAGCCATTCTCCCATGCATTTCTTGATCAACAGTTCAGAAGCTTCCCCATCTGTAATAAAAGCTGCCGGTCCGGAATACAATGTGACTTACTTCTGATAGAGATCCTACTGCCTAATGAAATGGTGAAACAACCTTTCAGACTGAAGCCAAAAAAGAACCCCAAAAAGACAGAATACAAACAATAGTGATGCCGAGCTATTAAAAAAATGAAGGCAAACAATAATAAAAAAGCAAATGACCATTGAATTTGACCTAGATTCTCTATTTTCTTGCATTTTTCTGTACGGGTACCACAGGAAGGTAATAAATTCCATTAGAGGGATTTGTGGAGAAGGAGTTTTTAAAAGGTTGAAATAAAGGAGATTTAATGCCAAATTGTAAAAGAGCTGTAAATAGTAGTGGGAATCTGCAGAATGTTGTCTGTAAATCCAATGGTATTTAAGAAGCTGAGGTCCAAATCCAGCATGCATTTGAAAGACAGTTCACATGCTAAAAAGTAAGCATCTCCACATATTTTGACATGTTGGGACCTGTAATTCCACTAGTTAAGCACCCGTAGCTGGGGAAACTGCTGATACGGTACTCTCTTGATAGTAGCATTACAGCTGCTACCAGATGCTAGATGTGGCTATCATTTACCTTGCTGTAAGATAATGAGATTTAATAAACAAAGTCCATTTATCCAGATCTCAAGCAGGGGAGTAAGATTTGAAAATGGGAGACAGACAGAAAAATATCTGGTGGAGATGACAGGCTACTCTATGTTGAAAACTACTCTTTCAAGTCTCTCATTAATTATGGAACAAATACTTGCTATTATATAAAGATTTAAACAATGAAATAACTGTATGATGCAAAAGTCCCTGACCTTTTTCTTGCCTTAAAACAAAGAGGTTTGGTTTTCTTTTTTTTTTTCTTTTTTTTTCTTTTTTTTTCCCTCCAAAAACTTCAAAATTGTGAGAATTATTCATGAAGATAGCTAGCAATATTTCATTTCAGTTCACTGGGTTAGAAGACCTTCAAGATGTTTTAGCAGAGAATTAACAAGTTCATGTGACGGAGCTGTTCAGTCATACACAAGGAAGAGTTTGCGTGTATAGCTTCTGTGCAATGTAAGGATGAAGTGAATGGTTTTAAGTATATGAAGAACTTTCAATAATGAAAACTAATTGAGCAGCAGTATGTCAATTCATACATTATATATTAGGAGATAGCATTAAAATGATTTGTTTGTTGAATATAAATAATAATACTGTATTAAATATATTCTCTAGTTTAGCCCTAAGACTTGGTAGTGCTGACAACAAACAAAAAGATTGTATCAAAATCAGTATGGTATGCAAAAGCTGTAGGTCTTGGAAAGTTAACACTGATGTCTTTCACAACTGCTGATACGGTACTCTCTTGATAGTAGCATTACAGCTGCTACCAGATGCTAGATGTGGCTATCATTTACCTTGCTGTAAGATAATGAGATTTAATAAACAAAGTCCATTTATCCAGATCTCAAGCAGGGGAGTAAGATTTGAAAATGGGAGACAGACAGAAAAATATCTGGTGGAGATGACAGGCTACTCTATGTTGAAAACTACTCTTTCAAGTCTCTCATTAATTATGGAACAAATACTTGCTATTATATAAAGATTTAAACAATGAAATAACTGTATGATGCAAAAGTCCCTGACCTTTTTCTTGCCTTAAAACAAAGAGGTTTGGTTTTCTTTTTTTTTTTCTTTTTTTTTCTTTTTTTTTAATAAAAAGTCAGATTTTTCATAACTACCAGGGACTGCAGGCAAGGAAGTCCAATATGCAAAATACAACATGAAGGAGAAGCAGGACAAACGTCAATCAAATGTCTCTCCCTGATCAGTGCAGGTAGGCAGAGCTGCCCTTGTCCTCTGAGGACAGCAGACTGATGACAAACTGATGAGAGGTGTTACACCGACTTACTTGTTTGATTGTTTATTTTTCCTTAGGAAGTAAAAAACCCTTTACCAATGCCAAAAGACACATGTTTTATTACAACTTCGTAAGTCCTTGGAGTCCCCAGAGGACTTGATCCTGTCAAGCACCAAAGATGTTCAGTAGATTGAGGCTTGAGAGCCAAACTTAACGCCTTCTTCAAGAAGAAGCCTGGCGTTAAGCTTCAAGCAACCCAGTAGCTTTGGAAGTTCCTAGCGGAAAGAATTCAGATCTTCTTGATCCCAGTGATCCACCAATGGGGAAAAAAACCAGCCTCAGAAGTCTTGAATACTGAGCTACATTCTCATGTGCGATATATTGCAGCAACGTGGTAGTTTAACGTCTTTAACATGTATGTGCGGCAGCTCTAAATGGACCTTTAGGTAAAGATGATCCAGGTCCATTAAAAACCAGCCAACAGAGCTGAGGTGACTCAATTCAGACTGACAATACTGAGCCTGAATCTTGAAACGGTCTGAATGGTCTTTATCAAACTCTCTATCAACAAAGGAAGCAGATTTAAAAGGAAAGCAAACTCTCATACCTTTGGTCAGTAGATGACTCAAAAGCAAATTTTTGTATCTATGGTTACTGGATGGAATAAAAATGAATTTGGGCCGTAATTCTCCCCATTCTGTGCATTGTAAAGCAAAATTAATTTTTAATTTGCATTATATTATATTATGCTGCAGTTGTTCTTTACAAATTCAATATCAGTTTTAAACCACAGAGCCTAAATACTACAAAGAAACATTAGTCGATACATTATTTTTGATTAATAAATTACTGATAAAGTCGGCGCTGCTGAGAAAAATAAAAGCCCCAAATGTAAGCAACATCACCCTCCCTCCCCCTGTAAATACATTCTCGGAAGACAGCTGACATTGTTATCACCCTGCCTGTTAAAATTAATAAAGCTAATGTCAAAAGAAGCCAATGACAGCAAATACCAGGCTTGGGTGAAGAAGCATTACATCAGGGAATTGGTCTGGGAAAGTGCAGGCATTGTAGATGATCAATCCAATGCTGCAAGAAGTAACGAGGTAAGAAAGTTTGGGGATTAGGGAAAAACCACAGAGAACAGAATTCTTCGTTAAGATGTTTTCTGCATAACGTGTCTGCTGCCTAGTACTGGTGATGAAAGTGTTTTCTATACATACATATATATATATATATCATCTGCATTTGCAAACAGTCCAGGGAAACGTGCGGGTTGTACACAACTCATTTGCGTTGCATTCCTCCTGATTGCAACTTTCTATACATACATATACATATATATATATAGATATATCTCATCTGCGTTTGCAAACAGTCCAGGGAAACGCGCGGGTTGTACGCAACTCATTTGCGTTGCATTCCTCCTGATTGCAATTATTCTATATGTTCTTTCTCTCTCCCACCTGTAGGTGGCCACCATAAGCTACACTTATCAAATAACTCATTAGCAGGGTTTTCAATACTGTCATATCCAGATAATTAGCAATTTATTTAAATAACCAATTTCTGTGGAAATAATTGCCACGGAATGCCCTGAACCTACTTTTTATAAACTATAATAAAAGTGTTAAGATAATCCCTGACATTTGCAAATGCCATTAGTTCACCTTTCCTTTTGATAGTGCTATGGCATTATGTTTAAACAATTACCCGATAGCGCGGCAGTTTAATGAAACAGTGTAGCAGGCACATCCTTCAAAATGGCCAGAGAATGCATTTAAATGCAGAAGACAACCCAATGAATAGACATGTTTAGAGAGAAAGCCGATCCACAGCTGTTACGAGGTCCCCAAATGGGACACAAAATACTCAGCGCACTAAAAAAATGGGGGAAGTGCCCAAAGAGCAACTTCAAGCTGGACCTTGCCAGAGCTTTCATGGTGCACAGCCCAACACTTCCCAGGATCCAGGGAAGACGCTTTTCACCGCTCCCAATCTATTTCACAGCCCGGGCAGCCCTCCAGTCCATTACTACTCACGCATTAGCAGCTATTTGCCAAAATCACTAATAATAATGTCCTATTTACTCCAGCTCTGGCTATTTCCAACCAAAACTTTTCCCAAATGGAGCATTCGAGGGAATATTCCTTTTATGGGCTGTCTCTACATCCGTTAGCCTACATCTTCAAAGCGATGGCTACCTAACGTTTCCTTTTATCGATGGTTTTTGAAGGGTGATGCACCAACACTACCAAATCAATGGCAAATTGATTGCCAATCACTGACTACAGTGAAGCCAGGACTTTACCTCAAGACTTTATAATAAAGTTAATGATTCTGCAGATTTGAAACAACTTCTGTCTCACTCTGCCATTGCTGGCTCTTGAAACGATGCAGACTGACTGCATTCTACTTGTTATTGTTCGCAAATCGTGACTGACTATGACATTTAGGGCTTGATAAACTGATGGTGTGTTAATATTTTCTCTGATAATTATTTTCCCTTTCCTTTTTATTTCAAAGCCTACTTCTCATTTGATTCTATTTGGGATAGCTACGGGTTTGAGTCCAACCCGTGATTGGAAAAAAGAAGTAATCATTTTGCTTCATGTTTCCTTCGGAAAAAAAAAAATTGTACCCAAATAGAAAAAAATGGCGGCACTTCCATAAGCACAGAGAAAAATCAGTGTCCTTTTTTGGATCTATTTTTTACCATTTTTGAATTGATACTAATGATTATTTATGCTCTTTCAGCTGAAAGTTCATAAAATCACCAGAGTTCTCATTCAATAAATGTTTAGCAGTCACCAGAGACTTCTCTCAATTAAAAAGGTTAGAATTGGAGAAAGAGAGAGGGGGAAAAGTAAATTTTTCTTATCTGTAAATATTATTTATCCAGGAAGACCTGGGGGAATTCTCACTCGTATTGAACTTTGGTAGGAAAAATCAAGAGGACAGATAAAAATTGTTTTGTGATCGCTGCAAGAGCTGGTTAAACATTTTCTAACAAAGCCATCCTCTCGCTGAGAACTACAGATCCGCTGAAAATCGATACTTCTGGTGATCTGCATGAAACCTAGCGGAGCGTCTTCTGTTGCAATTTATCAGATGTTCGTTATTTAATTTCATTCATGCTTTCTACTTTGGTGTGACTTGGGAGTTGGAAATTGTCTCAGGCTGTGCTTTACATGTTTCTTGGTGGGCTCGGAATGCCCTTTCTTTTTCCTGACTGCTTTGCTATTGCTCTCCATCGTGACTTTAAGAGTCTGGGCCACTTGGGTTGATGCCGCGGAGCTGAGCACAGCGTGTTGCCGAAGGAGGTCGGGCACCTTTTGCACTGCACTTCTCCACTGGGCCAGGGCAAGAGAGTAGTGCTAATAAAATAAAACAAGTAACAATACAACCGGGATGATAATAAAAGTAATGCTAATAACTGAGGTATGCTCCCAATGCACACAAGGAAAAAAGATAAGTGATTTAGACCAGTGAAAAAGCCAAGGGACAGCCCGTCTAAGAAGTAGCGCCCACAGCTACCGGACAGGACCGTTGCAGCCATCACGGAGCGACAAATGAGTTCCTGCCAAATTCTGCCATCCTTCCCCCCGAAGGATGTGAGTGCTTCACTTTAACACCCGGTAGGTCTCGCTGCCCGTTTATGTTGGTGCAGAGGCAGATGCGTTTAACTCAAAGTCTCGTCGAGGTGTCTGTGGCTATTTACCCAGCAGCTTACAGATTTGTTCAAAGGCAGCCTTGCCTCCGCCAGCCTCAGCGGCAGCGCTGCCTTTGTTTGAGCTGGTTTTAACCTCCCTAACAACAACAACTCCCATGGTCAACATGACCCTGGTGCCAGAAAGCGGGACGTGCGAGTGCGTCTACGTGCCTGTGCCTGTACCTCGGCACATACCTAATTCCAACCCTACCAAGGCAATT
>NW_009269998.1:1288787-1295650 GCF_000687185.1 Egretta garzetta
GCGGTGACTGCCTGCTGAGCGGGGCGCTGAGGGTCCTACAGTGTATTTAAAAATAAAAACATTACCAGAAAATGCAATACCACCACTTTTCAGGTTACTTACAAACCCTGAAGCATACCTTGTACTGTTTAATAACCGCTTGTCTAAGAAGTCCCCTATAGAAAGGGAAGCGGAGCTTACAAAAGTACGGCAAACTACAGAAAGCAGATCTAGGTATCTAGAAAGCTTAGATGAAGTATTTCCTTCTCCCTTTACATAACTCAGGATCATTCTTATCCTATTTTGAGGTTTATCTATTTTATTGTGTCTATCTTTCTATTTCATCTACCCCATCCAGTTGCTACTCTCTAGTAATACACAATTCTATTTACAGATATATTTACATCTATTTATAGATACATAAAATATATTAAAACTATGATGGCATGAACACAAGGCTTTTGTGAAACAAATGACTTAATTTCAGCAGAAAACACTGTATTTGCCTGTGCAACAGTGTGTGTCTACACACACATCTACCATATTATTATTACATACCCATATAATCTGTGTGAGTGTATATATATACACGCACACTCAGTAGATTTCCATATTCACATATACATAAAACAGTGGATGACACGTCCCCTGATAAAACCTGTTATTTCAACACTTCAAGTGAAAAGTGTTAAAATAAATGGCTCATCACATACAATGTGTTAAAATAAATGTTTATTTCAACACTATGTGTATCATAGCCATTTATTTCAACACTTCCCGTTTCTCAAGGCTCACACAACCAAGAGTAGGAGAACTGGTAGCGATACCTAAGGTAGTTGAAGCACACAGCCCTACTCATCTGCTTGCCATAGGATGAGTAGGAAGTTATTTGACACTTTTTTTTTTCTCCCAGCAATAAATGGAAACTACCTACCTTGACTGTTCATGGGGATCTGCATGTGTCTGTAGGCTGGTGGGCTGTATCATCATTTGGAAAGAAGAAGGGCCATACCAAAGTCTGTTGAGATATTTGGAAAGCAAACTGCTGCTACCAGGGTAGGGTTGGGAAAAGAAGCAAAGCATGAGGGCTTTTGACGCTTTCGCTTTGCGGTTTTGGAGTTTGACACAAAAGGGATCTGGGCAGATGAGAGACTCATGAACAAAAGCAAAAACCAGAGCTGTTCATGCTGAAGGCTGGAAGGGTTGTGATTTTTGCAGGACCAGTTATAATCTGGTGATCAGATTGTGAGTTAGGAGAGAAAAGCTGGGTTCCCGCTGAAAATACTTTCTTGGGAGGATTCTTCAGCTCCCAAGACTTGCCTTATTTATTTATTTTCATAACAGAACCTGAAGGATCTTTAGAGCAGAAGCTTTCCAGCTTTAGGCGGTCTCTAAAGTACAAATACAGTCATTGGGAGCTTCATGTTGGTGCGTTTAGATTAATTACTGCCAACATCCGAACTTGCTCCTAGAAGCTGAGCTTGGACATTGCATTATATGCCAGTGTTAAACTAGCATCACTCTCTTTCTCTGCCTTATTTTGGGAGGAAAGCACAAGAAGCTGCCATTCTCTGGTAGTTCCCTTGGAGCTGGAGGGCACCAGGCCTTGAGAGATCAGTCTCTAAGGGACAGAGGCAGGATGAGGATAAAGAAATTTAAATAATGCACAAAATACGCACCAAAACTCCACACACTACGAGTCCCCTCTGAGCAATATTTACCGCTAACTTGCCTGCAATGTTTTCTTACAGCAGTCCTCCTTTGAAAAAACTCTCAAAGCATGATTAGAGATTGGCCAGGCCTTAGCAAGACAGCGTGGCCTTAAGAAGATAAACACTTGGCAGGGGGTTCTCTTTTCTTTGCCTTGTACTTCTTCTTCCCTGAAATTGCAGATCTGTGTGCTGGTCCGGACAGAGCACAGACCCACAAATTAAACTAATGAAACGTTAGCGAAGACTTTGCAACCAGCACACCCTGTCAGAAGTCTTCTTTTGCACGCAGACAATGAAAAACGGAGAGCACGGTTTCACCAACCCACAAATAAACGCAGTGCCTTGAGCCAAGCCACCGCACAGTGCTAGTTGCCTATATTCAAACATCTCTCTTCCTGTAAAGTTATCTTCCTCTCGTGTCACCTTTGGCAGATAAAACACTATAATCATTTTGTAGCAGAAGAGTGTACAACGCAATGAAAGTTCTCCAGAAGAAAAAAAAAAAAAAAAAAATGTTTTCACCCTTTCGCTGTCTTCAGATGTGATTAGTTCCAGAAAGAGGAGGTATCATCACTGCTTTGAAGGCACTGTAGGTTATAAGATTGGTCCTCAGAAGCTGGCAACATGTAATAAAAGCGCTTTATTCCTAAACATCAATCAGTTTCAAGAATGGCAGCTGCTCACAGAATGGTAATAATGGAAATATTCGGCTAATAACTACCGTAGACATTAAAACACTGTATGACAGACGTGCCGTGCTCGTTACACAAGAACACTTTCTGATAATTACGGTTTTATAACTAGGTACATGCGTTTCTAAATATTTAGTTCCTTACCCTTCGGTATTTTTGTAATGAAATTTACATGACAAGACTTAATTTTCCATCAAAGAAAAGGACCCCCCCACCCCAACAGAGAGTTGATACCTTGGCTTTAGCCGAGACCTTGGCTGCGCGCGGATGACGATTCTAAAGAAAGGCTTTTCCTTCTGTTCCTTCTTTTTAATAACCTTCACAACCGCAGGAAGTTTCATGCCATTTCTTTAGCTGAGAGCGTACGGCAAGCTGAAGAGTTAATGCCTTAATGGAAAGCAAAATAATAGCACGGCCGTGCTGTGTAAACTATTTGTGGCATAAAGGAAGCACAAACCTTATTTGCGGAGGCCTTTACTAGCTCTGGATATATTATCGAGGCTTGGTAATTAAAACATGGTTCTATCAGTCCTGCTGGTGACCAGGCACCCAACTCAACGCCGATTTCACGATGAAATGATACACCTGTACCGTTACTCTGCTTTCTGCATTAATAAAAAATAACAGCATTAACAGGCCTAAATACTCATTTGTTTGATGTATTCAGAGCAACGTAAGGGGATGCGAGGGAATTTAGTGTATTGCTCTGTCAGATCATTTTAATTGTTATCCAATGAGGGCAGCTCAGAGGGTGAGTAAGGGACTTAATTTATGTACTTACTCATCCCCTCGGCTTCCGCTGAAGAAAAATGATGGCAACACAACTCCTAAACTGCTTTCGCTGGTCTTCAGTGATCAAAGTAAAGGCCAATTAGCAGAAAGCCGGGGGCCCACAACGTGTTTGTTGATTTTAAAATACCGATCAGAACACATGCTACTGCTGCTGAGCACGTCCCAGCAATGCCTGGCACTTAGGCAGAGCCTTTTGGGAGAGGACACCCAAACGCTATACCAAGGTGTAATATTTTTATCTCACCAAAGAGCAAGGGTGCAAGGGGAGGCCGGGAAGTCCGTGTGTGGAGAGAGCAATTCCAGCTGAGCACAAGAGGCCCTCCTGGTCCACAACCCCCTTCGCCCTTGGCCCAGGAGGCCATATTGCCCCTTTCTCCAAAACCGGTGGTAATTTAAAGGATACTTTTTTTAGAGGTATGCTTTGTAAATCAACTCAAGCAGTCTCCTCTTAGAGGTGAATTACATACTCACATCCTGGGCACCTTGCTCTGCCTTTTCATGGATGAATTTTTATGCCCATCCAAGCCTCAGCCTCAGCACGGGAACACGGCTGTTCGCAGAAGCATACAGGACTGTCGCTGGCTGTTGCCATCACCCATAAAGGAATTATGTTCTCCTCCCTTCCTGTTTTTCTCTAATCTAAAATAAAATGTGTCTGAAAGAATCGATTCACCCCAGGGGCCAGTACCTTTGGGCAAAACTGGGTTGCTTCCCTGCTCTTCTTGGTCACGCAGAATTATTAGGAGTTCTGAAGGCTATTTTGAGCGATCAATGTACATATGAAAACGAAGAGAGCCCATTTGCATGAGCTATCGCTGACATAATACTGTGTATGGAACGCTCAAAGAGGAAGACTCACAAAAGCCTAAACGTTCCATGTGAAACTCTAACACATCTGTTCAGCACTGAAAAGCCAGCATTTAAGTCCAAAGCGCTAGAGAGCCGAGACAAGTGCATTTTTGGAATCAAAACAAATGCTGGTAATTTAAGAAAATACTATGAAGCACACAAAGACTGTACAATGCCATATGTTGCACAATGCATCTGGTAATCAGTTTAGTGTATATGCCAAATTTACTAGAAGCCCAAATAGGCTTAAGTTCTTTATTCAGAAATTGAAAAAGTAAACTATAAGCATTATAAACATGGTGCACTTGCAATTAGGAAAAAAAACCAAAAAACCAAACCACGTGGATTTTTCTTTTTACTTACAGAACACAAATAAAAATTAATCTCCCAAATTATAACCCGTGATGAATACATGTCCAAGCTTCACTTCTGATCAACAGCTTTCACAGACTCACAGTTTTAGGGCATGGTGTATTCTACAGCATACAAGATAAATGTGGTTTTTAAGTTATTTTACACCCGATGTTTACTTCTATTTTGCAGGTTTCAAGTCATGAAGGCTTTATGCTGTCATTTGTGATTCTATACACAATACGTTACCGAAGATGCCATCAAACACAGATGTACAAGCAACCTTGCATGTGCTGTGGTCCTAAATCAAATATGAATCCACAGTTACAGTATTAAAAATACAGTAGAAATCCCTAATTCAAGTGGGCAGTATCACCTATAAAGCCAAAATAAATGGAGTAGGATAATAGTTTTCAGACTTGGGTTACAGTGTCAATGCAGAGACTTGAGCTGTGTTAACTCACCAAGCTTGATCTTGCTTGCCAGAGCATGCCTGTCAATATTTAGCTCCCAGGGAGCATGTCACGAGTCTTTACAAAAACTAGTTTAAATACAAAATACTATAGCAGCTGCTGTGATCCTTTTTCTAACAGTGAGATTAAATTGCTGAAATTTGTTTTGAGCTTTTTAAACCAGGAAATGTGTGCCATATACCTACTGTAACCAGAATATGAGAAACAGCATTAAGGGATTGCAATGCTGTTATTAGGGCTTATTAAAATACAGAAAAAACACCGGATGCTTTACGTTAACTGATTGGAAGATACTTTAATGTCAAGCATACAAGTATCACTTTCTCCTGTGATACCAGATTAGGAAATGGAGTCGGCTAAAACCAGACACATCTGTGTTTCTGAAAAAAAAAGAAGTCTACACCTGCACCAGAAAAAAGAGAATCATTTACTTGCCTAACTGCCAGAATTTCATCACAAAGTGTAGGCACACGCTATCTTAGACATTTGATGGAGACACCTGAACTAGGAATACACGAGCCTCAAATTTCTGATGCAGTCAATGGAGCAAGAAAGGAACCCACCTCTGAGAATGCCCGTCTCCTTACGGAGAGGAGGTAGACGCTTAGCCTCCTGGTGAAGTGCCTGGCGTTGAGCGGGGTGACCCTCGGCTCTACCTGGTTAGCACGCCCGTGAGATCCCCAGCAGTGCGTGCCTGTCACCAGCTGTGTCTTAGTAAGTCCTTGGCCTCTTTGGGGACAGCTTGGAAGGGCTCTCGGATGCAGAGGGGTCCTGGCAGGAGCAGCAGCTCAGGAAGGCATCGGAGGTAGAATCATAGAATTGTTTAGGTTGGAAAAACCCTTTGAGATCACCAAGTCCAACCATTACCCTAACCCTGCCATCCCACCACTAAACCCTGGCCCTGAACACCTCACCTGCCCAGCTTTTAAATCCCCCCAGGGATGGGGACACAACCCTTTCCCTGGGCAGCCCCTTCCAGTGCTTGACAACCCTTTCATTGAAGAAATTTTTCCTAATGTCCAACCTAAACCTTCCCTGGCACAATTTGAGGCCATAGGCACCTCATAGCAGTGTAAGCCAAAGAGGGCACCACTGCTGCCTGCCTTCTCCACCCAGCAAACCTTTGGCTCAGGCAATCTTATTTATGAGAAACAGAGAGAAATAGCAAAGGACATTGGAGGGAGCCCTGGAAAAAGCCCAAGTTTGGAAAAGAGATAGTAAGAGTGACAGCATTTTTTTATTTTTGAAGACTCTTTTACCACCCCACACTATCTGACTTTAAACCGTAAGCTGGGGATGTTTTCGGAGCTGTAAAATAGTGAGCCCCAAAGAAAAAAAAATAGACATCAGAAACAAATCTGTATGCCAGCCCCATGCAGGAGGGAGCTCCTTCCAAAAATGCCCATCGACAAGACGGACAAGGCTTGGGGTGACTTCCCTGCCTCTGGCAGGGTTTACCTCCTCTCTGGATACCTGCCAAGGACCGATCCTCCAATGTGTTTTTATGAACAACAAAGATGCAAGCGATCTCTTTGTTATTTCAATAAACCACACCGCACCACGCACCAGCTGTTTTCAAAACATTTCGCAGAAAAAGAAGTTGCCACCAGATCCTCCTTGGAGGTCGGAATTCTTCAAATCCCACCTTCAGTAAGTTCTGAAGAAGCTGTTCAATGTGTAAGAAAAAGGAACCGATTCTTAAAAGCCTCGTCTGACAATATCTTCTCTGCAAGTGCTCCTGATGCCCAGAATTTATTGGGGCCTAGGATGAGAAGATTTCTCTGAGTACTCCCTACTAAAGTCTAAGCAGCTCTTCAGTGGGCGTATATCCCAAACCGGGTGAAAATATGCCAAAGCTGGTGTATGCAATAGGCAGGCAGCTGAGGTGGCATTAACAGGGGAAGCGCAGCAATAACTGACAGGGTGTAAGATAAGCTCACCCCAGCCAAAATGTGGACTGGAGTAATCATACATACTTCTGAAAACCAACAGGTCATTCAATAGGACCATGAAAT
>NW_009269998.1:1299276-1312476 GCF_000687185.1 Egretta garzetta
AAAAAAAAGTTTCTTGTAAAACTCTCTCTCTCTTGCCAGTGCTCAGGCTTTGGCTAACAAAAGGGTCACGGAGCTGGACCACAGGAGGCTGCTCAGTAGCATTACAGGTGCACTGGGGTTGCTTTATCCCCCACAGCTGTGTGAACAGCACATTAGGTTTCAAGCTCCAGCAGAGATGTTAATCCAGATTTAAGTCTCAGCTGTGGCCTATTCTTTAGTGTTTATGAACTACCTTGTCAAGTGAGCACCTTGGAGCACTTTATTTAGTGCCAGGTTCCTCCACGTAAAGGTTGTTTCAGTGACAGAACTACTGAAGTCCCTTTATCTAAAACATCTGCTAAGTGAATGAGGCTGGATAAGGAGTATACAAAAATGGACCCATGCTTTGTCCTCAGACACTCATACAGCAACTCCAAAGATGCTGTAAACTTCATTTAGATGCAGACTCACTGAGATATAGAGGCTCCCTGAGAAACTCCTCTTTCCATGACCCCTCTCCAAAGGGAAAAAGCATTGCGTCCATCATTATTAAACCCATTACTGCTTGCTGAGAGCATTTTGTATTATTAGTTCATGACTGATTAAAAAACTCAAATAATCAGGAATAAGAAAAAAAAAAAAAAAAAAAATGTTTTCACCCTTTCGCTGTCTTCAGATGTGATTAGTTCCAGAAAGAGGAGGTATCATCACTGCTTTGAAGGCACTGTAGGTTATAAGATTGGTCCTCAGAAGCTGGCAACATGTAATAAAAGCGCTTTATTCCTAAACATCAATCAGTTTCAAGAATGGCAGCTGCTCACAGAATGGTAATAATGGAAATATTCGGCTAATAACTACCGTAGACATTAAAACACTGTATGACAGACGTGCCATGCTCGTTACACAAGAACACTTTCTGATAATTACGGTTTTATAACTAGGTACATGCGTTTCTAAATATTTAGTTCCTTACCCTTCGGTATTTTTGTAATGAAATTTACATGACAAGACTTAATTTTCCATCAAAGAAAAGGACCCCCCCACCCCAACAGAGAGTTGATACCTTGGCTTTAGCCGAGACCTTGGCTGCGCGCGGATGACGATTCTAAAGAAAGGCTTTTCCTTCTGTTCCTTCTTTTTAATAACCTTCACAACCGCAGGAAGTTTCATGCCATTTCTTTAGCTGAGAGCGTACGGCAAGCTGAAGAGTTAATGCCTTAATGGAAAGCAAAATAATAGCACGGCCGTGCTGTGTAAACTATTTGTGGCATAAAGGAAGCACAAACCTTATTTGCGGAGGCCTTTACTAGCTCTGGATATATTATCGAGGCTTGGTAATTAAAACATGGTTCTATCAGTCCTGCTGGTGACCAGGCACCCAACTCAACGCCGATTTCACGATGAAATGATACACCTGTACCGTTACTCTGCTTTCTGCATTAATAAAAAATAACAGCATTAACAGGCCTAAATACTCATTTGTTTGATGTATTCAGAGCAACGTAAGGGGATGCGAGGGAATTTAGTGTATTGCTCTGTCAGATCATTTTAATTGTTATCCAATGAGGGCAGCTCAGAGGGTGAGTAAGGGACTTAATTTATGTACTTACTCATCCCCTCGGCTTCCGCTGAAGAAAAATGATGGCAACACAACTCCTAAACTGCTTTCGCTGGTCTTCAGTGATCAAAGTAAAGGCCAATTAGCAGAAAGCCGGGGGCCCACAACGTGTTTGTTGATTTTAAAATACCGATCAGAACACATGCTACTGCTGCTGAGCACGTCCCAGCAATGCCTGGCACTTAGGCAGAGCCTTTTGGGAGAGGACACCCAAACGCTATACCAAGGTGTAATATTTTTATCTCACCAAAGAGCAAGGGTGCAAGGGGAGGCCGGGAAGTCCGTGTGTGGAGAGAGCAATTCCAGCTGAGCACAAGAGGCCCTCCTGGTCCACAACCCCCTTCGCCCTTGGCCCAGGAGGCCATATTGCCCCTTTCTCCAAAACCGTTGGTAATTTAAAGGATACTTTTTTTAGAGGTATGCTTTGTAAATCAACTCAAGCAGTCTCCTCTTAGAGGTGAATTACATACTCACATCCTGGGCACCTTGCTCTGCCTTTTCATGGATGAATTTTTATGCCCATCCAAGCCTCAGCCTCAGCACGGGAACACGGCTGTTCGCAGAAGCATACAGGACTGTTGCTGGCTGTTGCCATCACCCATAAAGGAATTATGTTCTCCTCCCTTCCTGTTTTTCTCTAATCTAAAATAAAATGTGTCTGAAAGAATCGATTCACCCCAGGGGCCAGTACCTTTGGGCAAAACTGGGTTGCTTCCCTGCTCTTCTTGGTCACGCAGAATTATTAGGAGTTCTGAAGGCTATTTTGAGCGATCAATGTACATATGAAAACGAAGAGAGCCCATTTGCATGAGCTATCGCTGACATAATACTGTGTATGGAACGCTCAAAGAGGAAGACTCACAAAAGCCTAAACGTTCCATGTGAAACTCTAACACATCTGTTCAGCACTGAAAAGCCAGCATTTAAGTCCAAAGCGCTAGAGAGCCGAGACAAGTGCATTTTTGGAATCAAAACAAATGCTGGTAATTTAAGAAAATACTATGAAGCACACAAAGACTGTACAATGCCATATGTTGCACAATGCATCTGGTAATCAGTTTAGTGTATATGCCAAATTTACTAGAAGCCCAAATAGGCTTAAGTTCTTTATTCAGAAATTGAAAAAGTAAACTATAAGCATTATAAACATGGTGCACTTGCAATTAGGAAAAAAAACCAAAAAACCAAACCACGTGGATTTTTCTTTTTACTTACAGAACACAAATAAAAATTAATCTCCCAAATTATAACCCGTGATGAATACATGTCCAAGCTTCACTTCTGATCAACAGCTTTCACAGACTCACAGTTTTAGGGCATGGTGTATTCTACAGCATACAAGATAAATGTGGTTTTTAAGTTATTTTACACCCGATGTTTACTTCTATTTTGCAGGTTTCAAGTCATGAAGGCTTTATGCTGTCATTTGTGATTCTATACACAATACGTTACCGAAGATGCCATCAAACACAGATGTACAAGCAACCTTGCATGTGCTGTGGTCCTAAATCAAATATGAATCCACAGTTACAGTATTAAAAATACAGTAGAAATCCCTAATTCAAGTGGGCAGTATCACCTATAAAGCCAAAATAAATGGAGTAGGATAATAGTTTTCAGACTTGGGTTACAGTGTCAATGCAGAGACTTGAGCTGTGTTAACTCACCAAGCTTGATCTTGCTTGCCAGAGCATGCCTGTCAATATTTAGCTCCCAGGGAGCATGTCACGAGTCTTTACAAAAACTAGTTTAAATACAAAATACTATAGCAGCTGCTGTGATCCTTTTTCTAACAGTGAGATTAAATTGCTGAAATTTGTTTTGAGCTTTTTAAACCAGGAAATGTGTGCCATATACCTACTGTAACCAGAATATGAGAAACAGCATTAAGGGATTGCAATGCTGTTATTAGGGCTTATTAAAATACAGAAAAAACACCGGATGCTTTACGTTAACTGATTGGAAGATACTTTAATGTCAAGCATACAAGTATCACTTTCTCCTGTGATACCAGATTAGGAAATGGAGTCGGCTAAAACCAGACACATCTGTGTTTCTGAAAAAAAAAGAAGTCTACACCTGCACCAGAAAAAAGAGAATCATTTACTTGCCTAACTGCCAGAATTTCATCACAAAGTGTAGGCACACGCTATCTTAGACATTTGATGGAGACACCTGAACTAGGAATACACGAGCCTCAAATTTCTGATGCAGTCAATGGAGCAAGAAAGGAACCCACCTCTGAGAATGCCCGTCTCCTTACGGAGAGGAGGTAGACGCTTAGCCTCCTGGTGAAGTGCCTGGCGTTGAGCGGGGTGACCCTCGGCTCTACCTGGTTAGCACGCCCGTGAGATCCCCAGCAGTGCGTGCCTGTCACCAGCTGTGTCTTAGTAAGTCCTTGGCCTCTTTGGGGACAGCTTGGAAGGGCTCTCGGATGCAGAGGGGTCCTGGCAGGAGCAGCAGCTCAGGAAGGCATCGGAGGTAGAATCATAGAATTGTTTAGGTTGGAAAAACCCTTTGAGATCACCAAGTCCAACCATTACCCTAACCCTGCCATCCCACCACTAAACCCTGGCCCTGAACACCTCACCTGCCCAGCTTTTAAATCCCCCCAGGGATGGGGACACGACCCTTTCCCTGGGCAGCCCCTTCCAGTGCTTGACAACCCTTTCATTGAAGAAATTTTTCCTAATGTCCAACCTAAACCTTCCCTGGCACAACTTGAGGCCATAGGCACCTCATAGCAGTGTAAGCCAAAGAGGGCACCACTGCTGCCTGCCTTCTCCACCCAGCAAACCTTTGGCTCAGGCAATCTTATTTATGAGAAACAGAGAGAAATAGCAAAGGACATTGGAGGGAGCCCTGGAAAAAGCCCAAGTTTGGAAAAGAGATAGTAAGAGTGACAGCATTTTTTTATTTTTGAAGACTCTTTTACCACCCCACACTATCTGACTTTAAACCGTAAGCTGGGGATGTTTTCGGAGCTGTAAAATAGTGAGCCCCAAAGAAAAAAAAATAGACATCAGAAACAAATCTGTATGCCAGCCCCATGCAGGAGGGAGCTCCTTCCAAAAATGCCCATCGACAAGACGGACAAGGCTTGGGGTGACTTCCCTGCCTCTGGCAGGGTTTACCTCCTCTCTGGATACCTGCCAAGGACTGATCCTCCAATGTGTTTTTATGAACAACAAAGATGCAAGTGATCTCTTTGTTATTTCAATAAACCACATCGCACCACGCACCAGGTGTTTTCAAAATATTTCGCAGGAAAAGAAGTTGCCACCAGATCCTCCTTGGAGGTCGGAATTCTTCAAATCCCACCTTCAGTAAGTTCTGAAGAAGCTGTTCAATGTGTAAGAAAAAGGAACCGATTCTTAAAAGCCTCGTCTGACAATATCTTCTCTGCAAGTGCTCCTGATGCCCAGAATTTATTGGGGCCTAGGATGAGAAGATTTCTCTGAGTACTCCCTACTAAAGTCTAAGCAGCTCTTCAGTGGGCGTATATCCCAAACCGGGTGAAAATATGCCAAAGCTGGTGTATGCAATAGGCAGGCAGCTGAGGTGGCATTAACAGGGGAAGCGCAGCAATAACTGACAGGGTGTAAGATAAGCTCACCCCAGCCAAAATGTGGACTGGAGTAATCATACATACTTCTGAAAACCAACAGGTCATTCAATAGGACCATGAAATACATAGAAACGGCCAGACGCAACCCTAACACCGTTAACCACGTCTTCATCGGCATGCTCGCTCGCAAAAAACCCCACGGCTTTCTCCTCGGTTTGAGCTGCCCGTGACAAAGCTCTTCACAGCACCAGCCTTGCCTCAGTGCTGAGCCAGGTGGGGTACCACATATTTTACAGACAGGTCTCACATCATTAAAAACATCCTCCCTCGAACTGCTGCCACAGCCGCGCAATGGATTTCTCGTTCTGAAACAGTGGGACGCTGCGCTCGGCAGTTCTCACTCGGCTCTCGCTTAACCCAGATCGCGGCGGCTCAATCCCCAACTACGAGTGTCTTTTGGGATTTAAACAGGACTTACACACGGTTCATGTCAGTAGGCAAGACATTTGCAATCACCTGTAGGAATTGCAAGTTGATCATAAATTGGAAAACTGAATTACTACAGTGGGTTTCCTAAAAGATTTTGTCGGATACGCTTGTATATCCCATGTGTGAGCAGGATACCTGTATAGGTCGTTCTATACAACGGTGTGCTTGCATGAAAAGACACATTAAAATGCAGATCCCTTAGCTGACTACTATTTATTAGTTGCATTCTTTTGAAAGGTAAAAAAAAAAAAAAAAAAAAGCTCTGATGGTTGTGAAATACTTTTATAAATGCTTCTGGCAATAACTCACCAGGGATGATGTGATGCCCAGTGAAATACAAACCCAGGATCTACGCAGTTAGACAAATCTGCTATATTTTGTGTTCTATATTTTATGTGTGAAGTTGGCATTAGGATTTATTCATCATTCAAGTAGGATACTAAAAACTACAGAATGTTAGCAGGATTTAGGTGAATAAAGATGTATTCACTGTGGTGAGTTCACCGTAAATCATAGCTAACCAGTGGTAGAACTTTCAGGGGCTGCTCCTACATGGAAGCAGGACGGCAGCAAGAACTATGTCCTTTTGGTGCTGCTGGATATAAAGCAAAGCCCTGGGTTTAAAGTTGTTCCAAGGATTATTTTTCTTTTCTAAACCCCCGTATCTGGCTGTCAAAACATCCCACAACTGGATTTACCCCAGCAAGCACAGTTTCATATAACTGTGAAACTTTCTCTCTAAGCCCCTTCCTGACCCATTTCTAAACCACATCAAACCAGTGTTTTGTAGGTAGCGAGCATGGTGGGAGAGCCAGCATCCTCACAGAGATGCCTAAGCCACTGAGGCTACCGAGACCACTGAACCCGGCGGAAGAGCTAGTAGGCAATACAGAAGTTGGGGTGTACTGCCAGCGGCGGTGGTATCCCCAGACTGATGGTGGAAGACGGACGTCAGTTGGCCTATCCTGCAAGCACAGCTGTCCCACAGAGAGAAGGAAGAACAGTTAAAGGTGTCCCTGCTCATGGCAGGGGGGTTGGACAAGATGACCTCTAAAGGTCCCTTCTAACCCAAACCATTCTATGATTCTACGAACAGGAGGAAGCTCCATGCTAACAAGCGTTAAATTAAGAAGTAATTTTTTCTACTTATTTGTTAGCTCATATTTCAATGTTAAATGTGTTGCAATTTTTTTTTCCCCCATAAAGGTAAAACCATGTTTATCCATCAGGTAAGATGAGAATATGTCCTCCACTGAATACAGATGGGCTCTACAACCAGTACATGCCACGTGGTGACTAAAGCAAATCAATATGCAAAGTAAGATACGGAAAAAAATGAACATGCTTAAGACACACTAGGTCAGTACTCAGGGGTTTTAACCTCTGCTGATACAACTGTTAATCAGAATTGTTTACAAACTCTGCCAGATTCTTGTTTTTGGGGGGGAATTACAATTAGAACTTCTGCTCTGTGAGTGACAGGTACAGTTTATAATTTCCACAGAAGACGGTTGCCTCATTGATCACTCTCAAGCACCACCTGTATCACAAACCCTGCTGTTGATTCGGGTACGGAATAACAAGTCAGCAGAAAAGATAATTATGGACCTTGCATGATCAACAGCAGGGAGCTTGTAACATTGATGTGCGTTCGTGTGAATTTGGACCCTATTTCCTTTGTCAGGTCTTTCCTCTGCCTCCTACAGCAAAGCTCCCTGAAGTCTCATAACCTGTATGAATCCATCATGTGCATAACACCAAAGCTTTGCAGACCTCCAGGCCAACTTGAATGCTACTGCCTGAAATTATCCGCTTTGTGCTCCAGCCCAGGACCATAGGGTTAACCACTCAGAATTACTGCTTCTGTTCAAAATGTGCTTCTGCCTTGCCAGCAACACTGAGAGCAGAAAGCTAGGCCCAATGTAAACTTGTGCGATTGCTGGAGGCGGGGCGGCAAGCCAGAGGGACCCTTCTACCCAGCCACCGAGCAGCCGCTGGGATATCACAAGGCACGTGGTTCTCACAGTTTAGACATGCTTTTGTAGTGAGCCTTCCAATTGTATGAAAGACCGGAGAGTTATACCGCGGGCCACCACAGCCTCTAGTCCTCGTTCAAACTGTACTTGGAAGTCAAAAGACATTTTGACTTCATTGTGACCATCCGGGGAGAAAGGTGAGCAAGATCAGATGGAGAGCTGCTGAGGCTTAATGGAAAACAAACCTAGCAGTAGACTTCACCAGGGCTTTTCTCAATTTTTGTTATTTTGATCAATGTCTATTTGAAATTCTTGATAGTATTTTAATTCCTGTGTTAGAATAAACTGAAAAGTACTTAAATGCCAAGTATTTTTCAAATAAATAATTCATAAGATACTTAAAGCGGTTATATTTAAATGACCTCCAAAATGAATTGTAGTAAGTTTTTTTATGATAGAAATATATCAGTTTTCAACACAATAACCTTCCAAAGATATGACACAAAAATATTCTGAGCGATTTTTTTGTGAGTGTTTGCTTAAAATTGGAAGAGGTGATCCCAAGAGGAAGAGACACCCTCTCCCCTAGACCTGACAGACACGGGAAGACAATCAACTTGTGCTGGCAAAGACGACACCAATGGTTTCCATTTTGCTGATATTACTGGAAGGAGAAATTTGCTGTTCCTGATGGATTTACACCTCCTCATCAGGTCACAGTTTGCATTCACCTCCACACATGACTGTAACCAAGCTTAAACATAAGACCCTGCTCCACCAAGCCTGTCTTAACATGCTTTGACTTCTCTTTTACTTTCCCTATTCGCTTCCATCCTTTGTGAATCAAGACTATGACTCCAAGTTGCTAACTATGAGAGCACTCTTTACTTAATCACGTTAATCCATACCATTGTATGGGCCGATCTCCCATTTTATCTACCTGCACCCAGATGAAAACCATGCGTTCTCTCACCCACGCTCGGGGCAAGCTAGGCCACAGTGATTCTTATTTTTACCATAATACGTCTGAGTAGAGTTTACGGTTTTATCTGAATCACCTTCTGACATTCGCCTTTGGTAGCCATCAGTAAGACTTGATGGCTTAGCGGTTATCTGTTTATTAAAAAACCCCACTCACCTGGGAAATGAATTATTTCAACTGGACACATTCTGTATGAGCTTTGATGTAAACAGTAAATCCAGAGCGTTCAACAACACTAGTGTCGAGATTAATCTCATTACAGCCTATTAAAAGCGGAGAATGCAGCCGATCGCATTTCCAAAACCTCGTACAGACCAGCAACAGTTAACGATGATTTGATGGTTTTCTAGGAGTTTGGAACAAATACTTGGCTTTTAGTCTGAGAGCAACGCTGGACGTTTCTGTCTGATGCTTGGGGGATTCAGCCAACTAACAGATACATTTGGTGAAGAATCTCATTCTAGTCATGCCCTCCCTTCCTAATTTCCCTTTTCACTGTTTTGTCGTCTTTGCCTGTTCCTCAGGGAACCAAGTGATTGATAGCCTAATCCAATGACTGTATTACAGCTGCCTCAACTTGGACTCTTTTCCTTATCATTAGCAGTTAGCCTATGGTTAAATTCACAGCTCACTGCTTGGTACAGCCCCTGAGATTTAAGGGTCTGGCCTTTAGAAAATATTTAACATAAAATTGAAATCTTGACATACTGAGAATTCAGTTCTCTGCAAGGCTTCTTTAATTAATCCAATGTACTGTACCATTGTTCTATATGAGGCTGTGACATGGTGAACTGTTACCGGAGCTCGCAGAGATGTATAATTCTAAATTAAACACTCACTTACATGTACCTACACTGCATTTGTTTCCCGCGTACATGTGCATGAATGTGAAAATTTAAATTCAATCTATACCAATAATAAAACGCAAACCAATTACACTTCAAGAGTAAAGACTTTTCATTCATTTCAAGCTCGGAATAAGCTTTTTTTTTTCAAAGTAAGAGGAGGAGAAAACACAGCTCTGTTCAAATGCTGTGTGTAAAGATTCATGCTCCATTCTTTTTCCAGGACTCGTTTAATCTTTCGGTGAATGAAAACAATTATGATCATTTTTAATCAACTACCAACGGCACCTGTGCTAAAAAGCGCAAAGCTTTTTCTGGGTGGGAAGGAAAGTGGCGAAAAAAATACTAAAAGTGGAACAAAAAAATACGCTTAGTTCTCTGGCCTTATCTGGAGAACAATACTTATTTTTAAATAGCTATGGGAAGGATGTAGACCTTGATCTGTGCCGTAAACCTTTGCCCTGCTTCCAGTCAGTCGATGAGCTGCAAGCTTCTATGAAAATGGCAGCTGAGTCCCCGATGAAAAATTATGCATCTCATAAACTGCTATTCTGCTGAAATGTCAAGCTATGGCAGGGCTGTACCTCAAACTCAGCGCTTGGCATTTTCCTTCTGTCTGCTTTGTTGCCATGAAGCAAACATGAACAGTGAGGATTTGTGTAGGGCAGGTAGCAGGCGAGCTCCCTGTCAAAAATCTATTATTAGGGCTCTGATCTCTCCTGCACAGACCAGGGACGGCAGAACACGGGGAGAAATCAGCCTGCTGCAAGGACACCGCGGCAAACAGAGGGCTCTTTGTGAATCCTGACATAATATATGCAAATAGGGCTTTTAATGGCTGGGCTACACTTAACAGAAATAATAAAACAAAATGAGAATTGTACTCCGGCATGTATTTGGGGTTTACTCCTACCCGCGCCGCTTTATAAATATATGTTAATGTAAATAGTCTTTAACGCTTGGTAAATATTTATACTAACCAGAAGTGCCTATGCACACATACGTTTTGTTTTGTTTCCGGCGATGGGCAGCTTCTCCTTCATTTCTGTTGACCAAAACCCACACTGCACAGTCACCGAGAGCGCTCTGATCAGGGAAGCGAATCCTCTTGGGTTTGGTTTTTCTTTTTTTTCACTTTTCTTTTAATGATGTGTCATCAAATTAAAATCGAAAGGCAGCCCTGGTGATGGTAACTTCAACTTTCCCTCTTCCTATACAATTCAGACTTTTCAGATTAGAATATATGCCCCTATTAATAATGTCAATTATTCACCTAACGTATACATTCTAATTTAAGGACATAACACCCGCACAGCATTCCCTTGAAAGGCACAATTGCTGTCTGGCTGGTTTTTTGTAAAAAGAGACAGCTCCACTAACCTCAAAGGTAACTAAAATTAACTGCCTCGGCTGCTTTCCAACCATTATACCTTCCCACATCTAATGACTGGGTCCCCTACCTGCGCATATTCCTTCCGACATCCCTCGTGGTCAGCCGTGAAGTTATAACACACAACTTTCTGAATCCCTCTCGTTCTGGAAAACATATGAACGTATGTACTCAAACATGCCGTATGCAATCTTTGGGCAAACGATGCCCAAATACTATGGAATGTAATAATTGGACCAAGCAAGAACAGCACATAGGCACGAGGTGTTTGAAGTACTGCTGTAAAATACTGCAATATTTTTGCAAGAAAGCATTAAAAGGTTGCATAGCGAGTGCACCGTAGAGAGATTTGCTTTTAAACTAAGATTTTTGCTAAGTCCGGTGTATGGTTTTATAAATTTATCCCCTAAGGATCCGGCTGCCAGACAAAAACAAAGAAACAAACAGATGACAAAGAACAAAAAACCCATGGAAATTCAAACAGAAGCTCTGCTCTGTTTTGCCTGCAATGGATATCCTATTGTGCTGCAATGTGCTGTGCTTTATAACACACATCTGGAATATGGAAGCACAGTATGAAAGCTCATGAAAAAACCTCTATTTTTTTTTTTTTTAAATTTAAATACATTTAAAGGAAACAAATCTTAGGGAAGCGGGTAGCTGCTGACAGTATATTAACACTTCTCGGGGAAACCTGGCATCTTATTCTAGGACCTATAAAATACGCATTTTCAAAATAATTTATACTTATGCAGACTAAAACATCTCTTTCAGAGCCAGAGGTCATTACTCTTTGTGAGGACAGAAACCCAAACGTTAGCTTCTTTCTAAAAACCAAAATATTCTGCATTGCATGCATATAGGAAGAACTCGGGCTAAAATCTCCGTATTCTGTATTCCCCAACCTGAAAGACTGCTGGGTCAATTCTAAAAGCCCCTTAATGGAAACCAAACTATATCTCTAATCCTGCAAACACATAGGATAGACATACAGATTGGGAAGCCATATCTTAATTTCAATATTTTTCTTTCATCGCAAGGGCTTATTTCCTTAACTGTATTTCGGAGGCTTCATTAGGACGTTTCCACTTTTTGAGTAATGGGCAGTTCCCGGAAACCTATAAAAAATGGATGAGTACTGGGATCCTCTAAGCACAATGTCCTCTCATGTAACGGGGCCACAGAAATCCATAGGGCTACCATCGCCCTTGGGCTCAGCTGAGGCTCCATGGTGCCAATTAGGAAAGAATTTTATTTAGAAAACAACAATTTGTCAAAATGAAAGTGAAATTTTTCCTGCAAACATTTTTTGGCACCAGGATAAGAGGCAGAAGGTGAAGAAAAACCAGAGGGATTTTACAACACTCAATATTCGGAGGGTAAACTTGGAATCCAGGCGACCCAGCTGGGACCCAGGCTCACGCCTGGGATTTAAACCTGGCTCTCCCAAGCCAGGCTCGCGTGTAGGTCAGCAGGCTGTGCTTGTACGAGTCTGTACCCTGAGAGAGCTGTTTCACTTTGTATTAATAATTCAGTATTTGCAGGGAAGTGGAGAAGAGAGAGAGACTAATCCTACAGTCTAGTGGTCAAACACCCACCTGGGATACTGGGATCCTTCCCTGTCAAACCTCCCAACAAACAGGAGGGTAGGAAGGAGGGAACAGCAATGCCCCTTACCGATCAGCAATTTTCAGCTGATCAAATTAGATCAAAACCAAGAAGGTCACTGCCTGAGCACTGGCTGGGAAGAAAACATGGACTGTGACAACTCAAAGCCAAATGGAGGTTTTAAAGTTACTTCCTGAAGTCTCTCCATCTTGGAAAGATTTAAAAAAAAAAAAAAAAAGTTTTAATAAACCAGAGAAATAAGTCTGTTCTCGAAACATCCCAGGATCTGGCAATGATGTCAATAAACATTTTTTTTAATTATTATTTTGACGTATTTTAGACAAACCATAGGAAATGACCTGCCATTTAGTAATTTAGAAGGAATTAAAAAGAAATTTGCTTTTCAATGTCTCTCTTTTTCTGGAAAAACAAAGGACAATCCCCCCGCATACAGCTGCCTCCGCGCGAGGCAGAGGAGGAAAGAGGAGGCCAAGGGGGAGTCGTGGATGGAAAACCTTTCTTCAGCACACAGCCACGTAGGAGCACGTTTGCAACCAGCGGAGGACCGGGAAGCCTGTACGAGTCAAAATGTCGGGCTGCCGCTAGGACAGGGCATTAACACACCTCCCTTGCTTGCTCTTCGGCGGGAACCTTCATCAAACTCAGTGGAGAGAGTTTGTGCTCAGCCGGGGAAGGCAACCCGCACCGTATCAAGAACCATGTGGACGTAGCGGGTTTGTAAGAC
>NW_009269998.1:1312602-1312973 GCF_000687185.1 Egretta garzetta
GGCGAGGCACGGGGCTCTCCCTCAGCTCCCAGCAGAGTGAACGGCAGCGCGAGGACGGAGCGCGTTTCTCTACGTGACACCGAGGAGGAACGTGTCCCTGCCATGGCAGCTTCTGCTTTTCACGCCCTGGAGCAAAGCCACCCTTTGAGACAGAGCAACCCCTGCACCAGCAGGCAATGCCTCTGAAAATAGGGAGTATCCTACGGTTTATGTGTAAGGAGAAGGGGAAAAAAAGTCCAGCAAGCCAGGACTGATCTAAAACACAGTTTATAGAATCACAGAATCATGGAATCGTTTAGGTTGGCAAAGCCCTTTAAGCTCCCCCAGCCCAACCATTCCCCTACCCCTGCCATCCCACCCCCAAACCCTGG
>NW_009269998.1:1313017-1336243 GCF_000687185.1 Egretta garzetta
TGAACCCCCCCAGCTCCCCCAGCCGCTCCCCAGCAGCCTGGGGCTCCAGACCCCTCCCCAGCTCCGCTGCCCTTCTCTGGACACGCTCCAGCCCCCCCAGGTCCTTCGGGGAGGGAGGGGTGGCCAAAACTGAACTCAGTATTCGAGGTTTAATCCAGCACTCCAGGCATATTTCCATTGCAAGCAATTCCTCGCTGGCGGGGTGATGGGGAGGGTCACTGGTTTTGGGAACATTTCAGACCTCAGCAGCAGACCGGACTGAGTGGCTCGGTGCTCAGAGCCAGCTCCTACCATGCTACAGCCACGCAGCACCACGGGCGCTGCGCCCCGCCAAGCCAGCGCCATTTCTAGCCCGGAAAAGAACTCAAATCCATGCAATTGGAAAGTGAGATTCAGCTTGGCTACGCCCTGCTTCTGCTCTAGGTTTGTACGCCAGATAACACGATAACCCAGCTCTGCTTCGGTAAAGCGCACCAAAAATGGACCAGGCTTATTGCTTCCATAGCAGCGCTGACTTTCACTTAAAAAATTAATTCTCTCTTGAAAGGAATTATTTGAAAAAACAGCAAAAACCTACTGAGTCCATCAGATAATGAAACAGAACAGGAAGTTTAAGCAAATCGAAATAGAAAACCAGTACTTTGCACTACAAAGCGACTTTCATGCCAGGACCACAGAGCGCTTCCCAACGAGCCCGTGGGCATGCAAGTGGTGTTACTGCCATTTCACAGGCAGGAGAAATAAAGCACGGAAAGGTCAAGTGTCTAGCTGCAGGCCACGCGGCCGAGCCCCGGCGCGGCCGGGAACAGCCCTCAGCAGTACGGCCACCCTGCCCCTTGCTCTGACAAGCCGACCACGCTCTCCCATTTTCTGCCTTCTTGGAAGCACGCTAGCTCTCTCAATTTAAAACTGTTTTCCTGCTTTCGTAAATTTGTACACCGCTTACACCCCCCCCCAGCGCTGGGCAGAAAGTATCGCAATGCGTTGCGGAGCCTATCGACTTTATTGGCTCCGTGGCTTGCTTTTGCGCAGCGAGTTGTGGGATTGAGACCTAGTGGTGTCAATTATCAGCAAGAAACCTTTACCTGTTTGCCTGCCACGATACGCTCTTTCGAAACACAATAAATCGACAGCACTTCCAGTGGTTTTCCTATTTTTTTAAATAATCAGCTTTCCGTCATAGGTAATGGTGCGTCCTAAAATGACATTACCCCTCTCCTCCGATACGTGTAAAACTCCAGCAAAAAAAAAAAACAAAAAACCAAACCATTTTCAGACTTACACAGACACATAGACATAAAAATAAAAGAAATAAAGAACTTTTCCTCGAGTCCCATTTGGAACAGAATTCTAAACCTCAGAAACGCTGGCACATCCCTCGTTACAGCTGAGCATCCAGGTGCCCCCGTAATTTACGCTACATACATGTTTCAAATTTGTGACAGAAGAGACACGCTTTTCATAATGCAGCCATTTCATAGATTTTATTAGACAGACTTATGGTCGGAAGGAATATTCAGAAATTGCAACTTAAATGAGAAAATGTGAATGGTGTTACTTATATAAAATACTACTGCAATAGTTCTTTTATTAATTTTTAATGCGCAGCACCCACTGTGACCTCCTTTATTCTTTTCCTGTCAACATGGCAGGCTAGAGAAATTGAAATGGGCTGGAGCTGTTCTCGTCTTGCTCTCCTCTTCCTCCCATTTTGCATAATATTAAAATATAACATCTTATTGGACTGTCACTGTGAAATAATCGTTATGCAATAGGCATAATGATTTCTTCTGATTGTTATCCCTTCCTTGCTTTTCAGTCTTCTCTAAAAAAATTCCAAATTCCATGTAGTTATCTAAGGCAATAAGGCAATTTTCCACTGAATACACTCGTCTGAATTAAAGTTTGTTTAAAAGGTATCTTTTGCTACACGTCTTACGGCTCTCTACGGCTAACACCAGTCACATAAAATAAAGCATTTTTTTTGCCTGCCTGGTCTCCTCCGATTACGTTTTCGGGGTGAGGCAGGAGGCGGGTCCGATAAAAAAAGTGTTTGACTCTATCGGGAGGATGCTATTACTGCTGTTATGTATATTTACTGCTACCTCCATCACCAAGGAGACTAATCTCCATACCAGGAAAGTCAAGAAGCTCCCGGTATTGTCTTTGCCGGGCCAAGTTCATGTTGTCACAGCAACAGAGTGCACAGGGTCAATAGATTAATGCATTAGCGTGCACAGGCACCGAACTGGAGTGCAAAAGTTTTGCTGCTGGTTTTAAAATGAAACTGTGAAGCAGGACTTGGAAATACGGCCTACACGAGATATTCCTGTATATCTCAAGGAACAGGCTACAAAAATACGCATATATTTGCCTAATACAGTCTATCATTTTTACCACAGCGGGAAGAGGAGGAAATAACCTCCTCGGAAGAGGCGCGCTCGGTGGGACGGAGGGGGGACGGCGGGAGTTCGGGCTATGAAACGTACACTGCATTTGGCTTGTTGATATTTCCCCCGCGATGCCCTTTCATTAGCCCCTGTCTAACGTGGGGCCTGACAATTGTGACAGAATGAAAAATTTGAGGAAAAGCGAGGGTCAGGAGAGAAGAGATTTCCTTCCCTCTCCAGTGACCCTATCACAGTATTCTGATGCAGCGCTTTACCATTAAGGAAAGGGCAACCCAAGAGCCTTCACATTTAATCTGTTCCATCTGTCATGACTATTAGAAACATTGACCAGCAGTGAGCTTTAAGGACTCGGTGCGACTGCAGACATGATATTCGAGCTCACTACAAGGACCTCCCGATGTTTTGAGAGCCTCCGAGGAAGTACGGCGCATCAAAAAGGGCAACACCTACCTGACATGCCACCATATGTGGTCCTCTGTCCTCCACCAACTGCTGGCCAAGGTGTGCTGTCTGCTTTCAGTCCCATCAGTCCTGACACGGTGTTGGTGGCTGTAACACCATCTGCGCCACCTGTGAAAGAAAAGGTCAGGCACTTTTTGTTAAATCGTGTGTGGAAGAACGAGAGGGGGAAAAATGCAACAGAAAAACTGTGAAACTGTGAAATAACGAGGAATTCAAATAAACAGCTGAAAACAGAAAGCAACAAACTGGAAGAGGGTGGGCAGAAGGGTCCTGGAGACCAATCTGATAAATTTAACACGAGCTTCAAGGCAGGTTGCATCACTTGAAAGAGCTGTACGGGCCATAAAGACAGCATGTGGGAAACACTGGGGCCAACAGGCAGATCTCTGCCCTTCAGGGGTGTGGGACAGAACCCGCTGCAGCGGTTCTTCAACACCCGGAGCTGCCCCAGCACCGGGGTCACCTCCTCCAGGCTGAAGACACCCGCTCTGCATTGACAGAGCCTGCCCACATTCTCATTTCTCATTGTGAGGAGCAAGACGAAATGAACAACGCGACGTAGAAATGATGACCACGGTTCTAAGTGACGGATTAATACACCAACTTGCAAACTAATTTCCTGACATGTTTTACTTTAAGTTCTAAGAAAAAAAAAAAATATATATATATATATACACACACACACCTTCAAAAGGCGTATTTCTATTTTCTCAGGAGACACACACCATTTTCACTACTAAATGTAGGAATAGAGGAATTTACAGTGGCACAGTAAACGTATAAATATGATGGAAATAGGAGCATGCAGACAAATACATGCGCAAACATATAGGATTTATTGTTAACCACCTAATATAGTTCTCTTAATATATTGCTATAGTCTACCAGCATGGACAAAATTAGGAAGCCTTTAATCACCGTGCTTATTCCAAATACACCAAATAAACTATTTTCGTATGAGTTTCTGTTATTTGTTATTATTCCAGCAACTCCCCTATCTTCCCCCTTCCTGCAAATTAGTAAATCTGCACAGCTTGTGCGCTGGAGTCGGTTACCTTCCTGCGCAGCCATCGCAATATTCACAATATCAGTGACATTTGGGGTCAGCTTGGCAAAGAAAGGAATCCGAACAGCTTGTCTAACCCAGCGGCAGATGTTCCGTACCAGCTCTGGATCCTGTTCAAATAGGTCAGATAAATATAGAACATAATTAAAAGTAATACGAACAAAAGGTATATCAAGGAAAGAGAGAACTTTTCTGTAAGTGGCTATGCTGCGATTTTGTGAAATGACACATCAGGACTGAACCTCATCTCGTTAGTTAACTTATTTCAGACACATCGAGTAACTGCAAATCCATTACAGAAAGGTTAGTTCACAAAAAAAGGAGTAATATTTGCTTTTTTTTCCCCCCCCAAAAGACAAAGATATCACAAAATGTTCCCCTCCCTGAGAGGGGAAAACATCATTTTTGGATGACAGAGACTTTCTTTACCCATTTATTTTAAACATTACTTTTCAGTTTTAACGACTCACTCTACGTAAGGTTATTGAAGATAACCAGTATCCTATAAAATAATGTGACCCTGAAGCACTGGCTGATCACGCCTTGATCCGAACAGCAAAGATGAGTCGAGGTCGCAGGGCTATCAGAATGCGATTCAGCATTTCTGAACTCTCCTCCGACTTCAGAGAATAGCTTGGGATGGCCATAGCGTAAATGAAAGATCAAAATCTTCTCTGCTAAAGCCAGAAATCGAAACCTTCGAGCGCTAGCTTTTCATAATTTCCAGGCACTTACTTCCCTTACGGAACACATCTCATGTAGACGGCACTCAGCTATCCCTCCCATGGAAAACAGCCCAGTGGAACCAACGTTCTGCGGCTGGCACACGTAATGGTTGTTGTCCAACATAACTCTGAGGGTGTAGGTCATTGGTTTTTCTGTTGGCTAGTGACAACGCTCTTCAACAAATATCTTAAAATTTGCCACCCTGATGCACGCGGAACGTGGCGCGTGATCTGGGTGGAAATCAAACGGTGCTATTACAAGATTTAGTACAAGTATAACCTGTGGGTAGGCTAATTGGTACCGCAGCAATTATTTACATTTACTAAATCTTTACCACTCTCTCGGATAATTAAGTCTGTCATATATGAATAATTTTCTCCCATTTGGATACTGTAAAAACTCAAAGCTGCATTGCTACCTAGTAACCGAAAATGGGACGAGCCTACATGAAGTTTAGTTTAAAACAACCCACCAAGGTTGTCAGGTTAGTGAACACCCAGGAAATATCCCCTTGGTCTTTTTTTATTTTTATGCCAATGGTTAAATACAAACAAACAAAAAAAAAACCAAACCCACAGGCTGCGTTGCTGGAAAGTACACAGTGCTTGACATGAATAGTAAAACCCCGAGACTTAGCTGTGCCATTCCAATAAAAATGGTGATCTCCCCGCCCATGCGGCTTCCATGAAATATGTATGAACGCCGCACTGGCAGCATGAAAGTAGTTGCATCTTTGACTTTCATTTCTGTTTTGAATTTCCTTGAGGCCCAGCGCAGAAATGAGAGACCCTCCAGAAGACATGAATTGTATATCCTTTATGTTAATTCTTCTCCTTAGAAATCCTTGCAATAACGTTCAGGGTGTTGGCACCGCATAACTCATTATGCTGGCTTCGTTGTGCTTATAGTACTGCCATGGAAAGTCTTACTCCAACACACACTAGCACTTAAAAAAAACCCAATTATTTTAATCCACATTGAATAACGTGTTGGGAGATCACTTTCATTCATATAAACCCCATTTCATTCATATAAACCTCATTTTCATCCTACCTAAGACACTTTACCTCATTTGTCTTTCTTAAGAAATAATAGCTTGACCTTTTTTTTCCCCCCAAAGTAAGTAAAGACCTTCATTTTCCGTCAGTTCTGCTTCTCCCACATCAAGACGAACGCAATGAATGCAGTGGAAGGGCCTTCAGTTTCTCAAGTAAACAGTTCAAATAGCTGTTGCACAGCAAATGTTTAGACAAAGCCCTTTTGAAAGGCTCACTTGTATCAGTCTTGGAAACCGGCCCATTTTTGGTACGCATAAACCCACAGGTAACTTAATAGGAAAATTCTCTGAAAACTCAACTGAAGGAAAAAAAAAAAAATCCTCAATTTTACTTCTCTTAATGTTCCAGGGAAAAAATAAGGAAGTTAAGTGAGGAAACAGAAAAAAACGGAGAAAAAAAAAAAGTTAACACAGTGCTTTGCTGCATAGTGAGACAGTCACTGATAGGAATTGGAAAGGTGTTGAATTTTATACACAAAAAAAATAGTATTTCCATTAAATTTGACACTTAGATTGAAACAAGTATTTCTGAAGCTGATTTTTTCCCCGTAAGCTTTTATCCAATTCATTTGCTCATTAAATAAATATCATATAAAGATAATATAGGATACCGTAAAAAAAAAAATTCCTGTTTACCCTTGCACCACCCCCCAAACGCACACAGGACAGATCTCGCCGCTCCCCTTCTCAGCGCGGAGCTGAACCGGAGCATCCCGCTGATCCCACCCTCCCATCCTCCTCCTCTCCCTCTGCTCTGCCTCCAGCCCCCTCCTGCTCAGATTCATCCTGGTGCAGCGGCCAACGCCAGTGAGCCCGTCCCCTCTCCCATCACTGTAGTGACATCACTGCAGTGACATCACCAGTGTCCAGTGACCATCACGCGCCTGAGCTTCCCTGCTGCCGGAGCAGTTTCAAGCACAGAATCACAGAATCGTTTGGGTTGGAAAAGCCCTTTAAGCTCCCCCAGCCCAACCGTTCCCCTGCCCCTGCCATCCCACCACTAAACCATGACCCTAAGCACCTCATCTGCCCGGCTTTTAAATCCCCCCAGGGATGGGGAC
Source organism: Egretta garzetta (assembly GCF_000687185.1). Taxonomy (NCBI): domain Eukaryota; kingdom Metazoa; phylum Chordata; class Aves; order Pelecaniformes; family Ardeidae; genus Egretta; species Egretta garzetta. The sequence goes on from NW_009269998.1 coordinate 1,319,801, forward strand.
TCGACCCCTTCCCTGGGCAGCCCCTTCCAGAGCCTGACAGCCCTTTCTGTGGAGAAATTTTTCCTGATGTCCAACCTAACCCTGCCCTGGCGCAACTTCAGACCATTTCCCCTTGTCCTATTGCCAATGCCACGAAGCCACAGCATGGGAACACCAGAGCTTTTATGCTCTACAGACGACTAACATCATATTCTCATAGAGGAGTAACATCCCTGCCTGGTTTTATCTGTAACACCACATTTTCTTCTTTATATCATCAAGATATTAACTCATTTATAAAATTCATAATTCCCTACCATATTTGCACTGAGGACTTGGAAAAAATGCATCATAAGTCATCAGATGGTTGAAAACAGAAGATATTCATGGCACTGGACAGCCAATTTTCATATGAACCAAATGAACCACATCTATATAATCCCAGGGAAGCTCACTGGATGGCATACAACCTCTCCGCAGAAGTTTGCCTTTGGACTGAGAACAATTTGCAGAGGTCACACAAGAACGCAACTTTTGAGAAAGATTTAAGCGAAAGAGAGAATTCACCTCTAACTGCAATCATTGACTAAAGAAATGATCCCAACTTGAAATGCAGTTCAAAACTTAAGATTTCTGAGAGGATCAGTTTATCATTTTCAGCAAGGTTTTAAACTCAGGTGCAAATTTGACAAGGTGAGCGGCCTGGTAGCAAAAACTCGTTTCAAAGAGGCTACGTACAGGCTTCTTTTTGCCGATTTAGGGCCTCCCATCTACTTGGATTTCTGAAAGATTGACCCCAATTTACAAATTTCATTTACTGATTCTTAGCAGAGATTTGATTTATAAAACATTCAAGGATGAGCATAGGGAGAGAACAAATCCTGAGGCCTGTAAATCACGTTACAAAAAATACCTGTCACTGCTAATACAACAAAAATATCTTTTTTTACCCCAGCCCAACTTTATGAAAGTGCCTGCAGCTTTTAGCAGTGATAAAGTGGTCGATGAAGCCTGCGTAGGTAAGAACTATTTCCTAAATGGGGTGATACGTAAAATGTTATTAGCTGTAAAAACAGCTGGGCATTTACATTCGCAAAATCGACAGTATGAACTAACGAAAATATTATTCTGCTTAATGTAGTACAGGATTTCAATGCTTTCGGTTCAAAGTCTACCGTGTTGCTATAAATTATCTCTTCTATCACACATAACTCGGTTTGTTGGTTCTCTCATTAACGATGATGCAGTGCGATGGTTACGGAACGCGTAGCATAATCTTGCTCCATGTGTCAATCCAGAAGAATGAACAAATGCTTCAATGGGCTGTAACACCCGTTGGTAGCACACTTCATTTATCTGCTGTATTTTTTTTTTATTTTTTTTTTTAAGCAAACACAATCTAAATAAAAGCTTGGTGAAATTATCGTCAGGTAAAACACAACACTGATTCATGCACTGCACCTACAGGAATCTGTTGGTAATTTAATACCATATAAAGCCTCTTCTGGTATGAGATGTACATCAGCGTCTCTTCTGTCTTCCTGCTCTTAATCAAATATTGCTTGTTTATTCCAAAGGCACAGGAGATTTGAATGTTACAGGGGTTGTCTTTTTACTTCCCTAAGCAGCAGTACAGAATCATTTTTCCTGAATATTCATTATAGCCTTGGGCGAGATGGAGCTTTTAATCCTAACTACTCATTGCCAATGGGTAGATATACTAGAGGAAAAACAACTATTCACCTTTTTTTTTTTCGAAATGATCACATGATAAGCTTTAACTACAACCATAACTATAAGAATAAGTCCTCAGAAATTAAAGCAGCAAGTTGTCTACTGATTGCATTTGGCATCGGTAATGAGATGAATCCCACGTCCTATCACCCCCCAAGGCAGACACATCCTGCATGTTTAAAACAGAGCGTGAAAATGCTGTGCATAGAGTAGGTCACCTCGCCTTGTGTTTCATGGAAAGGAACAAAACCATGAGGAGATTACCACTGAAATGTCTGGCTGCAGATTTCGGGACATTTTGGAAATTTTTACTATGACCTCTTTTCAGTGTTCTTGCAGGGTCCTCATTTTTACACTACCCCATTACTGCCCAGCCTTTATGCTGTATCCAGAACACCCCTCTGAGGTAGGGAAGTACTATTACACCCGTTTAATAAATGGAGAGACTCACATAGACTCAGGGTGTCTCCTCAAACCCACGTTTTGGTGCCCAGTTCTTACTAAGTCATTTGCATCAGGATCTGACAAGGTTTGTCTGGCAGAAAACCGCACTTGGTTCTTCAGAACACCTTAAACCATGAGATACTTTCCACGTTATCACAAGAAATATTTTTGATACTTGAATTGAAGCAGTTTTTCAGAGTATTTGAAGACTGCAAAAGCTAGAAACACAACTGCTTTAGGGTAACGAACATGCTTTTCTTAACTATGCAAACAGTCCTTGGAAAGCACATGTGTGAGTGTATGTACATATATATATATATGTATGGGCATATAGAAAGGATACAAATGTCGGTCTGAAAGATGTCATAAAAATAAACCTGTTACAGATTTTCCCCCAAGGATTTCAGAAGGAAGGTTACCACTCAGAAGAGCACATTAGCTGAGCTTGTCTAATTAGTGCTAGAGAAAAGGGACCGTACCACGCCATCTTCAGTCCATCCCTAACTACTATAATGGTGGCAGTTCTGTCTCACTAAGAGCAGGGTAAGGACCTTTGCAGTTGTGGAAAAGTATAAAAATGTAATTCTTCTTGGACAGAATCCTGATGTATGAAGGCTTTCCTACATAGGACTACTGGAGTTACACCACAGGTCCTGCTGAGGATTTATGCAAGTCCATTATCCTGACTGGGATGATGGGAGATTCTAGATGGCACAGAATGTTGCAAGATGCATTAGGACCTTGCACGTAAAGTCCTTAAATCTCATTTATCGCTGACTACAATGAGCTAAACAACAAAGTTTCAGAAATCAAAATACTTTCTATTTAATGCAAGCATAGGTCTGATCTTCCACATGAACTTTAAGTCTTCGATGGCCACAAAGCTATTCTCATATATATCGCTTGCCAATGAGTTTCATGCCTAAATCATAGAATAGAATCATAGAATCATTTATGTTGAAAGCCCTTTAAGATCATCAAGCCCAACTATTCCCCTACCCCTGCCATCCCACCCCCAAACCCTGGCCCTCAGCACCACCTCTGCCCAGCTGTTAAATCCCCCCCGGGCTGCCCCAAGGGCTGGGGACTCGACCCCTTCCCTGGGCAGCCCCTTCCAGTGCCTGACAGCCCCAAGGGGAAGGAATTGTTCCCCATGGCCAACCTCACCCTGCCCTGGCACAACTTGAGGCCGTTTCCCCTCGCACTATGTCAATGTGTTTGTGGTTTTAAATGCCGATACTAAGTTACAGAGGACTTATTTTGTCTTTGCACTAATTTAACACACGTGAAGCTGACATGGGATTTCTTATATACCGTTATTGGGCACCAAGTGCAGTCATCAGTGCATTCTTCTGGTGACAGATTTTCTTTCTGTGCTGTCTCTTCAGAAAAAATCTTGTAGCCCCCTTACATCTATTATCATTGGAGGAATGTTTTATATGAAGAAATGTTGTACAGTTAACTTCCTCACTCTGCACAGTGGATACATTTTCCAAAATAGTATGGATAGCTATGGGAAAAGGAGGGAGTGCCATCACGTTCAGGAACGATGTAGCCTAAAAAAAGCCTTTGTAAGTGGGAATTTGCAAGATTCAGCTTTTAAATTTAATTCATGTACTATTCTCACTTTACTGTTCCATTCAGCAAGAGTCTACAAGGGAAGAGTTAAACCCATCCTCAGCCAGATTTCTAGCTGAGAGCCCCCGGGGACTCAAACACACCCTCATCTGAAAAATAAGAAAGGAGAAAAGAATCTTTCACTGCCTGCAGATAACCTCCATGCAACAGGTAGACTTGCCTCCAGGCCAGGCTACCCTTTCACTGCGTGGGCAGGCAGGGGCAGGATGCACTTGGAGCAGCTTTGGAAAGCAAGTAGTGATCGTTTCTATAGATTCCTTACCTATTCGACCACTCCACCGGCTCAGTGTGTAGGTTGGGATCTGCATCTTTTACAGAGATCCTCCCACAGAGGACTTGTTAGCCTGATAACCTGTTAGTTTAAATGCTTTCTGTATGTGCCTATTACGTATTTCTTTTCCAGATCAAACACGGATCCAGAAATCCATTAGGAAATCAGAATTAAAAAAATAATCAAAAATCAAAATTTCTCTTTGTGTGTGAAGAGCTACCCTTTTGCTATTCCTTCAAATGTGAAGAAAAAGTAAAACTCTGGGAATTTCAGCTTAAAGCATTGCAAATTAGTATCTTTAGCATTCATCTCTTTTTTTTTTTTTACATTACTATTGATCTTTTCCACAGCTATCTTTTCTCCCTCCTGTGAGAAGTCCAACGTTGCCTTCATCAAACTGTCTCTCTCTAAAGCCACCCCAAATTTCCACCCTACCCAAATACAGAATCGCAGTCAATCACAGTAGCAAGAGACACCGTTTCCAAATCTCATGGTTAATTTTACTGTCTTCTCACATGCTAGAAAGGGGCAGTTTAGGTTGTGGATTTGTCCCATTTCAAACAATTAAAGGTAACAATTTGTTTAAAGCCTGTCAAATTAAGGGATGGATTTCCCAGGACAGAAGACGAATAACTCTCTACTTCTCATCTGGAGTAAAAAATGCTTCCTCATTTCTCAGGAAATTTGACAGCTTTTGGTCAACATCTATTGACCGCAGCTGTCAAAAAGAAAGAAATGAGGCAGTTTAACCTAAGGCAGGAATAACAGTTTTCACAGTTGTATGTGAAGCTATCTATATATATATTAGGAAAAAATTCAAAAAAATGCCTAAATAACTTCAGAGGCTTTGGGTCAGCCTGGTCAGCCCCACAAAAATGTACCTGCTGGATGAGAGCGTACATCCTTCTGGCTAGAATATATATGATATGATGTGCTGTGGAACCAATGCCACAAAATAAACTTTTAGGGATCATGACAGTATGTGAATTCAGGACTCCTTGCCAGTCAATACTGCACCGCCTTTTGGCAGGCGATCCGAAGTGTACCCAAGGTAGTGGAAGCCTTTTCCATCACTTTAACAAAAAATTAAAAAAAAAAAAATTACTTCAAAATCTCATTAGACATCTTCAATAAAATGGTACAGGAAAATTCTATTCAGGATAAAAATTCAAAACCATCCATAAATGGACAATTTCATATTCTGTTCTCGGAGGATCAAATTGTTTTGTTCCAGTTTAGGCCTTCAGCTTTTATTAATTAACTTGCACTTTGAAACAAGAGGTTTCAAAATGAAGTGGGGTTGCAAGGGTTTATTTTGGGGAAGAATTTCTAAAAGATCAGAGATTAATATGAGAAGAATTAAGCAAAGCCCACATTTAACTACACTACCATAGCAACAATATGCACCGTGACTATTGCTCACTGGTTTAATTCAAGGATGCACTTCTTTTCTGCTCTCTTACATACTCTAAAATGTTCCTTTCTTTTAAAAAATCTTCTCGAAGAAGTCTACTGGGTAAATTAAGACATTTATATTATTTCTACAAAATGCATGTTCTCTTTATAATTCGAACAGATTTTTAAACTGAAGAGATATCATCTGGCTTATATAACTAAGCATCTACTACTAGTGGGACAAGCACATTTTTGCTTACAAAATACTGCAGATTAAGATGCAGAAGTATAGCTTGGAAAATTCCTATTAGCTTTTACAGACCACATTCATTCTTTTTTCAGGCAAAAACATTACCGTTTGAAGCCATGTGATGACTATGTATTTTTTTTATTTTTATTTTATTCCTATTTTTTTTTATATTTATAGGGGGCAATGAGTCCCAATTTATAGATGTTTTTGCCAAAGTAAAAATCTAAAGCAAGAGCCTGGCAGCTTGATTCAACTTCTTTTTTTATTTTCTGTGGGAAATGATAAGAACTAAAAAACCCCTGCCATCTCGCTCCACTCTTGGATGCTGGGACTTCATTACTTTAAAGTAAAGCTGCAAGCACGGTGTCATGATTTGATCAGCTCCTCTTCAGATCAGTCGCTTCAAGTTCCACTTGGGGGAGCCTAATTGAGATTCTCCTTTTTTTCCAGTGATACCAGTCTGTCACTGGACAAAATCAAGTTACTCTGGATTAGGTCCAGGCTTTGGCCATGGCTGAGCTGAGAAGTCAAAGCTCTGAGACCCAGTCTATACTGGGAGAGATAACAGCAGGTGTTGAGAAAAGCCAGCATGAGTCTATGACACAACTGTGGTTCCTACGTCTCACAGTTAGGCTACTTTGAAAAACTTAAAAAAAAAAAGAAAGACTGGTGCACATAAAACCCAGAACTTTGAATTTAACAGTGTTTAACCAAATAAACCTTAAGAAGATTCATGAAAGGTTTTGGCAGAATCAGAATTTCTTAATAAATGTCAATTTTAGCAGATCCTCATCGCCCTCTTCTTTCTTATTCTCCTTTGGTATCACAATCACTGTTTCTCCCTTCTCCAGCTCTACAATTAGAACCTTTGAAAGATGTCAAAAGCCTAAGCCAAATAGCCTTTGATCACCTCTCCCTATTCCAAATGAAAAAATAGGAACGATGAGTTGTTACAGCATTTCCTGGTTGCAGTACGCTACGGGAGCTGCACACATGAACGATGCATAACAGAACGTTTAAAACCCTCCCCAAAAAAACCAAAAAGAAAAACCCCAGAAAACTCAACACACTGAAGTTTTTTTTAACATATCTCATCCAAGAGCCGCCAATATCAACATAGGTCAGCGTCCAAACTCAAGAATACACTTATCAAAGCGCTGGGTGGGAGGTCCACTCTGGATACCTTATTAGTGGTGCACCAACTCCTACACCCCTTCTCTGATAATGTAGCACCTAATGACTGCAAAGATAACGAACGTGAAGACAAGGTCAAAAATGAGCTGGAAATTTTTTGATTGACCGGTACACGAAAGTACAAAACATAAGATTTGTGTTGGGAGTTAAAGCAACGATAAGAGGGATGTCAAGATCAGGCACAACTGAGACTTGAAAGGTTGTTGCTGTCTTTAGCTTGGCAATTACTCCCTTTTTCAGATCACATAAAAGCTTTTTGTTTTCTCCCCAGCACTAAAAGAAAAACAATTGAATTTATTTTGAAAACTGAGTCCTCTCTCTGCACAGGTGGTTGAACCATAACATTTTTCTTTAGTCCAATTTTTTTTTTTTTTTAGTTAAAATGTTAATCTAAGCAACCAGAAGAAACAACACCGTTAGAAAACTTTCTACTTTTAAAATGAACTATACAGCTTTTTTTTTTTTTTTTTAAATTGTTCTATGATTGGAAAAACTCTACCTTCCATTGACATAGGTCAGTTAAAACTGTAGCAGTCACTACTTCCAGCTATTGATTTTAATGCAACATTAAAGGAGTCAGGCACAACCATTATTTTCTTTGGTTGTCAGAATAAAGGTTAATAATAGTTGGCCTGAAAGGGTGAAGCACAGATTGCCATTTCAAATTAGCAAATCATTTGTTCCGATACCAACTGGGCCTAAACATTCCAAGTGAAAAATGTGAAACTGCACATTTACATTTCATAAACTTCTCACAGATCCTAACTGGAAAGATTTATTTCCCAACAGCACGGGTATATGTAAAGTGTTGACTAATAAAAATGCCTTTTTACCCCTGACAGAACAAAATATTTTATCTTGGTTGTTTCTAGCTAACCAAAATGATGTTTCTCTTATCACTGTAAAAAAGTGGGATGCGGCATGATTAAACAATATTTCAGCTCTTTAGTTTATGCAGAGGTTACCTGCTAGGAGGCAGAAAGGTTTGATTATGTTTATGTCATATGTGAAATATTTTAAAGGGAAGCCTAGAACTCGAGTATACGAGTGCTGCAGCAGCAAATAGCTTTTTCTTCTGGTCAGGTAGGCAAGCTCTTAGTCCTGTAATAAAAATACCAGAAAATACCAGAAAAGTGGGCAGAAAATACCAAATAATCGAGGAAATCGTAAACATTTGAAACGACCAAACTGAGGAATTTCAAACCTATGCTCCGAGAAGGATTTCCCACTCAGTTTTAAACTGATCATCATATGGGCCTGTAGTTAGACTTGGTCTACGGGACAGAGCAAGCCTCCCAGCACACCGACTGACTTTACTAGGAGCTGAGGCAAAATTAAAAAAGTATGAGCCTCGTCCTGAAAATTCTCGCGTAGGCAGTGACGAGACCAGTTAACACACTGTTAATTAACTTTATCAGATGGTGGGATAAAACTGAAACCATAGAAAGCAAACGCTATTAATGTGCACCGCACAATTAACTTTTATTGTGCACCAAGATGAACAATCTTAAAATGTTTTATTTTCCCTGCACATAGATACTTGCTGCCGATCATTTCCTTTCCAACAAATCCTGTTTACCGTACAGCATCGGTATGAACAACTGCAATATCTTTTGCTGCTGCAACCCCATATCCAAAGGCGAAGCAGCCCGCAGGATCTGGACATTTAACCCAAACATTTAACCATGTCGACCACAGAAGTATGCTCACCTGAGTTTTCTACATTGCCCTTTTCTGAAAGCTTCTCAGTGCATTAAAATACAACTGCAAGAATAAGTGCAGGTTGTCATTTGGCTTAAAAAAAAAAAAAATAATAATCATGGCTTGCTTTTTTTCTGGGAAGCACTCTCTACAGACTCTGTCATGGGCTGCTGAAGTGTCATTGCAACAGCCCAAATCTTTTTGTTTCCTTTTGGAACAGCGTCGGGTCACTGATATTTTGGCCGAACTGACCTTCTTTGTGACATCTGTCATCCATAATGTGAATTCCAGCTGAAATCCTTCCATCACAGTCAGACTGAAAATAAGGTTATCCCCAACTCACTTTCATGTCTTCAGGAGTTTCAGGGAAACAGAATCACTCCTACATTTCCTAAGAAAATCCATTCTGTAGAGAATGCTTTCCATATATAAATAAAAAGTCACTACATATAAATAGTATTTAAAACCTTATTAACAGCCATACCACGTCATTAAAAAGTTTCAGCAAGTTGGTAGTGCTGTCAAGGCTACTGTCCCATTTATAATCCCTTTTTATTTTCCGTTTTGTCTTTTTGAGTAATTCCATTAAAAACCCTTCAAAGCAATAACAGCGGATTAAATGTTGTCAAACCGCAATATAAAATTACAGAATAGTGTTCTGATGATGAATTTATTAAACTTTGCATCTTAATTCATTTCTTCTCGAGCGTATGAAAAACCGAATTCTGAAGACAAAATACCCATTGGTTGTCGTTCCTCATTATTAAGTATTGTCTCCTTTTACATGCTACAAAAAATAGAATACATGAGCCCATAAAGGACACGCAGAACTGAAGACGTGGAAGGAATCCATCTAAATCATGACATTTAATCACACCTGATTCCTGTGTAGAGGAAATGAATCCTCAGGTACCGGAGGGCGGCGAGTGATGTCACCACCCCAGGAGTGACCACATCAGAGAATCGTACAATCACAAAATGTTTTGGGTTGGAAGGCACCCCTAGAGGTCATCTAGTCCGACCCCCCTGCAGTGAGCAGGGACACCTTTAACCACATCAGGTTGCTCAGAGCCATCATCAGCAAGCTTTTTCTCTTCAGATTTCCAGTGAAATAGCTCCTGAGTCACTGTTACTCTGAAAGCAACTCAGCAAAGGGTATACTTTATGGGGAGGGTTTTGAAGGAGGAAGGGCTGGAAAGAGAAAGGGAAGAGACCCACGGAACTGCTGGGCTGTTCAGGCTCCGGTGCCTGTCCACCAGCTTGGGCAGCAGACAGCTCCTCTCCCCGAGCCTGCCGCCTGGTTTTACAAAACTTGCAGAAATTCTGTATCTCTGAAACAGCTTCAACTCTGAGACACGCTCATTTGGTTGAAACATGCCCCAAAGCAACAGAGGGCACCGACAGACACAAGGGCAGCGAGATCAGCTAAGACCTCCCTAAGATCCCACCCAACAGGGATGAAAGCCGCCACTGCCAGAGAACAAGACGACATACAAATCCTGAAACTCCACCGCCAACACCAAGACAAACCTGACTTTGTTCATACTGGTTTATACTGGCTTTGGGGTGGCAATGTTCCCACTGCTGCTATAGCACAGGGTAACACCACCCTGCTGCACCGTGCATTAATTTGCTGCAGTAACTGATACAAAAGAGGAGCGAGAGAACTAATTCTGCCTGCAGGACTCCATGAATTATACTTAACCAGCATATTATTGTAGGGTGATAGTAGAATGCCACATGAACACAGATATAATCAAATTCTGGTTGGGGCATCATTTATTTAAAATACTTCAAGCTCCTTGCTGGCAGAGCAACGGCGAATTAGCATGCAATGCTGTGCACTTCAATTAAAAAGCAGCCTCATCTTCCCTAGTTCCAAGGTACAGCAGAGCAAATCTAATTGTGCCATGCAGCCAGTCCTCTTCTTTGCAGAGTAACCAGGGCTTTGGGGTTTGGGGTTTTTTTTTGTTTTTTTTTTTCTTCTTCTTCTTTTCTTTTTGTTTTTAACAGATTTGTCATCTTCTGAATGAGGCAACGTGGGCTTTTATGAAACTCGCCTCCTAATTGCAGGCAATAAACATGAACGCAGTCAGCAGCAGAGGCTGTAGCAAGTACAGTTTAAGTAAAATGAAAATAAAGGTAAGAAAAGAACCACAAAGCAAGTTCATTTTACGTATGAGCTGAGCAGTTAAACCACCAGGATCCGGATTTCAGTGCTCACAGGAGACGTGTACAATATAAGCTAAAAAAAGCAAACAGTCCCCCAAACCTATAGCTTAAATGCTGAGATAGGCAAAGATATTTTTTTTTTATATTTTGGAGGTTAGATGGTATGACTAATTAATGAGAAATATTTATAAGCCAGGATGTTATTAACTTTTAAAATATTTGCTTATAGCATAAAGAATCTGTTCTTGCACTCAGACTGAGATGAATATGAGATTTGAATATGAGATTGGTTTGGGGTTTTTTTAAGTATAGAAGCAGCCTCTGTGCTTTGGAACTTTAACTGATGTGTTGCTTTCGACCTGAGATTGTTGCTTTTGACTTAAGATCTCCCTACCACACTGATCATCTCACCCAAGTGAACAGGTGAGGCCCCGAGCTTCCTTTTATCCTCTACTCATTTCCTATCTCCGGCATAAACACTGCAGTACCTCTGGAGAGGAATCGAGTGGGGTGAAACACAGAAAGGTTTATCTGAATGGACCTCTGGAGGGCAGGTAGTCCAAGCTCCCGCTCGGAGCGGGACCGGTGCCAACACCAGTTGAGGTTGGCCATGGCTTTGCCTGCCCGAGCCCTGAAAATGCCAGGGATGGAGAGGACACAGCCCCATGAGACAGCACGTGCCTGTACTGCATCGCCTCCCTTGGGGAATTTTTTTCCTGATGCCCAACCTGAAACGTTCAGCCTGCACTTTGTGGCCGTTGCCCCTTGCTGTATCCCCCTGAACCATCTTTCCCTCTCCGTAGCTTCTCTCCCAGCACCTTTGATACACCTTCCAAGCAGCTTTCAGCTGCTCCTTTCCTCCCTCTGTTGTTTTTCACTCCCCATTAGGCCAAGGAGACTCACTGATACTTTTGAAGACTTCGGATATCACTCATCCCAGTTGGTCTTGCTATTGTGCTAGTTGGCATGTGCACATTACACTTACTAGTCCTGGGGTTTCACCTGAACAACAAAGAATGACACAAAACTGAGCAGGAATAAAAAAAATAAACCCTAGATGATCGACTCAATTCAACTGTTTATTCATTCTCACCAGAGCAGCTGGAGACCCTTGTTGACTTTTGGACCAAAACCAAAAAGCCAAACACTTAAATTTGCTGATTTTGTATCAACGCATTTTCATATCAACATTTCTTTATATCATGGTCCTGAATGCTTAATGCCACTTTTTAGAAGGAGAAGTAATAAATAAATAAATAAAAACGTCATCTTTGCATCGTTTCCAGTGAAGAGACACACAGGGCACCGCAAATCCTCCGCCACAAGTTAGACACGGAAACGTGAGTGCTACCATCTCAGATGTTTGATGGATTTATTATTTTTGTAATTGTAGGCTCTAATTACTACAGTAATGAACTACAGTGGGGAAGCGACGCTGCCATTTTTTCATAATCTGCTGCTTACCGTGTCTCCTTTGTGCTCACTAGGAAACGTTTTGCACACAATATCTGACTCAAAGAAAAATCTGCGCAGCAGTGCTGCTAAACCTAATGATGGAAATTCTATTACGATTTTTAATGATATCTAACTTTTATACAGTTGCAGATTGTTACGAAAGAATACAAACCTTAACTTTATTATCATTAATCAGCGTTAGTAAATATAATTGACATTTTATACAGAACCAGCTTTAAGTAACTTATTGGCAGCAATACAGATGCCTCTTAATATTACCCTCTGGCTAGCTATGCTGTTTGGGCGCCAGAGTGTCTGCACTAATGACTTAGAATTAAAATCAAATAAAAGCTAAGAACTGTAATTCAGTATAAAACAAACAGCCATTCTCAGTACCAATTCTTTATATATATGATTTGGATATAGCTGAAATTTTTTAAATTTACAGTGCGTATAAAACAGTGGAAGTGGTTGAGAGTAGATAACAAAATAGGATAGAGAAACCCCAAATCTGATGTTCCCAGATTTCTACACTTACCCTTAGGCACACCACAGGAATTGAAATGAGGAGAAAAAGTAGGCAGTGTAATTAACCTTTCCTTTCCCTTTTTTTTTTTTTTTTTAAACAGCAGCAACAAAAAACACAGAACATTTTAAGCAGTATAAATAGTAAAAAAACACATACATGTTTTCCTGCCGTTATTTTTCATCTCAGCAACTTCTGTAGTTTCCTGAGGATTTAATGTGCTTGGGCATGAAAAGGGACCTAATCTCTAAAAAAATTATCATGTTATCAAAAAGGTTTAAGAAACCAGGAAAGCTGCACCGTCTCTGAAAGCCTCATGCCCTGACTTCTAGGTATCAAGAGGTGGTTTTTTTCCAGAGGCCATCTGAGCCCCTTCTTCCCCACACCACCCATGTATGACCTACTTGACTTCAGCTCTGGAGGGGGGAAAAAAAAATTTAAAAAAAATTAGGAGTAGAGCCAAAATACTTCCCAGCCCTTTCCTGTCCTATGCTGGGGCCTCCAGGGGCCACCGCACGTGGAAGCCCCCTGAAGGGCTACTGATAAATCTCCTTGCACCCATAGCTATTTCATCCAGTTTATCCTCACCCTTTTCTTTGACAAACTTCATTTAAAGCCACTATAATTGAATTTTAGCCAACTCTGAGGAAGAACCTTAGGATCTGGCCCTCTAAGGATGGCTTCTTTTCTTCATTTATTTGTCTAAAGAAGCAGCTTAATTTCTGAGCTCTCATTTTGGAGAGACGGTTAAGAAAACACAAGAATATATTTAAAAGAGAGTAGTACGTATTAAACATTCAAAAGAATATCCATATTGTATGGGGAAGAGAGAAATTTTATTATTATACAAACATGTATGTATATATAATGTAATCTTCTTCTTGCTTTATGGATCTGATCTCCTCCAAGGAGAACCACAAATCCACACGATAGCCCTGAGTGTTCAGATTTTGCATTTGGTTCTCTGATTTTACAATAGCTGAAAGAGATGTAAAAACTCATGTAGCCAGACAGCTCCCTACTGACTACACATCTAAGCAACTTCACATGCATCTATAATTCCAACCAGTGAAAGCTGGAAATAACATATGCCTAAAAAAAAAAAAGAGGAAAAAAAAAGAGGTGTGCTTGAAAGGAGCCTGTTTCAGCTTCCATGTGAAAGCTTGAGGGCTCTCCCTGACCAAACCTCACCCTTCTATAGCGTGCGGCCATCTCAGGAGGGGACAACCCAAACTCTTGAGTTACGCTGTGCCGAGTGATGGGTTGGGAACTGCTTCACAAACATATAGAACCAGCTACTGTATTTCTTTGTTGTTGAATGCAATTTGGGGGGGGGGAAAAAAAATATTAATAATTAAATATTACCATACTACGAGTGTGGTCCTGGAGGGTTTTTATAATTTTCTCCTCTCCCATTTTTAATCGTAACTTTGGTAAATGACCACTGGCCATGAAAAGCACCCAGATTACTTTCATTAAAAATATTAATCTATAGCATGGAACAGATTGACATCATTTTGTTCGCAGAAAATAATGAAACGCCCCGCGCACAGTGCCAGCCAGTATTGCTACGCTAAAGCTTTAGAACTGCATTGAAACGATTATAGCTCCCATTGCCTCCCCACTAAAAGTTTTCAGAAAGTGAATGGTTTAGTTATTACTAAACCTCAGCTCTTAAAAGTTTTGTGTTTAACTGAGGAAGTGAGGATGAACTAAGATGTCTACCAGCCCTCTCCAAGGGGATGAATAGTACGTGTGGATTTTAGGGCATGTAATCATGATTCCCACTCTGCATCTCCCTCCTCTTCTTTTTCCCTTCCAAAATCCAGTAAGATGGGTATAGCCCATGGGAAGGACCCACGTTGGAGCAGTTCATGGAGCTCTCTCCCCTGTCCTGTTGAAGAGGGGAGTGATAGAGTGGCTTTGGTGGGCACCTGGTGTCCAGCCAGGGTCAAACCACCACAATGGGAAATCAAGCAGGCTTCAGGCTTCTGAAACATTGATGGTCAAACTCCAGAAAACCTCTCCTGTTAGACTGTAAACCAAGATTTTTCAGAGACTTCCGAGTTCACCACATTCGGGCATGTTTCAGAGCCAAACCAAACTTCAAACCATGACCAAAACATGCAAATATCTGACCACTTCAAAAGGATATTAGTATGAGAATTGGCTTTTGTGCATGTTTATTTTCTTTCCATGGCCAAACCAACAAGCATTCTCCTAACTGAAGTCACAGGACGTATTGATAAACTCTGCATCAGATTTCTACGCGGCAGAGACATCAGGCACGGATAATTCCAACCGTACAAACCATCAAATCTATAGGTTACAGAACACAGGCTCTTATAAGAGAAGACGCTAACTGTAGGTGGCACTACCAGAATGTGCGCCCTATTCCGTGAGTCTAAAATGCAGTTAGGTTCACATGCTAAAGATCGTGAAATGAAATGCTTGTGTATCTCATGTCCTTCCCAATCATTATCGATAGACGCAGTAGTTACCGGGTTGCGATCTAAAAGATATCTACAGGGCACCGAAATGCAAACCAACAAATTCTGTCCAAGTGCTTTTTTTTTTTTTTGAAATTATTTGTTTTCCTCTTGTTCCTTGTCAAATACATAATGCATTTTTGTTCTCAGCATTTGGTATATTCTCAGCTTGTCTGTCTTTTCTTTTTTTTTTTTTTCTTGTGCTTTCAGCACTAAATATTTAAACACATTCAACCTCAAAATCTCAAGCTCGTAATCTGCTGTTTGCGTCTTCCCCCCCGCCCCGAGGTGGAACTATCGCTGCGGTAGCGCAGGATTGCTGGGGAGACATGAAAGGGATTGTGGTTCCAGCCCTACCTGCCCACAGGCCAGGCCCATGCCTCTCTCCCCCATACCATGAGGACACGACAAATTTAACTCCAGCGCATCTGCACCAGCAACCTATGAAACACGCAAAAGGAAAAAAAAAAGAAATACAAAATTAACTTCATGTAAGGTACTCCTTCTGTAGCATTTAGTCTTTGTGTTAAGCAGATTTCTTTAGACATCTGATTATTTTTTTTGTCCTTTTTAAGAGAGAAAGCTATGGTTATGATAGCCTGAAAAAGAAATACGGGGATCATTACAGGGAAAAATTGGAAAACCTGATGTGGCTTCCCAAAATTACAAAGGAAATTAAAGTAAAAAAAAATAAAAAAAAAATTAAAAAGAGAGAAGCACAATAAGGAGTTGGTTCTGGAAAACGTTAAAAAATGAAATGTAATTACAGGGCCTTAGGGTAGCACCGAGAGCAAGTTCGGCAGCCGGTGTCGCCCAGGTGCTTCTGTGCTCTGAAGAACCCTGACTCGGGAGTGCATTTCTCCTGCCTGCTTTCATGAATTTACTCTCTAAATTTTCTGCAGGTGCCTGTACCGTGCCATAGCTTTTGTCGTTAAATATTTTTGTTGCTGAAGTCAAACAAGAGAGTATTCAAAAAGTCTACACAAGCACATTAGCCATGCTAATTTCTCTTCAGCACGCTCTATTAGCTACAATTAGAAAGGCAAAGGAGCCGAGGTGTACAAGGGCAGCACACGAGCGCGCTCCTCTTCCTCCGGCCCGAGACGAGCACCTCTCCCGTTGCCTTTCCCCGTGGCTGTAACTAGTGTTTTGGTTTGCATTTGCATTTTGTTTTTGCTTATTGAACTGAAGTAAC
>NW_009269998.1:1336334-1354225 GCF_000687185.1 Egretta garzetta
AAGCCCGGCCATGCCGTGCCGACGCCGGTGCTGTCGGCCCCCGTGACAAGCTGACCTTTTCTATGAATAGGTCGTCCTCCTGCCGAGAGGCGCTGCGCTTCCTTCCGGGGCTTCTGCTCTTTGGAAAGCCACATCTATTACCTTCTAGGCAGGATCCTAGGCGTGCGATTAAATATCACCACTCTTCAGCCGCGGATGCCAGAGCGCCCCAAACAAGCGCGCAGCTCTGCCCAGAGCGGAGACTCACAACCGCTTGGCGGAAAAGAAAGTTCTATCACGTACGTTGCACGTTATGGCGTGCATTTAAATAACTACTTTTTTCTAAAGGGCTAACACAAATACAAACGGGGATTGGAAATATCTGTCTAAAATAGCAGTACCACCGGATTAAAAAAGAGAGGAGCGAACGGCGCAATAAAGCCATTCATCTTAGTCCGTTTAAAAGCGGTACTGCTCCTGTCAAGCAGGGGTTCCGCAAAAGATTTCATGGTCAATTAGGTAAATACAGGTATAAAATGGACTAGTGTTGAAGATCACCAAGCCAATTACTGATAATGTTTAATTTCACTTCCCTAAGTCCCCAAAGTGATTTTTTTTTTTTTCCTCTTAGGTTTAAAATGCCCAAAGAAAATCATCACCATAGGAGGGCTTAGGACACTGCAAATAAAGAAACAACGATGTCCAAACACACACATGCAGCCATATGAAAACGCAAATTTGAAATATCCCCACCCATATCTACACATATATAAAAACATTTATACAAAATACATACATAAAATACTTATGAAACGTTTAAATCTGAGCTAATGCTAGTGATAACGACAAGCTAATTTTTTTTCTTTGCTTAAAGTTGTTAAAGCCTTCCTTTATTGATCTGAAACTATGCTTTTTATTTCCTCTTGATACTTTATGGGGAAAAAAAACCAGTTTTATTTAAAAATACCAACTTTGTATTACATTCAGATAGAGACACCTTTCTCAGCGACATTATGGCAGTCTTAATCAAGTATTTCTCATACTATTCCCTACGGACACAGGTACGTGTTTTTAAATAGTTTTTTTTTCCTTCAAATGGAATCGAAATTTCAGGTGCGTCGTCTGTTTGCATTGGCGTAAGACTGGATTTATTTTATAGGAAGCCTGCTGACTGCTATTACATATGCTGGCTTTCTCCACTATCATTTTTGAAAGTCTGTATTAAAACTAGAATAGCATTAAATGAGCCTTTTATACTTTAAATATTCAAGAGTTTTATATTCAAAATTTCTTCTGGTGCTGTCAAACTAGTGTGCCTGTAGGCAAGGTAAGATCAAGTTAGGCTCTCAAAGGTAGAATTAAATTTTATCAGGGCATCCGTCATAATATACAGTTTGCTTAAAATGCAAATAAAAAGCATATAGATTCAAAGACTAAAGGCTTTCCAGGTACTGCTTAAAAATCCAAGGGACCATTTTTATGGAACAGATTTCTTTTAAATTTACATTTCCATCGTTTTAATGAAAACACCAAATAAACAAATTATAACGGACATGCTTTAAACACTCATTTTTCACTTTGAATCTTATTTCTTTCGAGAAACTCCTTATTGCAGCTCTTGTTTTTAAGGAGAATAAAAAAAAAAAAAAAAAAGATGCAGATACACATTTAGGGAACCGTTACCTCAGCCATCTTTGACAGTTCAGTCCAGTCCTCCCTGCTATAGCTGCACATGATGCTGGCAATCACAACCTGAAAAGAATATATATGCCATCATTTTAAGCCACGTTACCAGATTTTGTAATATATTACTCTACCGTGACCCCAGACGTTAACTACCACTGCCTGCCTATGGGAACTACCAGCTCTATACCGCTAGCAAGGTATAGTGAAATACAGCTCTAGGTTTCACTGGGGATGAGAAACCGTACACAGAGTCGCCTATTTTAGCCCTATTTTTTTTAAGTCCTTAAGTGAAATCAGCAGGTCTAGTTAAACACGTAGAGGACTTTGCATTCTCTTCGTCATGCGATAAAGCAGGAACAAAGGCTGTCCTAGACACAGAAAAAGCCAAAAAATGGTCAAGCATACTTGTTTTTGAGGTCAGAGGAATTAAGGTATTTACGATTTCTATGACACCAGAGTACTCGGGGCTCTTTAGGGGTGGGTAAGACGTAAGTGCAAGAGTTCACAGTCTAACACGGTGGCACATGAACACAATATTCCAGCTGACTCCAGGAAGCCAGGAGACACCAAACCCAGCCCCCTGGAATCTCACAGTACGCAGAAGTTAAGGACAGCGACAGGCAGCCAGGAATATTTCATGTAGAGGAAACTGGGAGGAGACTTGTAGGATGCAGGGAAAATCTGGGAGGGCTGGGAGAGTGGCACAGGGAAATTCCAGCTTTTGTTTTCCCACGGTAGACTTTTTATTTCCCGTTTGTTGGCTGTGGCCCCCGCTCCCCAGGAGCTGTTTCTACGTATTGCCTTTCCTCCCCACGGCACTGAGCACCTTTCAGGCCCAGGTTCTGCCCGAAGCTGCTGCTGCCACCTCTAACATTTTTACTGAGGTTCATGTTTTTGGAGAAAATAAGTTCCAAAAGGATTCTTCTGGGAGGGCAGCGTAGACACACATCTTTCCAGTTGCATCCAGTACGATCTACTGTTAAACAAATGTTAATTACTCCTCCGGCCGATGCCCAGTTCAAGTAACAAGATTAATTTCTGTTTAAGACAAAACCAAACTCACTTGTTCTGGACCCATCAAAGATTATCAGACACTGAAACCCCGAAGCCGATAAGAGTCGTGGTGGGATCAGCAGGGAATTCAGCCCAGGAACTCCTGCATGGGGGACTTCTGAGAAGGATGAGGTTTGCAAGAAAAAAGGTTAAATCAGAAAAAGAACTTATGAGTACGCTGCCGGCTCAGTCTGTGCTCAAAGCAAACGCCAGGAGAGGGGAATGGAAAACCATCTTGGCCCTCTCATGTGAAACGTATGGAAGTTTCACATGTATGTTTGATTCACAGGTAGGATGAATTTTGTTTTTAATCTTTTTTGCTTTCCAAACAAGTTTTACTGTTGGCATTAACATCTGGGATGAGCTTAATCTGTCACTCCCAGTAGTATAACACTTCTCTTGAACCTTCCCATAACACTGAGGGTTAACAACTCATTCGTATTAAGGCCAAATACTGAAAAGCATGGTGTAGAAAAATTGTCCCATACACACGAGTGTTGGAAACTGTAAACTCCCCAATTATCTCTGGAAGAAGGATGGGATATTTAGTATCTTCAGAAGGGAGGAAAATAAACTTTAAAAAGGCAGGCAGCTATGGAGAAAATTAGATGTGGTGAGGTTACAATCTATTCATTTAAAAGGACAATACCACTTATCATCATCATCATCGTTTCCATTGCTTCCATTGTTTTGCTCTGATGGATCTCTACCCACCAATCGACCACCCGCCCACCCATCGGCTGGCTGACGCTCGCAAGGTGGGAGCCTCCTGAGAAGGACGGGGTTTGATGAAGTGCCTGCCTTGCCTGCAGGCGCCCATTTGCGCACACCTCTGGCATAAACATCAGACCAAGCTTTTCATTAAACGCACACACTCATTACTGGCCATGCTTCCATGCTTTTATTCCCCTCTTGACAGAGGGAAAAACTCTCTCTCCTATACCATACTTTTTTCTACCTCATGTAGCTCCACAGGTCAAATGTTTACGAAACAATATTTGCTCTCTGTTCTATTTGAATATTCAAGATAATTTTAGTACACTGGAAATAAATATAAGCCTCTTTTAAAAGACTCTAATATTTTTAAAAACACGAATTGTGAAAAATCAGTTTAAGAAAGTATATATGAGAAAAACTTAGAGTAAGAAGCTAGTTAAAATATGCACTAACTGGAAGCGAGCTAGAAACCGTATCTTGTCAAATTCACACTTTTTATAAACTAAAGGAAAAAAAAGCCCAACTCAGACACTGACAACATGATGAGGATTTTCACAGTTGCAGTCACAATCCAAAGTATATCAGAAATCTATACAATTCGGCTTCAAACAACCCAAATTTTTCAACAGGGAAGGTTGTAAGACAAGAAGGGTGGCTGACTCTTCACAAGTAGCTGAGTTAGGTTATGTCAAGTGTTATTAATGAAATTTGAAAATTCTGCTGGGAGTCTACAAAAGAGGAGGAACAAGATCGGCGATGTTTCAAAGAGCTGTTAATTAAGACAACATGTTTATTTAATATTGATTAGTTTTACCATTCACATTTAAAATTAAGTACATACTTTTGACAGGAGCAGTGGTTTACAATAACAAAAATATCTCAAAGCAAAAATTACATTTCTGCCGTGACTGTTCACATGAAAACTGCAACCTCAGAGGGAATAATGAACATTTTAAAATAGTAGGGGATTTTATTCTCCTTTTTTCCACAGTTCTTATATAAGTTCTTATAACTTGAATTTAAACTTAATTCCTAGGTGGAAACAGATCCTCCAGTGCTCCATGCTAACAAAGCTGTCCTTCCTCAAGCAACTGTTCTTCCCCAAAATGCCTCTACGGTCTTTTCATTAGGAATCAGTACCCATGACAAAAAAATGATAATTATCACATGTAGACATATTTAGGGCCACTATCTGTGATGTCTGAGGTTTGAATCTACTCCTAAAATCACACTTGGGAATTTATAAAGAAAACATCGAGTATTATCTCCCATTACCTAGGAAGAGGATGGCAGGAGACAAGTAACAATAACAAGTGATAAAAATCAGACGGTTTAGGGGAAAGTAATAAACAGAAATTGTATCACCTTTCAGCTTCTCAGCCTCTTCTCACTATTTTCATTATTTTTTTTTTTTCCTTTTACATCTTTGGTGCCTACGATGCCGTGTGCCACGTTACCACCCCTGCAACTTTAGCAGCCCCAAGCAGCTGGCATCTCAGAAACGTCCAGCGCGCGGCCCAGCCCGGGAGCATCCCCGGAGAGCACGTCCTGCCTCTCGACTCCTGAAGTTTGCAGTGGCAACCTGACTCAAGCTTAATTAGAGTTGTTTGAAACAACAGAAGTAGCCCAATGACAGATCCTACAGCAAAGCCGCTGCTAAAGCGTAGCGAGCGGTAAATGCAGGCTGACTAAATTGCGGCCTTGCCATAGCTTGAGTGAGGGCTGCCTGCGAAACGATGCGCGATGGAAGCCCAGTGGGACCCCTGGCCCGCTCCTATTCCAGATCAGAAGCAGAGCTGGCACATGCTGTTCCCTCTTCTTCTTCTTCATCCATGCTGCTATTTTGCCTATGGTTGAGGGATCGCTCCTACTCCACCCGGCGCCGAGGAGCGCGGCGGCCCCGCAGACACCGCTCCCTCCCCGGTGGTCGCGGTGACAGGCGTCACTAGACAAGGTCTCGATGCCCTGACGTTACACGAGGTGATGAGACCATTTCTCCAAATGCTTATATGAGCAACCTGATCTGGTTAAAGGTGTCCCTGCTCCCTGTGGGGGGGTTGGACTGGGTGACCTCTAGGGGTCCCTTCCAACCCAAAACATTCTGTGATTCTATAAAGGGGCAAACGCATGTTTGCACCATCAGACACTATTCTGTGTACAGGATTTTCTTGATCGTTCATGGAGGAAAGTGGTCTACAATAAAACTTATTTTTAGGGAGATGAGATGGAAAAGGGAGGGTGTATAATGTACCATCTAGGACGTGATTATAAGGTGAATATACTGTAGCTAAAGCACCTAGTAAAAAGCTACATTTCACACAATTCTGTAACTAATGCATTAGTAGTTGTTTTACTTAAAAGGACACTGACAAGGTACTTCTCATAATCCTTAAAATATTTTTTTTTTCCTCTCTGTTTATAATAATCCCATGGAAGCTTAAACTAGAATCTATTTCCCTTGAGAATGTTGTTTTTTTCCCCTCTTCCATTATCTCTATGTGGACGTCTCAGAAATGCAATAGCATTAAAAGAAATAAAAAGGGTGAGGTTCACCACTGCGTATGTTTTCAAGTGATCTTACTTCCCTAACACACGGAATTCACTGCAAGAGGTTGCAAAACAAAAGGAAGGAGAGAAAAAAAAAACAAAACAAACCACTACTGGGCCTCCTTTGGGTCAGACAATCCTGAGAACATCTATTTAAAGCCAGACAGCAGTAAAACTCTGGGTAGACAATTACCATTTGTCCTGTACTGCTCTGCAGGGAATAAGGGAGTTTCAGTAGACTCAAAGAGTCTGAAAAAAAATCTCAGGGGGCTGGATTTAAATGCGAACACTGTCAATCCCTGCAAATGTAAGAAAACTTCCCAACAGACACAATGGAATCGCAATCCTCTACCCTCATGCCTGTAAGAACCATATTTATTTTGGTCATCTAACACAGGCCATAGCCCGTATCTGTTCCTAACCGATTCTTCCAGGCCTGTCCATCATCTCCCTGCACTTCAGGGAATTCAGCCACCCATGTATTTTCTGCTTTCTCTTCCCTGCCTGTCCCTTCTCCTTGCTGCACCAGGCTCGAGGACAGCTCTGCACCAAGCACCCGTAGATGTTCCGCTCAGACGCTGCTGCTGGCCTCGACCTGCGCCCCCTTCCGCTTCCTCACACACTTGCAAAAATCCCCAGGATTTTATTTTTGATGTGCACAGCCCTTGCAGGAATAGAAAGAGATCCTTAATGTCATCTTTACAAGAGCGTTCCCCTTGAAAGCTGTAAAATCAAGAGATGCTTTCAAGAAGGCTGGAGGACTGGTTTTGTAACAGCTACCTGTTTGGGAAGCAGAGACACGAAGAGGATAATTGCTGCAGATAGAGGGAGTGCAGAGATTGAGGACTACATTAAAAACCAGATTTTAAATACCCACAAAATTATTCTTGATCAATCCAAACTTGAGAAGGTGTTTGTGTTTGAGTCAGATGGAGAGACCTCAGCCTTCCTTTCAAGACATGTTTCTTCTTCCCAAACAGCACAGTATAGCCTTGCCACACAACCTGCTTAGTCTGACCGAACCCAAACGTTTTTAACCAAAATTCCTCAGGAAGCTTTTACTAGGGAGAAACTTGGCACTGAGGATCCAGTCTTTGTAAAACAATGGCAAAAATAACATATTTAGTTCATCGCTCGCCATTGGAAAAGGCACCTACATCTACACAAGCACACTAGGACCGGAGAATTTCTCAGCCGTTATTTCATTGAGTTCAAATTCCCCGTCTGTCCGAAGGCGGGGTACACACACTCAGGTCTGACCCACGCCATCTCTCACCCGCATTCTGGAACAAGCTGACACGCTCGGAGCGTTTCTGAAGGTCCCGCACCACGTAGCTACAAGAGCATGTGGTCCACCAGGTCCTCGGTGAAAAGTGAATAAAGAACGGTTTCCTGAGCGCTCCTTAGCTATTTCCATGACAGGATAAGCAATCCTGCATCTAACTGAAAACCACACACGCCGCGTACAGACTTCTCACAGTTTTTTCACACATGAAAGAATGAAACACATGGACCACAGGCCGGGTTCTGCCCTACCCAACACCTCTTAGATGCAGTTGCAGTAGCAAAGAGCGAGTAGCAAGGGAATAAACTGGAGCACCGCAGGACTTTTTGGGTTGGTGCAGATTTTGCCACCTTATCGAGACTCGCACCACTAGCCTGCCTCCGTAATTCTGCCTCTCGTGGAACGTCGGGTTCAGGACAAGTCACAGCTATGCCACATCTCGCCAGCAGAAAGGTTCTCGGAGGCTTACTGACACTCAGTGCCCACTTGTGGCAAATCCTCTGCTTCTCCAAAGGGCTGCTGGCTGATGAAATGATCATCCTCAACATCATCCAGCCCGAATTACCAACATACAAAAGGTTTCTAACACACCCCCCGCCATGAGATAAGACTGCAGCAAATATTCTGCATCGCGCAAACAGGCCTAAGCGTGCAGTACTGAAAAACAGCGGGAGCACGAAGACTTGCTGTTGTAAAAATAACCCTCCAGAAACCAGCCTGGTTGGGATGCCTTGCAGACCCGACCGGGTTTCTCTTTTTCCTGTACTTTCTTGTTGTAATTTTTGATTTGTTGCAGAACTGAAATAAAAATAAGCCTCTTATTAAAAACTACCTAGAACATCAAATCCCATGCAATAAGAAAGTTAACAATTGTAAACCCTGTCATGTCTCTGAGAAGCAGAGGAATTATCTTGTTATCAATTTAATAATGGAACATTGAAGTAAATGATGCCATCCACTGACACCAGTAACACTGTCTCTCCTGGGAAATTCATGTCGGTAGGAACTGTCAATCTAGATGGATATGGACATATTAAACATTGTACTTTCTGTCCATAAATCTATTCTTTCTATGCTGCCTTAATAAAAAGATTCTGCATGATGATAAAGACAAGTAATGCAGAATGTCTTGACATTGCTGACCTACAATTCTGCTTCTCTTCTCTCTTCTTTTTTCAGGGAGTGGAGAGTTTAACAATCTCTAACCACGTGTTGTTTTCCTTCTTGCACTAAAATACATTAAGATAATTGGGGTAAATGAAAATAAGACAACTAAGGGATATTAGAATGTTTATTATTTTGCTGTCTTTGTGTAGCAAACCTCCTGAATAAAGCCCTATCTTTACCTGATTACTTTATATTGAGATGTCCAGTTTGCTTTTCAAAGTGAAGTGAAAGTGAGATACAACAGATTGACACAAAACCAGGCCAAACATTATCAGCACGTAATTAACTCTAGAGAAGCTGATGATAGGAGTTAGAAAATATTAGCATTTGCTACCACGCACACAAAATCAGCACGAAAAGCGAACAACAAAGATTCCTTTCTCAAGCTAAATGGAGATGCTTATTTTCAAAGGGAGTTATTTTTGTATGATGCCCCTACTTCTATCAATGAGATTCCATCTATTTAATGAGATTATTTGGTGGATGTCAGTGAGTACACTGGGTTATAGCTTCAAATTAGGGCCTAGAGTTGTTAGGATCTAATGTCCTCGGACAAATAAAAACCAAGGGTTACGAACAAACCCATTTCTTTATAAAGTATCAGAATGCTGCAGCTTTGACGGGAGCACGAAGCTAAACACATTGCTCTTTAGGACTGACTGCACCTGTAGGAAAACAAGGGAACAGCTTGGTGTTGTAACTGCTCCTCTGCCACATGAGTCTCAGCATCGTATTGGGCACTATCAGGGCAGGAGCTGAGCTACCATGCCCTTTGGCCCTGCTCGTACACATGAATGTGTAGGCACAGATTGTGCTCATGGAAGGTGTGGATAAATTAAAAGCTAACTTTCCACTCAAACATCTCATGAGAGTCCTACTGACTTAGAATACAACTCAAAGCAAAATCATAGAATCATGAAGGTTGGAAAAGTCCTCTAAGATCGTCGAGTCCAACCATCAACCCAACACCACCATGCCTACTAAACCATGTCCCAAAGTGCCACATCTACAAGTTTTTTGAACACCCCCAGGGGTGGGGACTCGACCCCTTCCCTGGGCAGCCCCTTCCAGTACCTGACAGCCCCAAGGGGAAGGAATTGTTCCCCATGGCCAACCTAACTCTGCCCTGGCACAATTTGAGGCTGTTTCCCCTCGTCCCATCGCTGGTTCCCAGCTCCCCCAGCCGCTCTCCAGCAGCCTGGGGCTCCAGACCCCTCCCCAGCTCCGCTGCCCTTCTCTGGACATATCCCAGCAATGCAACATCTTTCTTGTAGTGAGGGGCCCAAAACTGAACCCAGTATTCAAGTTGTGGCCTCACCAGTGAAAAGAAAGAGACCATCTGATGCACCTGTACCTCCCATGCCCAGGGCACTCTGTAATTAAGACATGGCAATTCCTGAACACTGAAAAAGAGCCCATGGAATAAGAGTTCCCCTAAACAGATGTTTAATGAAAGAAAATAAAGCACTTATAGGAAACACTTCAGGGGAACTCAAATATTTCACATGATTAAAAAAAGTACGTCCATTTTATGATAGACTGTTGAAAATTTCAGTTCTTCAGGTAAACCTTCCAAATTCCATTGAAAATTACCCATGTGGCTGAAGACCTCCCTGGAAATTTGACAGAATCTTTGGGATTTTATTTTGCATGGGAAACCTATCATAGTTCAACCACTAGTCTCTTTGGTAATGAGCGAAAATGAACATAGGGGTGAATGGAAATGAGCATTACCGAAAGGAAAAGACGCGAGGTAACAAAGGCTGAATCCAAGAGAAGAGCGAAGACGGATGCTCCTTTTCAGCTGTACTCCTTGCAAACAATACCTGCAAGCCCTGGTGGGTCTGCCGTGCCCCTGCTGTATTTCTGTACTTGCCACACTGACTCAATATAAAGCAAAAGCAGAGGAGGCCCATACAATATTGGAGAAGCTAACAGAAAAAGGATATATCTAATTCTACGGTATTTCAGACACATGCTATGACCTGTAGCAAAAGCTTTACACCAGGGTGCTGACACATTATTGATTCTGAAGACCACATATGGAAAATAAGGCTGGCGAAAGGCAACACGAATTTGTGGTTTGTTTTTTTTTTTTCCCCTCCACCTCTAGAAATCTTCCTCTCATCAAATTACCAGCCCAGATGTATACACACGGTCCTTTCTAACACGGTTCTTTGAGCACCTCGCCAATCGTTACTGGTTCTCACAAGAGCACAGGCACCTCTCTGCAGGGTGCCCCTCCGAGAGGGGAAGCCAACTGGAGACAAGTATGTTCAAGGGCTGTAGGCTGCTCCTACAGAGGGAATGAGCAGCCGTTCACTGAAAGGAACCCTAAGATCCCTTCCAGTCCCTGCCCGCTTCTAGGTACACGCGGATATATTTCCCCTATTACTTAGCAACAAAGCTGCTTAACTCATTAGAAAAAAAATTCAGTAGAAAAGAAAGAGATAAAATGCACACTGAATAAGTGTGTCAGAGTTCCCTAACTCCTGCATTCAGGCAGGTAGCAATTCCCCAGGTCAAATCTGTCTCTCTGCATCCCCGAGAAGTCCATCCTATCTCTTCCCTTGTTCCATCACCCCTAGGGCTTCTTTTAACTCACTTCCTTGGATTTGAAAGCTCAAGAAAGCTAGCAGTATCGGTGCCAGAGGAGGGAGAAAACCCCTCCCTTTTACACTGGAGAGCCCTGTGATCTACTTCATCATGTGACATTGCAGGTGCCAAAGCAATGCCTGGGACGAGTAAGTGATTTTGTCAGGTTGCATCCTCCACAGCTCACCCACTCTCTCTGTGCACCATTATCCTCGTAGCGATATACTGAAAAGCACTGATAATTTACTTGATTTTGCACGAACAGCTCTAAGGTTAGGCTGCTCTGATAGATGTGGGTATGGTCATTAAGAAGGTGTGGGGGAACAGGCTATCAGGCTTGTCCTTTCTTCAGGAAATTATCTCAGGACATCACACGTCAGCTGTACGGGGACGATCTGTCCCTCAACGCTATTCTCTCCTGCCTGGTCTAGGTATCAGACTTTACAAAGAGAAGAGCTTCCTCACACTCCCAAACTTGCCTGATTAATGGGACAGCTTCACCTCAGGAAAGGAGACAATCTGCAAATGTTCACAGGGCTGGAAACACGGGATCTTTTCAATGGCTGCAGTGGGACCAGTGGGATCCATCCCCACCAGAACTTCACTGAGGATCACTCACAGAAAGTTTTTCTGGGTTATTTTCCTGTTGGAAAGCATGGATGAAAGGAGGGTAGAAAGCTACAATGCACGCTGTAACATAATAACTGTTCTATCTCTTGATCTTCATTTTTCTTGTGATACCTTTGCCTTCCTCCTCCAGACACGACAATGATTCTTTTGAAGAACACTTAAGTTCCAACTTCTTTAGGCATCCTCTCCGAATGTGTATAAATGTCTCGGAATGGTCTGATTTCATAACCAATTTACTTTGAGCAGAAGGTTGGACTCGCTCACCTCACCTCCTGAGGTTCCTGCCAACCTGAATTTTCCTATGAACCCTCACTGCAAAAATACACATGTTCACTGAGTATTCTTGCCTCATTCTCTTCATGATGACTTCATACCCTTGCACCAAGCAGAGAGCCACCTATCTTTAGCAATTCTGACATTAAGCCTATCGAGCCTTCCCCAGGCACAGGGACCTGCTGCACTCTGGTATTTGTTCAAACCTGCCTTTTATCTCTACATTTTGCCTTCTGTTCTCTCGTGCTATCTTCAAGCTATCATCTTTGCTCCCTTTTGAGATCTGGTTCATTGCCGTCTCCACTGTCTCTTCCTGTGATCTTGCTTATTTTAATTCATTGTTACCTACCTTCAGATTTTGTTCTCCCCCTTCATCGCGTACGAAAGCAAACATGGTCTTCAGTTCTACTTTTTCTGCCGCTCTGCTCTTTAATAAAGACTGGGTTGGTACTGAGAGACAGAGCAGACCCACAGCCCAGCAGCGAGGCGGTCTCCACGACCACAACGTGCCATCCACCTCCTCGCACCCCACACACAAGCCTCAGACCGCAGCACACCCCAATACCGGACGCAGCCATGGCCATTCATTGCTTCCTACCCAGCTCTCACCTCTCCAAATGAAGGAGAGCCCTCCTGACGTGGTGGAAGACCCCTGGTTGTCATTAGGCCCACACTAATGGGAGCCCTAGGCTCATTTCTTGATAAACCTGTATCAACAGTAGCACGTCTTATACAAAAGTAATTCTTGTTTCGCTTTTCAAATGATTAGCAATAAATTATCACTCAATATTTTCTTGCCAGTAACACATTTTAGGAATTCTAAAAAGGGAAAAGAGAGAAGATAAAAAAGTGAGGCAAGCAAGAAACATGCTTCGTGGACTATGCAAAAGCTTTTTAAAATAAATATTTTTTCATTCAAAAATGAAAAGAAAATGTTTCATATATAAATATTTCTATAGTGAAAATTGTATTAAAATAGCCCCTTAGCAAAGAAAGAAACTCTACTTTCTGTCAGGCACAAAACTTTTCAAGAATTAAAAATGAAAATCCCTGTTTTCTGTGGAACTTGATCTCTTCATATATCCTTCCTATTATCCCCTGGTATCTCCCAGCTGGGCCAAAAAATGCAGGGAACAACAGTGCCACTACGCACCGCGCCTCGCGATGGCAGGTCTTCAGTGCTCCCATCTGAGATACGATCAGAAAATCTCATGAGTGGGTAGCTTTATTTTTTTTTTTTTTATATGCAGACATTATAATTTACTTAAGTAGCTCGCTGCTATGTCTGATGACCCAAGTAGTTTTTTGGCTACACTCCAGCAGCAAAGAAGATACAAAATTAAGGGCTGGAAGTTGGCAGCTACCTTCTGACTAATCTTTCCTCCTCAACTGCCAGTTCCACCCACCTCTTCATCTTTTAGGGAAGCTTAGCTGAAGACGCTGAGAAACTGAAAGAGGCCTTACTATTTTCACTAAATATTTGGATGTTTAATAAAATTGTTATCTAACTTGTTCAGCATACTGCTACGTGGTTGGACATTTCAAAATCAAGATGCGTTGACTCCTCTATAGGATTACAGTTTCATTCAAAGGAAAGCCCTGCAAGACCAATCGCCACCTAATGCTATAGATTTTATCAATGACCCAGCAGCGAGTACGTGTGCTCCCAAAAAGAGAAACTGAAAATAAATCTGGTGAAATGTGGATGCCTCTGGCAGAATCAAAGGCAGGCGTCTTTCTAGGAACCAGAGGGGTGCCGACAGTACAACATTAGGAGAACGCATGTGTGACTTACATCCATTTTTAATGCCCATCCTTTCCCTTGAGACACACCTACTGCTCACAGGTAGGAATTTGGGGTACCTATAAAATTTACACAACCTCTGGATACTCTCACCCGACCTGTAGTTAACGTAAATGGAATGTTCTGCAAGCGTATTTGGATTTTGATACGGAGGTATCTCTCTCATAAATCACTAGGTGGCCAAGAATGGCGTGGCTAAGAATAAGTCTATCAGATTCTTACACTGCGAGAAAAGCAACACAGATTTTTAGAAATTCTACCCTGAAATTTAGGAATAGAGCTGCAACATAATTTTTTTCCAAACCGAAGACCTTCACTAGCTGTTATGTATAGACAGAAACAACCAACATAACTATAATTTTAAAACAAAAATGTTAAATATAAGGAGAATTAAAAGAAAATGAAACTTGAAATAGATTAGGAACCTCAAGCTTAAAAAATGAGAAAGATGTAAAAATAAAACAGTGAAAAAGCATTTTTCCTGGGAGCTGTGAGACTGAGCGGTGCAGCAGCAGAAAACAGGACAGAAGAGTTGTCTGGTGATGCCTTGGACTTATGTGGCTCATAACAAAGGATGTATTTAGGTGTCCTTGAAAGAAGCCTTTAAAATATTTATGTGGGATTAAGTGTTCAGAAAATAAGTACTTAGGTCACATTTTTTTCCTCCAGCAATTAAAAGGATATACCATCTCCACTGGACACGCACGTGAGGTTTAGACGCACAAGTTACTGCCGGTTTATGAGTTACCAGCCATCGGCACACCTGCAGCAATCAACTGCTCTGGTGCTCTTTCAAACCCCATAAAATACCAGGGAAGTCCAGTTTGCTAGGCCCAAAATGAAAGAAATTCGTATTCACTCAAATTAGCTTGTATTTGCTGCGGGTTACAAACACGCCCACGGGTAGTTACCGCACCTACGCCAGTAATTTGCTACCCCATGGTAATTTGGTGGCACATCGGTGTTCACGTAATGAACACGTATGTCAGACTAATGCCATATGAAGGGAGAAAGAGTTTTGCTTTTGGGGTCCTGCTGGTCCCCCAATTTTGCATGTTCCACAGTGGCTACTTAACCTTAATAGCAAGTACAGTTCATCAGTTTCAACCAGCATATAAAAAAGAAATTAAAATACAAAAGCAGGGTGAACCGAGATCTAGAAAATGGAAATGTGACAGATATGAGAAGTTTGGTGAAGAAGTCTATGTAGAAGTTCATGATCATAGTTCTTAAACTCAACGTGCACAAAGTTCAGAAGCTATCAGCACCACTGAGGGTGTAGATTACGATCGGTTCAGAGCCCACTACGAATTCTGCTCATCTACGTGTTCCTCTCAGTGGATAAGGAGAAAAAAAAAAAAAAAAAACCAACACCCCACCATCTTGGAACACTTTATTCCCACATTTCGCTCTGAATTTGAGATCTTTCCATAGCCCCCCTCCCCAGAAAGCCCAGGAGGCTGGGATATAGTCCAGCTGCTGTCAATCAGACTGAAGAGCTGGCTCTAATTGTGATAGATCCGAGCGTGTGCCTCTGCCTTTCTCGCCGAGGCTAGAACGTGTCTGCACAGAGCCAGCTCTTCTACTACCGACAGAGTTCAGAGCAGTAAAGTAAACTCTTTACTTGCTCCTGAACAAAAATAAACTGTTTGATGGCATAACTGCATCTACACTAGGGTTCTGCCAGGACAGCAGTTAGATGCGTTTTATTTTTAGTATTCCTAGCCTACATAAGTATGTGAGCAAGACTTTTAAATATAGACCTAGCCTTCATATTTTTCTTCATTAGAGCTCCAGCAGAATGCCTAAAATGTAAACCACACCACAGAAATTAAGTGCAGAATATGGGCTACAGGAACAGCATATACTTACTACTTTTATCAGGTATAAATTTGCTTTCTTATTATTACCGTAATATACATTACGTGAAAGAGAAAAAGCAGAATTACCTAAATCATATACGCTCAGTGCCTCATAAAAGACGAAAATCGTATCACAGCCCGTATAAATGAATGTCAAAGCTACTGTGCATTTTAAAAGACCAAATTTTGTAATTTACCCAGTTGCATGTGGCAAACATGAAATGGGAATTGGGGAGAAGCATTTGGGGGATAAATGTTTTGCACTGGTAACAAGGCTAGCAGAATTTTGTCACTGGATTTTAATTTTGATGGATCGTTGACTGGCAATAATTTTAAAATTTTACCATTTGGGGGTTTATTTTTTAACATTGCCACAAGGTCACTTTTCTCCCCATCCAATGGCAACTTCTACATCCTAATATTAAAACAATAACTACCCAGAAAAGGGCATTTCCCAGGGAGTAATGACTGGCTGGGAGGAGTTGATGGCCCGAGGCAGTGCTGAGGGCCATTAACCCTGGCCAGTTATTAATCGCCAGGAAATGCCCTGTGCCAAGGTTGTTATCACTATTTTAAGCACAGATTGGGGGGAGTGAAACGGACGTCTTAGTGCATGGATTTTTTTTTTTTTTTTTTAACACATGATGTAATTTCCTTTGTGGCGGTTTACGGAGGACATTTCTAGAAAGAATGAACGCTCTGCCTGATACCCAGCCGGATTGCACGGGCCGTTTCGCAGCACTCTTGTGCACGCAGTAACTTACCAAACTGAGAAAACAGTTGGGGATTTTAAGAGCTTTCCTTTTCTCTCTAAATAATAGTCCGCACAGAGAAATAAAAGGGAATTCAGACCTCACTAAGATGAACAAAAATATGCAGCTCTTCACGTCACTGTCAGCAGAATTACGTTCTGGAAATACCTTTTAATCGCACTGTCTTTAGAGCATTTCCTTGGTCGATACTCTTGCTTAATGACCGCTCACCTAGCTCTTCAGAAAAGGAATTTTTATCAGTAGCAGCCAAAGCACGTCCCAAACCAGCTTCAGCTGATGCTAGCCATTAAGGAATTTGTCTTTTCCAATAATCAAGCAGATGGGTCATTTTCTAGGAGCTGGCTGGTGAAGTATTTCAGAAACTGCTTTAATTTCCTCCTAGTTCCTACCCTACGGCTGAAGTTTTAAAGACGTGCTCGTAGCCCTCACAAAACTGTGAAAATGGTTCTTTTCTTGCAGGGATCAATAACTCACTCTCCAAACCAAAAGATACTTAACGGTTGGACTTGATAATCTTAAAGGTCTTTTCCAACCTAAACGACTCTATGATTCTATATTCTTAGCCTACGTATAAATAGTCCTCTGCCTTACGGAACTACTTACTATTTGTCAACCCTTAGCTGTGAAAGCAAACCAAACAAAATAAGTTATGGCCTAGGAAGAAAGCACCGTTCAGCACTAAACTAATTTGACAGGTTGCTCAACAAAGCTGTAGTTTCCCAGCGCAAAATCTTAAAAAGATCTTCTCGCGTTTCTCCTCAAGGTCCTAATTTGTCACCACAAACACGTACATCTGAATCACAGATCGATTGTAAAAATCTTGCAGAATTTACCACGTGGTTCTATTTTCAGTTTCAAATTGCAGTTTCCAGCAAAAGATATGTGCTTTCATAAAGCAAAATTCCCTCAAATAGATGGCTGGAGCGTGTGTTTCCACCTCTTTGCCAGTTTAATAACCATACTCTTAAAAAAAAAAAAAAAAAAAAACAAACCAACAAAAACACCGAAATAAATATTGTAGCAGTTGGGACCAATCAGCATGACCTGTACTGCATGATCATTTGAACATGCATAAACAGACATTGTATCTGGGTAAATTTTTAGCAGATTTTCTTGTGTTTCCATATGTAGGATCGTCTGTGGTGACCCTCTGGAAATGCAGCCTCTCAAATCTTAGTAAATTGAAGACAGCACTTGAATTACAAAACCCTTAGCACATAATTTAACTCAAGTTTTACTTGACTTCAAGTAATGTAGTTACATGCTAATCAGGTTCTCAAAATGTAATACAGGCACAACGGTCCAAAGGTTGAAAGAGGACTGGGAGGCAGGAGAGGGCCTTCTGATCTGGGATACAAATCTAACAGCTCTTCTTTGTGCACCGACAATGTAAACCTGTAGGAATGGGTCACGTAGCTCAGTACTCCTTCTCCAACGTGCACCAGCAGCAGCTCTCCAGGGCTTGCAGTAATATTTCCCTAGAAAACTCTCCCAGCGTTTAAGAAATCTGTGGCACAGGA
>NW_009269998.1:1354347-1372415 GCF_000687185.1 Egretta garzetta
AGGAAGGCCCTGAGCCGAAGGTGATGCACTCCATAGCCTTCTCCAAATCATTTTTCCCATCGGTTCTTTCCCAACCCATATGTACCCCTGGCACCAGCCCTGTGAGAATGAGCTCCACAGCCACGGTGGCGTGCATCTCCAACTGCTCATTTCCACCTCTCGCCCTTCTGGTTCCAATCCAGCTGCACCCTTGCTGAGACAGAAAAACCTGAAAGCCATGTATTCAAAATACGCAAGAAAAATGAATCAATATGCTGGCATAATGATGGGCTTTGCTTTGTTTTTCTCTCTTCCTTTTCCCAGGAATTCTGTGTTTGATAAGCTGTATTTCAATGCTATTCAGCATTAAGCTGAGATTTTCATGATGCTCTCTACTGTAACCCTAGTACAGTTAGCTCAGAATCAATCACTGTACATATAAATTTAGTGCTGTTTTACTCCATCTGCATACTACATTTATCTTAATTTAATTTCATCTGGCAGTTCATTGGCCAGTCACTCAGTAACGCAAGATCCTTCATAACCCTTTATAGTCAGCTCTCATCTTTATCTCCCTACAATACTTACTATTACCAGCAAAGTTTATGTTCTTGAAATTCTCTGTCATTTCCAGATTGTTAATAAACATTTTAAATAGCACAGAACTCAGCGCAGATCCCTAAGGATTTTGACTGGAGCTCTCTATCCACTGTGAAAATTGAGTATTTATTCCTTAACGTTGTTTCTTATGTTTAACTAGTTATTTATTCATGTGGGTTTCTTCCCTCTAATCTTATGTCAACTTAATTTCTTTCAAATCCTTCAATGAGGGAACCTATCAAACGCTTTCGGAAATCCAAGCTCACTTTATGAGCAGGGTCTCTCTTGATGTCCTCAAGGAACATTTTTTAAGGCATGGCATACCGCACAAGGGGTTTCTTTACTCTTTTTTGTCTTTTTTTTTTTTTTTTTTCCATTTTACTAATTCTGTTTTAGAAGAGCTTCTACCAATTTGCATACGAGGATAGAATACCTAAGGTCTGTAGTTCCCCTGACCTCCCCCAGAAAAGAGGCGTTACATTGACCATGTGCCAGTTCTCTGCTACTTTGCAAGCCCCAAGCAGATCTGCTATAGCCAACACTACTATCAAAAAATGCTGATGACAGGTGAGAATCTTCCCCTATTTTCTCTCTCTCTCTTTTTTTTTTTTTAACTAACACCCAAGCCTCTGGAAGTGAAAATTTACAGCACCATATTTTTTAGCTCAATCCCATCTCTATCAACATTTAGGTCATATGAGGCTGGAGCATTTCTTATGCCTTGTGGAAGAGCCTTTTCCAGAAAACTTCCTTCCGTATAAGAAAACATGATCTCAAAGACCCAATACACCAACATTTCTGTTACTAGCCTCTGGTTTTGTTCACTTACTCTTGCAAACAGAAACTGCTATGCCTACAGAAATGGACGGGCAATTCTGGTGTAAATCCACTGTGGAAATCTCAAGTTTTGTTGAATTCCTCCTTAGACTGCACAGAGGAAAACGCGTTCTTGCTAGCTCATGAAGAGCTGAACCAGGACACCCTCCGGATGGGGGAGAGGGGAAAATCCCCTGGCACAGGCGGAGGGACATTGCTAATGTGTCTGCTCTTCTTTCATGCCAGCTCTCTTCTCTCCTTCCTAGGAAGCACCTTTCTGTACTGTTTTTCATCCTCCCTTTTCCTTGTGGTGAAGGATGAAGAAAAAAAGGCAAGGTGATCATATGCTCCACGCTCCAAGGCCTCTCTCTTCCATTCTACCCACCACAGCAGTCATTGGAAATTGAGGAGTCTTGGGCCATTCTTGCACTCCACACTAGCTAGGGCCAAG
This sequence comes from Egretta garzetta, assembly GCF_000687185.1. Lineage (NCBI taxonomy): Eukaryota > Metazoa > Chordata > Aves > Pelecaniformes > Ardeidae > Egretta > Egretta garzetta. Next base: position 1,356,194 of record NW_009269998.1, read on the forward strand.
TGGTTTAGTTCCTAGGCAAGGGAACCAGTATGAGTGCCTTATTCCAACCTCATCCTCCCTCTTCAGCTAGGATTTCCTCTGATGTTAAGGGACTAGGCCTACTGCCAGTTTTCTGTAGTGAAAGGGATCTTTTCCATATGGTGAATTTAACAACTGCTGTGTGGGTTTTTTCACCTCCTACCAAGCATCCATGACGGCTGGCTTTGGGAAGTTTAAGCTGCAGCAATAACAACTTCTGGAGTTTTTTAATGTGATTTGGGGATCTGAAATTCAGCTAAGGGAAGCCAGGTAGCTGTTCTGCACTGCTGGGCACTTCCATGACAGGAAGTGTTCGAGCTTCTGGGTATCCCAGCTTGTGGCTCCCTCCCCTTGTGCTCCGTCCTTTTCAGTTCATGTGGAAAAGCATCTGGGCTTCCAGCACGGGTCCTCTGATTGGTCTGAGAACGCGTGGCATGTGCCCTTGCCATTCAGGTCCACAATACACTGGCTGCTGTTGGTACCAAGTGAAGTCCACATGGGCACAGCCCTACCTGGTTGCTTAGAAATGTTTTATTCCAAGTTTGTAGGTGTTGCGGCTTGTCAAAAGGTCTGTGAGTTATCGTGTGGATGCTCACCTCGGTAGGTATTTGGAGTATAAGATGTTATTTCTTTGTGGTGGAAAGGCAAAGCTATCTATAGGAGCCCCAGGAAAAGCAGGTGTTTATGGAGAGCAGCTGGCTGACAATTTGATCTCCTTCTGAACATGACTCCTGCAAAGACGAAGATGAAGGTTCTGCCTTTCACCTCACCTAATTACCTGTATCGCAAATGCTAGTCCAAATTCCCAAGTATTTCAAAATTGAAAACCAAATGGTAAAACAAACTATTACCTTTTATAACCCTAATCAAGTCAGTGACTGGCATTTTGAAATGTAAAGACTATGTACTCTACACAACATCCTACAGACCTCTGAACGCCCATCAGAAATAAAAGCTATAATAAGGCCTGCAAATATACACAAATTATTCCTTATACATCTAGTGAGAAAGCCAGCTTTGACCTCTTCCTCACAGTAAAGCTGTGAAGTTTATGATTCCTCTATATCTTAATAAGTTTTCCACCTAATATCCCTTAATTTTAAGTCTCAAATGAGATCTACAGCAATTTTAGATATTCCGGTCAATTCTCCTCAGTAACCAGATTACAAGGTCTACTATTAGTGCAGGCTTCCAGAGGGAAAATTTATTCAAATACGCAAAAGTTGTTCATGGCCTGTAGATGAAACCTGCTCTTAAAACGTAAGCTTGATATGTCGGACCCCACTTCCAACATCACTTCAGCAAACTAACCGAACCTCTCCATGTAAACCATCCAAATAACGACTACTGCTGTTGCAAATCTATTTCTTTTCATCTTATAACTCCAGGAAATCTTTTTGAACATTGCATTTTTCTGCACCAGAAGTTGTTTGCAGGAGCAAGGCATTCCCCCTTGGGCCTGTTCAGTTGTAATTTCTTGCTCTGTAACCCCCTGTTTCCTCCTGTCCTCCCAGAGTAGAATTAAAACAAATTTGGTTTCGTTACCTAAATTAAAAAAAACCCAACAAAACAAACAAACAAAAAAACCCAAACACCAAACCCAAACAAAATTGGATGCCCTATTTCATACCTCTATGGTAGAAAACCCCTCCATAATATAAAAAACTAATTACAGCATTCCAGGAGATTTTAAAATGTAGAAAAAAACCCCCAAAACCCAATGCTACGAAGACGTCGGTTACCAGCCTGAAATCCAGCGATCTGTTCTCAGGCGCTCTCTCGCGTGGCTACTCCTGGCAGGTGTTCCTGAGACATTCGGAACAAAGTGATGAACAAAAATATATCTTTAACAGTTCCAGCCTCGAAGAGCTGCTCTCTGCTGAGTAACTGTCAGGGCGACTGTCAGCAACGTTCTGCAAGGAGCAGAGCAAACATTAAGAAGCCAAGAGTTTTCGGCTTAGTTTGGGGGTCCAAGAGTACTTAATGTTTCTAGCAGAAGAGCTTTCTCAATTCCACATGTCATGACACTGATGTCTGGATCACAGAATCAGTGCCAGCGCTGATGGGCTGCTACCCTACGTACGTTCCTTGGAGCCACACAGCACCCCAAACTCATTTATGCTCAGTAAGGAGGCCAAAATGTTGCTTTTAAGACTTCAGTACACTAATACAGCAATACTGAAAAATACTCAATTTGGCAACTTCTGCCAACCATGATCCCAGTTATTCCATGCAGTACAAATTTCTGAGACATGTTCTCATTTGTGATGGACTTCTGTTGGCCCTGTAGGCAATGACGTTTCCCCCCGCGATCAATTTTGTTTCATTAAGCATCCTTCCAAATCCCCGTATCTGTGACCTCCTGCACGTGCTCAGACCCAAACTAATTCACATATTGAGGTTTTTCATGAATTTGCTTCCTTTTTTTTATCATCTACAGGGCACCAGTTACAGCCTTGGGATGGTGGAGAAAGACTACCTGGCAACTGTGCCCATCACCTTCTTACTGAACCCTCAGTCTACATTTTTCTGTAGTGTTTTATCACTTTCAACCTTGCTCCTTCTCAAGCTTGTTCTCCCCAGTGCCGATGCTAACGAGGTTTCGGGGTAAGGTAAGAAACCTTAAAATACTTGGCCAACCACTAGGTAGTGTAAATATATAGACATGCTTATGAGATTGGAAGAGTAGACATCTGTGTAAGCAGGCGACTTACCTGCTCAAATGAGAAGGCTGAGCTATGGTAAGCAAAAGGTTTTGGAGGAACAGCACCAGCCTGCATGCCTTTCCTGATGAAAAAGGTACCACCACCAATATACCCTGTGCCCTCGCGAGCAGCAGAAACGATTCGCACGATTGCCAGCTTCACCGTGCACACAGCTGTCTTTTACCGGCACGCAAAGACGTACTGCCACTACCAGTATTCCCAGTTCCCAGCACGCAAAGACGTACTGCCACTACCAGTATTCCCAGTTCCCAGCACAGGTAATTGCAGCTAATGCCAAATACACAAATATAAAATTTCAGCAGTAAGTTCTCTTCCAAGGTTTTATAATTTTCTTTTCAACCTTCTCAGCCACGTTCTACTGATTGAAGTTTGTAGACTTTTGCTAAAGTGAAATTATTTTTTTTCCACAGTTTTCATTCCTGATCGTACTGTTAGGTGAGTTCTACTTGGCCGAGTCCATATGTCTTAAACAAATTAACTTCTTGAATATACCATAAAGTGCCATTTTTTCAGCCACATTTTGGCTGGAAAGCACATCAACACACCATATAATCAGGTATCTCCTTGATAAATAAAATATGAAAGTAGGACATGTTGTGGCATTAGTGTTCATTCTTTTGCCCCATTATCTAAAGCACTTCAAATATTGCATGTCCAAATCAAGGTCTCGTCTTTTTATCACAAACTGACAATGCATTTTCCACCTGTGGTGTGTTGACCCTGGTCAGAAACTAAGCCCTCACCATTCATTCTCTCCCCACCTCCAAATCTCCCCTCTGCCATTTCAAACCCATCTAAGCAGGCCTTGGAAAGGGGAGGTTTTCGTATTTCTCCTTACGACGTTGAGATAACGTTTGTATTACATGGGAACAGCTTTGCTTGGCCTTGGGCCAAAATGTCCCTCTATAGCAGGGAGTGAGGAGAGAGCCTACCGGGCTGTGATTATGGTTTCAGTCGTCATTCCTCTCAAACAAGTACTAATTAGATTTCGATCTGAAAATTCTCATTATTGAGATTTTTCTTGCACTTTTTTTCTTGAGCCTTAGATTAATATAGCACTTTACAAACAACCTTTTTTTGGGGAGTGGGAATGCAAAACTGGCCAGTAAGGTGTCAGCTTTACACTAATTCAGAAGGCATATTTTAATATTAACACTTAGGACTATGAATTTAATAATTGTTTCATCTTTTCTCACTGTCAAGTTCTCAGTCTCCACTACCAAAGAACAAAAAAAAATAAATCCATTTTTTCCTTATTAATAATTGCACAGAATGATAAATCCTGTGGCATCAGATGCTATGTGTGGCCATAAGAAAGAAAATATAAATACTTAATAGACTCTCATAATAAAACCCTTTAGTTAACCACGTAAGGAAGATGTTTGGATATCTCAAAGACAAGCCGATACAAATAAGTAAAACTAGAATATCTGGGAAAGTAAAAAGATGATGACAAATACAAACAGACCAATTTTCTTCTCACTTTCTCAGCTCTCTGACTGAAAGGAGGTTTCTTGCTATACAGGAAAGCAGTGGACACAGCGTTTTTAAAACTGCGTCCTTTGAAAACTTAACAATAAACAACGCTGAATAATACCACATGTTTTAAATGGTCTTGGCCAACCTTACCGAGATGTCTGAAGTACCAGAAGGAAAACAATCTCATTTTTAACTGCAACTCATTTTAACAGAGAAGCACCCGATTTAAAAAAATAAACAAATAAAATTTAAACAACAAAAAAAATCATCTTGGGCCTGTGCTGTGCATACCTTCTCATTTCTCTTTGTGTGGGTATTTTATGAAAAAAAATGGAATACTAATATCAAATTAATCAATTAAAAAAAAACCCAAATTGAAACGGCACAGATTTTGACAATACTTCACAAGAAAACATACAAAATCTGGATACTTTCTGCTTTCTCTTCTGCTTGGACCCTGACGAATATTTAGTTCACTGCCAGTGGCACCGAAGCAGGCTTCTGCTGGTGGCAGCATTTGCCCTAGTCCACTTGAAGAGGATTCGGGGTTGAAGGGAGAAGCTCATAGAAGAGGAGGCTGGGAAAGGCTGCTGGTCAGAGAGAACAGCAAGCTACACGTGAGAACCAGGACTCAGAAGAGCCAAAAAGATGAGGCCACCCAACTACAGGGGCGAAGACGACATGAGAGTTATCACAGAATCCCAGAATGGCAAGGGTTGGAAGGGCCCTCAGGAGCTCACCCAGTGCCACCCCCCTGCTCAAGCAGGCTCACCCAGAGCAGGGGGCACAGGACAGCGTCCAGGCAGGGGTTGAAGATCTCCAGAGAACGAGACTCCACAGCCCCCCTGGGCAGCCTGGGCCAGGGCTCGGGCACCCTCCAAGTCAACAAGTTCTTCCTCATATTCAACTGGAACCTCTTGTGCTTCAGTTTGTGCCCATGGCCCCTTGTCCTGGCACTGGGCACCACTGCAAATAGTCTGGCTCTGTCCTCGTGACCCCCACCCTTGAGATATTTGTACGTGTTGATGAGGTCCCCTCTCAGCCTTCTCTTCTCCAGGCTGAACAGGCCCAGCTCCCTCAGCCTTTCCTCATAGGGCAGATGCTCCAGTCCCTCAATCATCCTTGTTGCCCTCCTCTGGACTCTCTCTAGGAGTTCCTCATCTTTCTTGAACCAGGGAGCCCAGAACTGGACTCAGTACCCCAGATGCTAGTTCTTGATCTATAGAGGCAACGTGTCACAGATATACGACATCATCCACTGTGCCTGGTGGTCCTCTTTTGCACAACCCCTTGCAAAATTTAGTTTAAGTCTAGGCTTCACTGGGGGAATTTAGCTGCTTTTTTTGTGTTATGGTTCATTTCTTCCTGATGGCACGAGATGGGATGCTATTGGGGGATCACCTAGTGAGGCAGCTATTTTGCTCATATCCTTTTCATCTGTAAGATTAATCTTACCTTAAATTACTGGTATTACATAGCAAAAGTAATTACATATACATTTTGATTGTTTTTTAATATTTACCATAGCAAGGTAAGTTTTTTACTGTAATCACTTGTGTCCTCATCTCTGTTTGGCTTTCATTTGAGTGGGAAACGTCATTCTTCACGTGTTAAGTTCACCCAAACAGTTCTCAGAAACTGGTTTTGGTGTTAATAAGCCCCCCCCCCCAAAAAAAAAAAAAAAAAAACCAAAACAAAAAACCACAGCAAGTTTAAAAAGCCTTTCTAGGGGAGCAAACAGGACTTGGGGGAAAAAAAAATTCTGCAAGCTTTAATTATAGAGAATATTTCAAAATAAGCACCAGGAGATTTCTACTCAGCGAATAAAAATCTGTTTTCAGTTAGCAACAAATTTACCATTATAATTATGACAGTTCTTAGACAAGTGGACGGGCACATTTTAAAACACATTTTAAAGGTGAACTGCTGGTGCTGCTTCCCCCGTGCCCACGCAGACATTGACCACCTCAGAGACACCACAGCCAACGTGCAGGAGCTGAATTCACATTCTCAAAGTAATAACTCGCATAGTAAGGGATGATCAGAAGATGCTCACCCCGGTGGCTATGGAAGGGCGGGAAGACTTGAAAGAGCGGGACTTCTTCATCCCACACAAGAGGCTAAGTCTCCGACAATTCAAATTTTCCTTTTGAAATTGTTGCTAGTGCCTTTCCTCATAGAAGAGAACGGTTTGGTCTCAAGCACAAAATAGATTTTTGGTGGAGACTCCAAGGGGAGACCATTCCCACAGCAGAAACGGCCAGCAGTCTGCCTGCACCAACATCCAGGACTTTGACAAAGGATATTAAAATCAAAACCAGAGAATTACGCTATTCTCTCTCGGTTCACGCTTTCGCTAGCACGAAGCCCAGTCACAGTAACTGAAGTGACACGAACCTCAGCCAAGGAACACACAGCCCATCCATAGCGAAGCAGGATTTTAAACACGCAGCACTTAACTTATACTATCAATACAACGTGTTTAAACATTTTTATACTTGCCGATGCATACATTTAACCTCCAGGAATAAGAAAAAACAAGCCTGATTGTCTTCACGCCATAATATATTCAGCAACGTTCACTTATTTTGGTCATAGCTGAACCATGGAGGTAATAACTTCAAGACAGAAGATATGTAAAGCTCTGGGATTTCCAGCTCTATCCATTCGAGATGATGATTGAGGTGAATTTTACTTTCCACCTCGCTGTTCTTACTCACTCGAACAGTACCTGAAAACCATTTATGCCAGCTAGCTGGCGTCACTGCTCCCAGCTTTGATTACCACCTCCCAGGCAGATATTCCCCATAGCCAAGAAGGCTCTAACAAAACTCTATCCTTGCAGCAAAGTTAACTTGAAGTCAGTATTGTTGTTTTTTCTTCTCCTAAAGCAGCCAATTGCTTATAAAGCTATTAGAAATATCTTTCACACTTGGATTAAGAGTGAAAAGAACAAAGATTCCGTTTCTAATCAAATTCAATTCACAATGAAAACCATTACTATACAATCATTTACATCTTTAAATACGATCTTAAATACAAAATTATTCACAGCAGAACTGACAAGCATCCACTCTGGGATCAACTCCTTCCCTTGATATTATCTATTTGAATGTAAACATCAGCCTAACTAAAAAATCACGACCTTCCCCTGTTTCTGTAACAGCCATTTCACAGAATTTTCTGTCATAAAGAGTATTTGGATGGGCTTTTCTGGTTTTTGATAACAGACTCGTATGTCAATAAAGTAACTGACATTCTAGTTACTAAATATTAAAAAGGTGAGTTTTCGGAGGTCTATAAACTGGAGATTCTAAGTAAGTATATTGCCTCTTCATGCCCGAGCGGTACTCACGTGCTTTGGGAAGTCAGCCTTCAGTTCGGCGACACTTTTACACCAATACGCTGCTGTCTTCTCGCTGATCAGTTCAATGTTCAGAAAAGAGCCTTGGCCCGGGCCATACACAGGACCTGAAGTAATTCCACGCACAATCCTCGGAGAAACGTTGGTTACGATATCCTGCAAAACAGCGAAGCCTTTCAGATTGACTTTCCACAGCAAGGCACTTATCAATGCCATCTACGACATAATAAAAACTTAAACATATCTGGTGTTTATAAAACGCAGTGTTGTTATGAGTAAAAACTATAATTATAGGCCGGTTCTCTAAATTAGCAGATTCTCTAATTAGATTCTCTACATCAGGGGTGAAAAACATTTGCTGGGTGTCTGAAATGGTGTGAAATAACTACCAAGAAAATGGCAATATGGGGCACCTATAAACGGCCATACAGAACTTCATTTAAATAAGGCTTTTATTGGGTAGTTGGGCATACAAAAATGGGCTACAAAAATGATCCGAGGGCTGGAGCCCCTCTGCTGTGAGGCCAGGCTGGGAGAGTTGGGGGTGTTCAGCCTGGAGAAGAGAAGGCTGCGGGCAGAGCTGAGTGCGGCCGCTCAGGGCTTAAAGGGGGCCCAGAGGAAAGGGGGGGACGAGCTTTTTAGCAGGGCCAGCTGGGACAGGACAAGGGGTGACGGTTTTAAACTGAAGCAGGGTAGGTTTAGACTGGATCTAAGGAAGAAATTCTTTGCAGTGAGGGTGGTGAAACCCTGGCAGGGGTTGCCCAGAGAGGGGGTGGAGGCCCCATCCCTGGGAACATTCCAGGCCAGGTTGGCCGGGGCTGTGAGCAACCTGATGTGGTTAAAGGTGTCCCTGCTCCTGCAGGGGGGTTGGGCTGGGTGACCTCTAGGGATCCCTTCCAACCCAAAACATTCCATGATTCTATGATACAAGACTTTGTGTAAAAACCCATGTAGGTCTCAGTCATGTAAGGGCATACGTGTGATCCATCCTCCCCAAAGGTGATCACAGCCCATGTCCTACGCTAACAGGGCAAGCGCAAAGAGGTGCTGCCCACCAGCCTCCCCGATGAAAAGTCACGGTCACGGGTCCAGTCACCTGCAAAAGTGCACCAGCGTACCAAACTTCACAAATGAAACGATATGATGGAGAGAGATCAAAATAAAAGCAAAAATAAAACCAAAAATACTGAAAATTAAGATCAATATTGCAAAGCGTGACATTTCTGAAGGTCAACGTGAGGTTAGCAAACAATTTTGAAACATGCAGTAAACACATAAAATGTTGACTTGTTTAGTAGTCTTAATTAAGCTGCGATGTCACCGTATCTATATTAACAACGAACTGTAAATTCTGACATTATTTAAAACTAAAGAGAAACATAGATAGCAAAATGTTCCTTTTGCCAATTTCCAATTAAAAATAATTTTGAGTAAAGGTCATTTATTTACAAATGTATCAGAATTATTTGTTTAAGTACCCCTCCTCACCATCTTGTCATTTTTAGTGAGATAACATGAACCTCCATTAGTATATAGCAATTAAGGTCAATTTACATATTTTAATTAAGAATCATCCCATATAAAACAATTAGGGTAATAGGCATACTAACTGGATTTCATAACATTTGGACGTTTTTCCAACTAGATAGACAGGAAACCTTAATTAGCATTAATTAGCACTGATCTGCATATGTTTGATAAGGCATACCCTTGCCACAAAAGATTATTTATTCCCGAATCTGCCAAATGCTGCAGTTACAGAGGATAAAGGGACTTTTCTTCACATTGTATGTAAATTTGAGGTAATCTTCATTTGCTTATAAAGTTGAATTACTTATTATACAGTAAATATGCACTAATATTTTATACTGGTAGATAATTATATGGCCATTTACATATGTAGAAATTATACAAAGTAATCTCCCCCGTTCATCTATTTTCAGACCTAATAAGTCTGGAACACGGACATCACGATAATCCCTAATTTTCCTATTATAATATTTTCCCTTCGTCACAAAAGCTTCACCTCCCTCTCAACAGTTAAGTTTTATTTTCAGAAAAAAATAATTCAGAAAATGTTATGAACTTATGCAAATCAAAACCAAACAGCAAAGTACACTCCCCTCACTCCCAAAACAAATTACAAAAATTGCAGTTTATGCACAAGAATCGTACGCATCAGTTTGCTCCACATTGTCCTCTTGAGCGTTTCACTCCTTTTAAACTGCCTCAGAGGAGCTTGTGCTTTGACTTCATCCCAGAAAGCTACTCAGACATACACGCAAGTTCCATCACGTCATCCAGCATGAGAAAACATGCAAAGCCAGCGACTCCAATGCCAGCAGGATGCCCTTACTCTGACTACAGAATCATAGAATCATAAAGGTTGGAAAAGACCTCCAAGATCATCGAGTCCAACCGTCAACCCAACACCACCATGCCTACTAAACCATGCCCCAGAGTGCCACATCTACACGTTTTTTGAACACCCCCAGGGATGGAGACGCAACCACCTCTCTGGGCAGCCTGTTCCAATGCTTGACCGCTCTTTTGGTAAAGAAATTTTTCCCAATGTCCAACCTAAACATGCCCTGACGTAACTTCAGACCATTTCCCCCTCGTCCCATCGCCCCTTCCCTGGGAGCAGAGCCCGACCCCCCCGGCTCCCCCCTCCTCTCAGGCACTTGTAGGGAGTGATGAGGGCTCCCCTCAGCCTCCTCTGCTCCAGGCTGAACCCCCCCAGCTCCCTCAGCTGCTCCTCGTAGGACATGTGCTCCAGACCCCTCACCACAGCATACTGCAAACCCAACCTTTTTCCTGATACAAGCCAGGATGCTGCTGGCCCTCTTGGCCACCTGGGCACCCTGCTGGCTCATATTCAGCCGCCTGTCGACCAACACCCCCAGGTCCTTTTCCACCGGGCAGCTTTCCAGTCGTGCTGCCCCACGCCTGGAGCGTTGCCTGGGGTTGTTGTGACCCAAGTGTAGGACCTGGCACTTGGCCTTGTTGAACCTCACACAAGTGGCCTTCACCCGTGGATCCATCCTGGCCAGATCCCTCTGCAGACTATGCTGCAAGCAACCATGAGCTTCCTTTTTGCATGCTCCAAACCAGTCAGAAGCTACGTAGCTACAGTAGTATGGCACTAAGCCTGAGCTAACAGCCTGTCTGTTGGTGGGAATTATTATTCCTGGGCTCAATGCAAATTATGATAAGACGCACGTGGTATGATTTCCATTTTGTGGCTGGCTTCTGTACGCGCATATGCCAGACAACGCTTGGAGCCACCTACGGTACTGTTTGTTATCTTACTACGTGCAAGTTTTGTTGTTCTTCAAGTCTCTCTCATTTTACTACAGGTAAGAATTCAAAGACTGAGATATTACAGCCCAGATTATACCTCTTGCGGGACACTCACAAAGCCTCAGTCTGCTTCCATGTGAAAACAAGTTTCTGTAGCTGCTTTGTGTCTCCAGGCAATCTCTTCTCTCTTCTAAGAACAGAGACCCCTGTTTAGACCCTGCGACTGCTGCTGAATCCCCATGGCTTCGACTCGCTCTTTCCCAGAGCTCAGTCACAGCTGACATCTGAGTGACAATTTGTCTCTCCAGGATCCCACAAAGTTGAATCAGGTAATGCACAGGCTTTACTTTGTCTCAAAAGCAGCCACTCTTCACTTTAATGACCACAAGAGACACACAGAGCCACATGGAACAGCAAACACACCTACAACTCTCTGCCTATGTCTCCTCACTCTTAAATTTTCCTTGAGATTCTGTGAATTGCCCTTTGGTGCTCAGGGACCTTCCCCTCCTGTCCCCGGCCAGCAGAAAGCTGCTCCTTCCAACGGTGGCTTCCACCACCTCCCTATGGCCTCTGTGTCACAGGACCCCTCCACTGTGCCCACACATCGCTTTATCCTTCCTGACCAAGCTGCTTCTGCTTCCAAAAATCCTTTCCAGCTTTCAAATCCAAACCTTACCACTGGGCTGCTCTGTCTTGGTTCCTCCCGCAAGGGATACGCTGTCCTTATTTAAGATCCAGTTCCTCGTTTGCCTCGCCTAGCTCCGAGTAAGCTAGATGGAGAGATTCTGTAATGACTGACACGCTGGCACCTCTCCTGTCTCTTGTTAGCACATGACAGCCCCAGACACAAGGAGACTCACAGTTCATGGAAACAAAATGGAATTTATAACTCATGTGATGATTCAAGGAATCTGTCTATGTACATACAGAATAAAATCACAGCAGTGACAGAAAGGAAAATTGTCTCTTTGAGTGTGAAATGCGTACACAGAACTTGCCTTACCATCCTCTTCCTCTTCAGGCTCCTGCCACATCTACGAAAGCTACACAAGGAGCAAGTTAGGCGAAGGATCTATTGGCTGGGCTTAGCCAATTTCACGTCCTTTGGTCTTAGGAGTGAGTTTTACAGGGTATCACAGGTTCTCTCACTACGATGGGCAACTCCGGTGGGTGGCCAGTTGTTGTTGCTGTCTCCAAAACAGCAGCCAAGGTCAGAGCAGCTGAAATAGCCACAGTGCTCCAGCCCACGGGGTTTGCGCAGACCATCTTCTGGTGGTTTAATCAAATACTGATTTTCCCTGTTTGTAGGAATTGTCCGGCCAGATGCTGGCACTCATCATTCCTTTCCTTGTCCAACCCCCCAGCTTTTCCTTTTACCCCAGCTATGCACGCCATGCTTTTACTGTTAATCAAAATTGTTGTGTGCATAAACAGCCACGATGGAACTGGAGCAAGAAGCCTGACAGAAGCACTTCAGGGTCTGAACCTAAAAACTTTTTTAATACTAAAAAAAAGCTGACTGCTGCAGAGAGATGACCTGACTGATGAGCTGGTCATAGAATCATAGAATTATAGAATGTTTGGGGTTGGAAGGGACCCCTAGAGGTCATCTAGTCCAACCCCCCTGCAGGAGCAGGGACACATTTAACCACATCAGGTTGCTCATAGCCCCGTCCAACCTGGCCTTGAATGCTTCCACGGATGGGGCCTCCCATTCAGGTGGAAGTAGAGGTCCACGTATAGGAATAGGAGAATGTCCCCAAACTCCAAAAGGAGTAGAGTATCTTACCTTCCCTTGGGATGGAAGCAATAAACAGTCCTTGGGAAAAATAGCACAAAGCTTTCACGTACTCTGAAGACCAAGGATAGGAGACTTTTAGTCAAGGGCAACTAGGGGAGAACAAAGCTTATATCTGACCACACAAAAAGCAAAGCTATGGAAAAAAATGAGTAAAAAAAAAAAAAATCATTGGCAAAGGTAAAGAGAATAGTCCATAAAAAATTAATTTGTTTTGTGGGGAAATCTTGCAAATTAACGTAGACTTGGGGATTAGGGAAACTGTATTCAGTACTAGATTGCAGCAACACAACTTGGTTTGGGGGAGTTAATGCAAACGAAGAGAAGCAGTGACAACAAATGGAATCAAGGGCCAACTGTGAATCATGAATATTTCAGTCACTGAATTTCATCTTTTGCCTCAAAAGCTGATTCTTTTCCCCGGGAGAGCACAGCAGAAACAGTAATATCAATCCCCCAACTGTATCTGGCTCAGGACATCCCCTAAGAAAGTGGTGCGACACAGATAAAAGCACCAGTATCCTGCTGCTTTTGGATTCCCCTTTTCTGCTCAGGAACAATTCTGGTATTCCGGTAACTCGAGACTGAGCTCATTTGCATTATATGTATATTTCTGTTCCTGTTGATTAATTAATTAACACACTAAAAAAATTTTAAAAAAGACCCAAGGCATTGATCAGGCCCCATTTGCTCTAATAATCTCTGAACTCTGCAATCAGATCATTGAATTCAAAACTACTTAAGTCTAATGGGCTGGGAGGTTTGAGACAACATCTTAAAGATAAAGCCCAAACACTCAGCACTTTTTAGCCAGTTAAATTTAAATAAAGGTGCAAAATCAGTTCATCAACCCGTGCCTTACCGTTCAACTCTAAAAGTCGCTTTGCTTCACACTGTCCCCATTTGCAGTTCATAATTGCCACAGATTTTTGTATTGTAAAAACACAATCATGCTGTTTAAGGACAGAGAGAGAGAGACCTTTACGTTTGGGCAGCAGGGACATTCTGATTTTTAAGGGACCCAAAGGGGTGTCCAGCCCAGCGTTAGATCACACGATAAGCACATTCATCCTGTGTTTCTCCTAAACTAATCAGCGGAGAAATAATTCACGTTGTGAATATTAACGTTGTCATCTGTAGGCGTGGAAGTTAATGACCCGTAGAAATGAATCAAGCCATTCACCTATCTCTTAGAGTTATTGTTTCAGGGGAATCAAGAAGACAGCTCTTCATTAACTGGGTTCACATTTTTATTTCGTAATCATGTCTCCTAGAAACTTAAACAAAAAAAAAAAGTTTGGAGAAAAATATTATATAGAGAGGTCAGTTGCAGGAATATATAAAAAGTCTCCCAAAAGGTTTACCACAGCCTCATGCCTGTTCAAGTAATGTAGTTATATTAGGCAAATAGAATAAAAAAAGAACCCAAAGGATGAATCTATATGATTTTTCGTCTCAAAGCTCTGATCTGTTTCTATTGATCTGCAGCGCTCGAAGCGTTCTTTTTTGCCCATTTTTCCTGAAATATTACAGCTAATGGCACCTTAATGAACACTTCAAATAATAAAGTTGCTTAAGAGAACATATAGGCATTTATATTGGGGATATGGAAAGAAAATTCACTCCTGAAAGTACAGGTGTTCTGCAATGTAAATATCTGCAGCACAGTTAAGGTTTTGAGTAGGATTTTGGAATTTTAAAAATACATTTACTCACACTATACCAAGCTTTAACATGGGTTGTCTTCACATTTGAGGGGCTTCTATGAGACACAGAGAACTTGCCTTGCAGCATTGGCCCCCAAAGTCAATGAAAGTCACTGCACACTTCAAACTGAACTTTCCCCACCTTTAACTTAGGAAAGCAGATTGGAATTAGTGACCTTTGCCCCTTTCTTTTCATTAATATGAGGAAAAGATTTAACACAATGAGCAGATTACTAGTTTTCACAACGTTAATTTATTTGACCTTTCTTTCTTCTATGGAGGGAGGGCACTGTACTTGCCAAGAGGAGTATGTATCCGTACGTTCCCGGGGTTACTACTTATGAAATGTCAATACGAGCACCAAGGCAGCCACACTGGCCTCTTTGTGAAGGAGAGATCTAAATAAGCACCTTATCAAGGTAATTTTAGTCAAGTATCTCAAACCAGCACACTCAAAGTTATCAGACAGTAAACTGCGATGTGAAAAAAGCCCAAATGTACATTTCCACTTTACTATATTCAGTATACCATCTTCTTACTTGGTCAAGACGATGCAGTAGCTGAAAAATGCAGGTATTTAAGCAAATGATGAGGTACTCCTTTCCCCCAGGTTTTCAAAGATGTATTTGAAAAGGCTGTAAAGATTTCAAAATCCGGGATGCGTGAAACGGTTTTAGAGCTTATTTTCTAAATGCTTTAAAAAACCCCCCAAAAAAAAAATCCCTACAGTTTCTGCTAATTACAGTAGAACTTGATGTACACTTTCACCTATGTAAAAATATGGAGGAGAAGGAGACTTCGCCCTTTTCTGCCTAATATCGCAGTAGTTAAGGCATTCTGGAAATCTGGCTCACTGCTGTTTGCACACCCTCATAGATACGAACGGCATCACAAACTTATGTCCTCGTAATTCCCTGCCAACTCTCACTCAAGGTCTTGTGATGATTTGCCTCTTCTGTGACTCAGCTGTCTAGCCAGACTGTGTCTAGTCTCACCCCTTCTGGAGTTTCAACCATCCATAAAAAGCAAGTGAAACCTGAAGCAACAATACCGCTTCTCACAGCACTGATCCTATACAGCCTTTTCGAACTGCTCCTCACCTTCTCTCCTCCATCAGAGATGAGACGTGACATCTCCATTGGGTTCCTCTCCTGAGGCCCAAAGCACTGTCTTGCTCTCCTGAATTTCCCCAAGCTCAGAATTTTTTCCAGCTGAGCTTGTTGGGTTCCTTTTAACATGAAGCTAAATCCACAGCAAGGACCTCTACAAACACAAAACCGTTCCAGCAGATACAACCATGCAGATTAATCATAGAATCCCATGTCGGAAGGGACCTCAAGGATCACCTGGTCCAACCTTTCTAGGCAAGAGCACAGTCTAGACAAGATGGCCCAGCACTCTGTCCAGCTGCATCTTGAAAGTGTCCAATGTGGTGGAGTCAACTCCTTACCTGGAGAGATTATTTCAATGGTTGACTGTTCTCATGGTGAAAAATTTCCCTCACATGTCCAATTGGAATCTCCCCAAGAGATTAATGATTCATTTCCATGAAGACCTCATCTGCTAGAGTAGGATTTTCGCAAAATATGGAAAGACTTACTGGCTTATGGAGCAAGGCAAGTAAATTTGCTTATGATTTCTGCCCAAGGAGGTTTGATGAAGCCACTGGCACCTTCCAGTGCACAAACCACCGTTACGTTGCACACAATACTGCCTGTTGAATCCATAACACCTGTATTTAGCATTTTATTTTAGTGAGGGAATAGGCCAGACTTTATTCTTCCCATATGAGTACAAAGCCTCAGCAAAGCCATTTCCTCACACT
>NW_009269998.1:1372436-1379020 GCF_000687185.1 Egretta garzetta
GGAGCATTTTTTAAAACCTGAAACCACCTTGACAGAAAAACTTATCTCAGAACATCCCACCATGCAGAAACTGCTCTAATCTCTCCACCACCAGATATGAGAAATTTAGTACCATAAAGACACCTCCTTTTTTTCATTGCTTTTGAGAATGAAGTCTAGACCTAGCCCGCCCTTTCCTTTTCACTGCTTTCCTTCTCTTGAAGACAGACAGCATATAACGATAAAATGATGTAAAATAATTATTTTTCAGGTTCTCTCACCAAAATAAGAACTGAATTTAAAAATCTATTATTTCCTCAGACTCCCAGGATTATTCACGTTGGTGGTTTAAGCATAGGTGTTCTGATCCCTCCGTTAGTACTGAACAGATCTTGAAAAAGATCCTTCTTCAGCTTTTACAGGCAAGGTATGCTATAGAGGGGAAAAGAATACTTTAAAAAAATATTCTTATCTGCCAGATAAGAAAATATTCTTATCTGGCTGTGTGTCACGTGTTTGCAAAGATGAAAGTACCCAAATCTGTACGTATCTTACACCCTGAAAGCCTGGAGTACAAACAGTGCTTGTAAATCTTCCTTAATATTCTCCTCTATTTCTAGACTGAATAAGCTGAGTTATGCAAACTATTTTCAAAAAAACCAGACCGTTACCTCATAAATGTTTTTACAACATTAAACTATCCCATTTGTGTTTATTAAACCAATTTAACACTACAGCTCCAGCAAGCGAGCTAGCTTTCCGAATCAGTAAGTTAGCACAGAAGACTGCAGCCCCATAAGGGAAAAAGCAACGCGTCAGGAATTTGGAGAAAAACTGCTGAAGCACTCATATTGTGTGAAAGACAAATGACAAGTTAGAGCTGTAGTTACCAGGCATTTGATGTTTTTCTATACCGTCTCGTTAGTGCTTTAAGGTTTAACCATGAGGATGCATGAGGAACTTCCGAATTTACAGACGTTGAACTTCATTTCTACCTGAGCTTTTACCACTGTGGCTTGCTCAGCGCGCCCCCTTTCTTACTAATGCCATTTTCAGACAGTAGGCCATCACTACAGGGGACTTAAATTTAAGGGAGCAAAATCCCAAGCTCTTTAGATAATCTTACTAGATTAGAGTATATATATAAAAAAAAAAATTATTTACTCTCTTTACCTTAGAATAATCTTGGGACAATTCCATGCCCATTGCAAGTCAAGGGAAAACGCTGCCCTTCTTAAAACAACAGCAGTCCCCCGACCTTTGTTAATTCATACATGATGGTTTGACTACAAGTCCTAATTTTATAAACTAAAGCTCCCTGAAGTAATATATCGGGAGATTAAAATATGAGACAAAAGCAATACAAAGTATAAATACAAAAAACTGGAAGAGTAACTATAACGTTTGTGCCAAATGTACAAATATATATTTTCCCAATTGAGTTATATATTTCACAAGAAAATGAAGTTTTGATCTTTGTTTACAATTACATTCGCTTGACCAGTTTTTTTTTTTTTTAAAAAAAATCTTTTCAAAATACCAGCCATAATGCTTTAAAATTAAAATAACATTTAATATTTTTTGTTATTTTTTTACATATTTGCTTGTTTTCTAGGCATTAGAATGTAAAGACACTTGTACCGTAATTACAAAAGATCGTTTTTAAAATGTATTATGTCCTACAGCACTTTGCCTTGACAAACAATTACTAGATATCACATTCAACAGAATACAAAAAGCAATCTTTATCACAAGGTTAAAATTAGCCTTTGAACAAAAGATGCTTTCAAAGCAAAGCCAAATTCTCATCAGCTTTATATCAGTTTCTCTGGGAGAGGCAGGGAAGCGAGGGAGGGAGAGAAGAGAAAGGGGAAAAAAAAAAAAAAAGAACCAACAACTGAAGGACATTTGAAAAATTTCGTGTTAATGTTCAGTGTGAGCAGACATTTTATCAGTTTTCCGACAAAGGTGTAAGCAGTAGGACGTGATTAAATTTCTGCTGTCAAACTGCATTGTGGTCAAACCTCTCAAGAAGAGAGAAGCAGACTTAGAGTTCCTGAGAGAAAGTTGTACCTGGACCCCCACGTCCCCTTTTGGATCTGTTTTTGCAGTGTACGATCTTTAGATCTCAGTGGTTTGATACAGCAAATACCTGATCGATGAGTGCTTGCTTGAGCTGCCGGATGAGAAAGATGTTCAGCAATTGCCTCAAAACATTAATTCATTTTCAGTGAGAGGCCACAAGAACAGAAAATCACGGTTAAACATCCCAGATTTCGGTGGGAATGAAATCTGAAGCGGATCAGCCAACATCTCAGGCTTTGGTTGAGGGGGGTGTGGGTTTGGTTGTTGGGTTTTGGGGTTTTTTCGTCGTTTTATTTTTTTTTAGATGCAAATATAATTTCTCTAGTTCAAGAGCAAGCTTGTGTTTGGAAACAAACAACAAACAAGCTGTAGCAGAAGGAAAAAAAGAGGAGGAAAAGATATTCCTCAGCTCTAATGAAGAAAATTAGAAATAAGAATAAAGCATGGCAGAAAACACAAATTAAGAATATTTAGTAGCAAGCTTTTTAGAAATCCACAACTTTTTGACAAATGCTAAAATTTCCAACTAAAAAAAAAAATAAATAAATCTAGTTTTTCCTTGGCAGAAATGTTGGTTTGTCCGAATGTTTTAATTTTCCATTTAGGCAACTCATGCTTTCACAGGGCTGCATTTTTTTTCTGGACTGCGCTCCTGCACCTCCCAGGAGACCACCCCATGAAAAACTGTCACCGATGAAGCAGCCAGCCATGGATGTCAAGCCTGGTGTTTTAACTGAAGCACAGAATTGAAAATACCAAAGAAGGTGCACCATCTCGAGAACTTCCCATAACCTCAGCTCCAGGAACACACCAGAAGCAGTTTGTTGTACTATACGGACTGCACTGGGATCCTACTAAGAAATCAGATCTTTCAGAAATCAGGGGTTCAGACACTATGAAGCGAGATGCTTGAGACTGCCTACAATGAAACAAAATGCTGCATCGTAACAGCAGAGATAATCCCTGAGGTCCTAGGACGGGATGTCTGGAAACGGTGTAAAAACCCAATTTTACTCTCCTACAAGTCACATTTTTTGTGTCAGCAAAGCATTATTTGTGTAGCCTGGATGAGGTACCTGATGAGCTTTATCGACAAACCTCAACTCTGTATCTGTAAGTCACTTTACGTGCTCTAAAATATTGACATGGCATTTGTGGATAATAACCCCGAGCGGACGCTCACAAGCGATCAGCAGGACAAGACTGGGTTCTGCTACTCCGCTGCAAGCAAAACCTTGCACTGCTAAGGATTTGAGGGGAACAGAACGGAATCAACCAGGAGGAGATGGATAAATAAAATATCTACATGGATTGCAGCTTTTGATCCATATCTTAAAGGGAAATTTCTGTGGCACGGAGTCTAAGGACCTGTGTACATTCGCAAAGGTGGAAAATGTATACAAAATAATTAAAATATACTAGTCCAGTTTATAATGCTTACCCTTGGGACTCTAGTGGATTTAGATCATAACAACTTAGCTTGCCTTAACAGATTAATTTTTTTTTTACAGCCATCTAAAAATAGGAGTCCATTTTCAGCTGTTGGGGAAAATCATCATCAAATCAGTGATCAAAACCGGTTGTGAAATGTATTTAACCGACCACATAAAGGAGCAGCAATTCTTAAGGCTTCATTCTAGGTCAGTACTATCGAATGCTCCCACGAAATGGGAAGGGAAAAGGCAGTTTGAAAAGTAGGAGACTGAGAAAACCAGGCAGGAACCAACAAAGATAAGACCCAATTAAAAAAAATAAAAATAAAATAGTTAAGACCCAGGAAAGAAAAGGAAGAATGACAAGTCTGCAGCAGGAAGTTTGGGAGAGTCACTAAAGGAGTTACGCTTCCAGGGAGAACAGAACTGGGTTCTTTTCTTGGCCTTTAAGAGGAGGCCAAATTAACAGTTTTTCAAACATCATTGTTAGGGACAACTCAACATTTTTTTCTCTAATACTGTTTTTTTTTAACTGCTAAGCAAAATATTGTAAGAAGGCAGTGGGGCAACATCAGTAGCAGCAGGTTCCTAAAGGGACGAACTAGAAGCCAAGACACATAATGCCACAGAATGATAAAAAATGGGAGAGAATTGCAGGTAGGCCCATACTTCTAACAAAATCCCTAACAGAAAAAGCAAACAATAAGAGAATGGGTTCTTTAAAGCCCACATCATCTCGGATTTTGCACTCAATGTATAGACACAGAAATTAAACAAACACACACAAACCCTAAGACAGGAACTGTAATGTCTGCTAATTAAGCACGTAACGTCACACTTGACAAAAGCAAGGAGGCGACTATTTATTTAAGAGACAACACGACATGGATTAACAAAGGTCCTGTCAACAACTCCAGACACCACTACCAAGCTCACTTCTTGCCTAATTAAATATGAACATGTCCTGATAGAATCTGTAATATAATTTTAATTACCGCTTTCTCATAAGGAAGCCATATAATCAATGCATTTCGAGCTGTTCCTAGAGGCCGGTTTGTAAAATTCCGTTAGTAAATTGTGACCCCTCACTAAAATATTTTCCTCCAGATCGCTGTCAGTGTGTCATGGCTTAAGCCCGGCTGGCAACCCGGCACCACGCAGCTGCTTGCTCGTGCCCCCCTCAATGGGATGGGGGAGAGAATCAGAAGAGTAAAAGTGAGAAAACTCATGGGTTGGGGTAAAGACAGTTTAATAGGGAAAGCAAAAGCCGCGCACGCAAGCAAAGCAAAGCAAGGAATTCCTTCACCACTTCCCATGGGCAGGCGGGTGCTCAGCCATCCCCGGGACAGCCGGGCTCCATCATGTGTAACGGTGACTTGGGAAGACAGACGCCATCACTCCGAATGTCCCCCCTCTTCCTTCTTCTCCCCCCAGCTTATATACTGAGCATGACGCCATATGGTCTGGAATAGCCCTTGGGTCAGTTGGGGTCAGCTCTCCTGGCCGTGTCCCCTCCCAGCTTCTTGTGCCCCTGGCAGGGCTGAGAGCTGAGAAGACCTTGGCCAGTCTGAGGACTACCCAGCAACAACCAAACCATCAGTGTGTTATCAACATTCTTCTGGTACTAAATTCAAAACACAGCACTATGCCAGCTACCAGGAAGAAAATTAACTCTGCCCAGTGGAAACCAGGACAAAGTAAAACAAGGATATCATGCTCTCCTAGGAGGAGGAGAGAAGAGGTATCTCCCTTTAAGGGGCGAAATATATGATTTCTTCAATAATCAAGAAGAAAAATCTTTTAACTACGATCCTGTTTAAGTTGTTAAAATTCTTACACGAAGTATCAACATCAAGGAGATACAGAACACCAAAGTTATAGTTAAATTTGTGTGTAATCCGAAGTATTTTTAATGCTGGATTAAGTAATTAGGAAGAGAATCACATGACTCCCTTGAAGCATGCATTTAAATTTTCTGCTGGGGATGAATTGCAAATATTGAGGTACGCCTTGTACCTACCTGCAGCATTTTCTTTTTCCACTAGGATTAAGAATGCTTAAATACTAAAAACATTGATTAGCATTTGTGTATATTTAGGGGTGAGAAATTAAAGGAAATTATACCAATTCTATTTGGGAAGGTATTTAAATAGCTAGTACTATAATTTTCAAAGTTTCAATTCTCCAGGTGGCACTAAACAATTTCAAGTCATAGATAAAGGGGTACAGGGAAGGTGGAAGGGCTTCAGTATCAAGGGGAATATTTTGTTTTACATTCCAATGACAATCTATCCACAACGCTTCTACTTTGATAACCTGAACTCTTCAACGTTGACTTTGTTTTGAACATTCTCCTTTTACCTTTTCCTACGCAGAAGTCCTATTGAAGCCAAAGGGCCTTTTGCATGAGCAGGGATTGCAAGGCTGAGCCACCTACCATTCCCCGAGCCCGACTATACACAGATCTGGGCAACACAATGGTGGGGAAAAACAAACCATGAAAACATCAGCCCCTAGGAACCTGAACTCAGTAGTCTAACATCTTGTAAGAGATTCAAACCAATTCAGCACTAAATTTTAGACAGGATCTTAAAAACAGATTTTGATTTTTGGGAGAGGCCTTATCTACTTTAAAATCCATGAAATAAAATTAGTGTTTTCCTCTTTGTATCAGCTACCAGAATGGGGACACACATGAGAGTGTTGCATGCAAACTGTTAGATTATATTTTCATAGACTTAAAAGCAGTTGAAATAGTCTCAGAATAGATTTAAAGTAATTAACAAAAAACAAATAATTGACAAAACTCTTTTGAAATTACTTTCCTATGAATCAACTTGCAAGAAATCTCAAATCTTCCGCCCCAAATTAAACCATCATCCTGACTTAGTTACCATTTTCCTAATGACTAGCAGGTTTTTCCTGACCCTCTGAATCATGGAATGAACTCTGCTAGCATGTTATGATTGGCGAGGGTGCAGTACAGCTCCAGCAAGAAAGCTGAGACTGAACTTGGGGCACAGAATGATAGAATTGTTTAGGTTGGAAAAGACCTCCAAGATCATCGAGTCCAACCGTTCCCCTAAC
>NW_009269998.1:1379047-1380740 GCF_000687185.1 Egretta garzetta
ACTTGAGGCCATTTCCCCTCATCCCATTGCCCGTTCCCTGGGAGCAGAGCCCGACCCCCCCGGCTCCCCACTCCTCTCAGGCGGTTGTAGGGAGTGATGAGGGCTCCCCTCAGCCTCCTCTGCTCCAGGCTGAACCCCCCCAGCTCCCCCAGCCGCTCCCCAGCTGCCTGGGGCTCCAGACCCCTCCCCAGCTCCTCTGCCCTTCTCTGGACATGCTCCAGCCCCTCCAGGTCCTTCGGGGAGGGAGGGGCCCAACCCTGACCCCAGCATTCGAGGGGCGGCCTCCCCAGTGCCCAGCACAGGGGCACGGTCACCGGCCTCATCATGTGTACATCCCAGGAGGGTCTTTGGGAAGGCAGCTCCTGGGCAGGCTGTGCCCAGGAAGGGTAGAGCCCACACGTCTGCCATCCATCACCAAGAGCACCGTCTGTTCATCCATCAGTCATCACAAGAGGCACCACACATCAGCTCCATAATCGAGGGAGAGGTGACTTTTTCCTCTCAAGAGCTCCAAAGCAGTGATTTCCAGCCCACTGGGCTGATTCCAGTTTTCCAGACTGAGCTCCTAATAAATAAACATTCAGTGTTTGCACGTGTTTTAACTTCTCCGACAGACAAGAATCCATGTAGAGAAGTGCTGAAGTGTACATAGAATTTTTATGCCAAAGGATGAGCTCTGATTCCCATCCACTTGTGGCAGACACAGAGGCCCCAGTCTCAAGTCTGGTTTTCCTCCAGGCTCAAGTCTGTTTTCCTGCAGGCTCACCTGAAGTTTTCAAAGCATTAGGTTAATCATTGCCGATTAATTTTTTTAAATGCCCAGGAAAAATGATGCATTCTATTCGTTTTTAAAAATCAGCGCTCTTGGACATAAAGCACAACTTTTATAAAGCCAAAACTGCAAATTTCATTAAAATATTCTTGTCAGAACTGGAAGTAGCCACGGCACATGGAAATTTCCTAGCAAGACAATTCTCCTGTTTACCACTGAGACAAAAAAAAAAAAATATTCTGAGCTGGCCATGTTCTTTCTCATTAAATGTATAATAGGTCCCAAAGCCCAGCACTCTTTGGAGTCATTGCTCAGGTCCATCAGTTCAGTAAATATGCTCATCAGCGGGTCTAGCAGGCACACACGGATAGGGTAGCCATGAAGTCTGTTCCCCTTGAAATCAATAGGAAGGTGGTTGCTAGAGACTACAATCGAGTTAGGGTTTCATTCGGGGAACCTGTGGTCAATGTTCCCCCTGCTACTGCCACAGGGGTGTAATAAAGTCTATGACGGCTGTGGCGAGATCCCTGGCACTATTAACGGCAGAGCCAGCTGAGACGTGCTACAAAAGGCTTATGAATGCTCAGAACTGGAACATGAAGAGTAAATCTGTCCTCAGCAAGAGAGGGCAGCCTGACCTGTGGGCTCTTGACTTATTCCAATAGAATATTGATTTAAAACTGGGACAAGGATTCACAAACCTTCTGATGCTGAACACAAAAAGCCATGCACGTAGTTGTGTAAGGAGAAATACGGTTTTTCGGCCCCACAAGAAATCCTTGATGAGGATTTTATTAGTAATAAACAGGACATAGGGAATGTCTTCCCATCCTTTTTCCTACCACAGAACTGCGGGGTTTAAGCCACAACTCACTGCAAAGCCTCGCTGCGGAAGAGGCTACGCCCGCGGCTGGCACACGG
>NW_009269998.1:1382149-1384872 GCF_000687185.1 Egretta garzetta
TGCCTCTCACGCCAAAAGCAATGAAGCCAAGGTTGCCTCGGGTCCAAGGTGAGCTCCCTAGCAGAGAGATCCAGCATCCCTCCCTACAGCCATAAATTATTGATATTCTCTTCTCAGCCCGAAGTTGTATCCCCAGGTATGGAGATTAATCTATACAGTAGAGTCAATGCCCACTTATCTTAACGTGCAAAACAAGAAAGCATATAGGCAGGTATGGATTGCTCATTGCTGCTCTTGCAGGCAGTAGGAATCTGGGTTGGTTTGGGGTTTGTTTTTTTTTTTCGTTGCTGCTCTTGCAGGCAGTAGCAATCTGGGTTGGTTTGGGTTTTTTTTTTTTTTTTTCCCATCTTTGCTTATCTCAGACAACCTTTCCCTAGCTAACATGGGTTTGTGCAGCCAGCTCAGAGCAGGGCGGGCTTCTTTGCTGCCCGCGTAGGAACAGCAGGGATAAGACTATTTTGTGCACGCGGTGATACAGCAGAAGCTTTAATCCTCACGGTATTTAAGCGGTATTTTGTAAACTACAATGCAAAACACTCGAGTGTGGTATCCCAAGAACGTCAACACACTTTTCTGACAAATTCTTCAACTACAATCAGAGAAACTAGAGTTATTGTAGGAGGGAAACCGATCGGGCATTACATAAGCTCTCTATGCCACACATCTTTTCATGACTTATCTTCATATATTTGAATTTTATATAAACATATAGGCACCATATATGCATATTTGCAAAATAAGTTGCGTAATTTTGAATTTGCATAATTCATACTTTCGTGAAACATTCTTTTATTTCGGTACTCTTTAACCCACAGCCTCCTAAAAAAGAGACTGCCTGGTTTAAATCGGAAGCATCCCATTATTCTATGATATTTAGTGTCACCAGTGATAATGACGCTCCTTAACCGTGCCCATTCCGGCAATTCATTTCATTTTCACAGTTCCCATGAACTCCAATATACATCCCGATACGGCTTCATTGCCAGATCTAAGCCTTATTAAAGTCATACCATTTTTACATATTATTTTTTTCCTGTGCTTAGAAGGATGCTGAGAATGGGTAACTTCCTACACATCATACGGGCACAACCAGCAACGACCCAGCCCTTTGGGAAAGTATTCGTACATAAATGTGAGGGCTGCTTGGCCTGCAGTTCTTTAAATGTGACTTCTCTCTCACTGCAGCCATTCTGTTCTGTAGTAATGTAAGACAATTCGCTTGTGAAAATATATGCATCTGCTTTTTATTTACACATACTGGATTCTACACCATGAACTCACCTAATTTTAATTGCGCATCATCGCCTAGAGATACAGATAACAGACTCCCCCCGTCTAAATCGTGAATGCCAGCATCTCAAAAGATTATTTTTTTTCTTTTTTTAAGTGAAGATAAGTTACCGCATTAAAAATAAATGAGCTATTTTTGTCAGTTGATTGGACACCGAGTACACATAATAAATCACCAAGAGCATTGTACGCTAGCCGACGTGCTAACCTTGAGCCGCAGTTTATCTATTGCCTCCCATTCAGAAGACAATAAGGTATTTTACCCAATCAGCTGATCAGCTGAAGGAACTCAAAAGACTGAAATGGCTTTGAAATACGCAGGCTTTTAGATATCAAATTACCTCTGGAACCTTCTACCCAGAAGTAACTCGAACAAAACCCATTTGAAATACAGCTTCAATATTCAAAAAAATCAATAATTTAAACCACAGGTTGAACATTTTTACTGCTTCCACTGCAGACTGTCGTTTTTTGAAATGAAAATGCTAATGGCACCAAAGGGGAAAGCTCCAGCCAGAGGAGATACATGTGTGCAGGCATGGATTGGCTAGAAACGCCGGGTTGCTTTCCCTCCCCCAGTTACGTTTACATAAGATCTCTTAAAATAAACAACTCTCATTTCCATGACTTCAAAAACAAAAAAAAATGTTTTTCTTTGTTGCACTTCATGTTTCTGTCCGCGAGAGCTTAGCTATATCAAGACACTTCACTGTAAACACCCATGCTGAAGGCAAACACGACATCCTCGACCGTGCGGTGAAGTTGCATTATTTTGAAACAGGCAGCAACGCCGTGCTTTTGAACCCCGGCGAGCACACCGCGAGCTCGTGGCTTAGAGATAGAAAAGCGGGAATATAGGTGATGTCGTGTTCCAACATCTACACTGGAAACGGGAAGCGGTCCAGCGCATCCTGCAAAAACCAAACAAGAAGGGATTGTCCACTGCCCGTGATAAAAGCTCGTTTAAGAGCTGAAATGGCTGGCTGACAAAAGGCTTCCTGAACGATAAGGAAAACACGTAAGGGAGAGGCATGGTGGGAATGTGAACCCTTGAAGGAACGTAATTGAAGCAAGCTACACATGGAGGATGTCTGACACAGAAGCAAGTCTCTCCTCTGCACGAATTCGACCGTCAGACAGATTCTTAGCAG
Source organism: Egretta garzetta (assembly GCF_000687185.1). Taxonomy (NCBI): domain Eukaryota; kingdom Metazoa; phylum Chordata; class Aves; order Pelecaniformes; family Ardeidae; genus Egretta; species Egretta garzetta. The sequence continues at coordinate 1,384,591 of NW_009269998.1, forward strand.
AGCTTGAAATCTGTCAGTCTCTTTGGGTAGAAACTGCGATCTTTTGGGAATTTAAACCTCACTAAATCCTTGCTCTCTCTGGCACTACTTTTTTTTAAAAAATTATGTTAAGGGAGGAATGCAGGCAGCAAAAAAACCCGCCCAAAAAGCAATGAAATATGCGTCACGAGGCAGAGCTTGTTAATCTACAGATAGGCAACTCCCACCACACACTAAGAACAATTTTTGTTACGGCACAAAGCATCGCTTTCAGTTCTGAAGAGAGGGGCGTAAGAAACAAGT
>NW_009269998.1:1384898-1391939 GCF_000687185.1 Egretta garzetta
GTTTTAATACTTTACTCTCAAATAGCGCCTTACTCTCTCTTCCCTATACTTTTGGAGTCTTCTCCAACTATAGGGTTAGAACGGAAAAGAAAATGTAAATGATATTAGGAGAGTAAAGTTGCTCAAGTAAAAAACCCCAATATATTTGGATACATAAAGTTTTATTGTAAGGTGAAGATTTAAGTTTGCATTTCCAGGTTAAATTTCTGTTTCTAGACAAAAATCATAATATTCCCTCATGAATTTTCTGGCTGAAGGGTTTGTTCAATTTTAGCCCAGGATAAATGTAGATTTTTAGCCTGGAATAAGAAATGACAAAAATATAGCCTTTAAAAAAATGTGGCACTCAGAAATGCACACTCCAAAAATTCGGCCATGGACTCCAATATTCCGCTGTCCCTAAAGGCACCAGATTTTTCCAGCTATCGAATGAAAAAGTCCATAAATGTAAGGAGAGAAATTCATCTGAGTTTAAATACACCCAGAATATAGGAAAACAAGATTTTTTTTTTTATTATTTATGTGTTTGAGAGCTATTACCTTCAATGTGAAACCACCTATTCCAGGTACTCCTGGCAGTCTTTAAAATATACCTCCTACACACCAGCAGCAATCAACTGACCCTCCGAGAACACCGCTCTTGGCAGCAACACAAGCTTAAACAGAACAATAAAAAAAAAAAGCAGTAGCAGCTAGGAACCCAGGGTTCACCTTACCTCAATTCCTGCAAGAGTTAAGGAGGAAAAACAAGCCCAAGTCTGTGCTGGAGTTAAGAGGCTGCGGCTGTTACAGATCACCCTGGGGCAAGAGCTCCAAGCACAGGCAACAGCAGCGCCCGGCTGGAGCGGCCAGCATCTCCTTCCCTCCATCCCAGGGTACCCAAACCGGCCGGTACGGGCTGAGCGCATCTTTCATTCCCCAACGAGGCACTTCGTGGTGTTGGAGCTGTGAAGTTTTGTCACCGCCGGCATTATTTGGATAGATTTCCCATCCCTGGAGGTATTTAAAAGAAGGGTAGATGAGGTGCTTAGGGCCAGGGTTTAGTGGTGGGATGGCAGGGGTAGGGGGACGGTTGGGCTTGGTGAGCTTAAAGGGCTTTTCCAACCTAAATGATTCTGTGATTCTATGATTTAAGACATGGTCCCACATAGCGTGCACTGGCAGTGGGTTAGTCTCGGAATATAAAGCGTGGATACTCCTAGCAAGGCCTGCATTCAGCAAATAAAAGGGGTGTAGGCTCCTGGCTCTTATCTGCTGTTGCAGCTACAGCCTGGAATGGAGCTACATCCCTCAGCCGGGAGGACTGATAATTCTCTTGCCGTAGCCTCTGGATGTTTCCTCTAACGATCCCAGCATTACTCCTATCTTGTCTGGATTGACTTTTGCTCAGCATGCTCTCAACCATGCCCCAGTCTCCCACAAACACTGAATAATGCAATCAACTGCTCAAGCTAAATCAGCCGAGAGTTATAAAGCTGAGCTTCGACATATTGAAAACACTTCAATCAATGTCACTTTACTAAACCTTCTCTATAGCTTGATATACACATTAAATAAAAGGGGGGCAAACGGGAACCCCCCTGAACCGCACAGGGAGCGAACCACAGCGGGCAATAAACCGGAACAGAACGCCGACAAGGCGCCGACAACAGGCTCGGGCTCCTCCGCCTCCATTGTTTAAACAGGAGGCTTGAAATCGGGCCGTGAAGATGCTCCGGGAAAGAAAGCATCGGGATGCGTTGGGCAACGTTCCCATTTTTGATCCGAGTCCACAATGAAGCACGGAGATAGGATAAGATACAGCTACAACTGCATGCGAAAATATGAATCCATTTTAAAAAAAAACCAGCGATTTCTCAAAAAAAAAAAAAAAAAGGCGGTAATTGATGCCGTTTAACAGCAGCGTTATTGCCACACAATTTTTTGTTGTTACGGATTTTGATGTTGCAACAGGGCTTTACACACACACATTTACTATACCACGTGAATTACCAGGAACATCCTTTTCTATGTTTGCGTGATTTATTAAATCATAAATCATAATAGCATGTGCCAGAAATCCTTTCGAAGGCCATAATAAGGTAACAATTATCCTCTGAACTCCTTTCTCTGTCTTCAGAGAATAAAATGCATTAGCAACGTACCCATTTGCTGCCCCATGATGGAAAATGAAAGCGGTGGTTGCGCCGTTGGCTTTCGGCCCCTGCAGTTGGCTGGGAGTGAGCTTTGCTGCTGAATGTGCTGTCAGAGGCAGAAAAAGAACAGTTTCTCCAATATTTTTTAAGGAAAAATCCTTAAAAAGACAGTAAGGAAAAATTGAATTGAAGAGGTTTGGTTTTGCACGTGTGCAAGGGATGTGGAAAAAGGTGTGGGCTTGACTTGAACCCATGCCTTACAGCTGCTTCGTTGTATGCAACGAGTCACAGCCTGATGCAGGGGGATCACTGCGTTTTACTCTGGGCAAATATGGACAAGTACAGCTAGAACCCCCGCCAAGAAGGTTTTAGGGCCTTCTAGACCAGCCTGTTAGCGTTCGGAGTCCCGCGCCTGATGCCTGGCACAGTGAGAATGCTCTTAGGGTACCACGATTTTGCTCAATTCTTTTCGAAGGAAAAATCATATCCAAAAATTCACAGCGTAGGAGGTGCTACATAAAGGCATTACAGACTGGGCAGGGGGTAGAAGCAGCAAGATCATAGGATAAGCATGGCTTCATTATTTCAAAGAACGTATAATTTACTCCCTCAAATTTTGATTTTTTTTTTTTTTTTTTTTAAATCCATGTCTATGGGACAAGAAAAATATTTGTAGTTTAAACTACAAAAAAAAAAAATAAAATCAACAGTTTCAGCACTGATCCCGATCTGGGATTCCCTCTGGTTTTGGTTTGTGTTTTGGTTTTTTTTTTTGTGTTTCAGGAAGACACTGTGCCCAAACCACCTATTACAGATCCTAAAAAGTAAAAAGATGGGGACCTCTGAAACAATATATCATTTCCAAGAGTGAAAGTGGGTATTAAGCGTTGCTTTGCTCAAGTGACATCAAAACATTCCTAATAAAGCAATACATAAACACACACTTTCTTCGGTTCAGCTCATGGTATACAAAAGAGCTATTTTTTTTCCTCAGATTTTGCTGATACTTAGGTCTAAATTAAATCTCGGCATCGTGTGACGACCCAACGCTGTACTGTGCTATGCTGATTCCGTGGGAAGCTTACATCTGTAAGTCACTTTAAGAAAGTGCACGTACCACGTTATTGTCCTGAATTACAAATTTAAATCACAGCGATCTGACTCTTTGCTGAATCCGTGTCTGTACCCCTCCACTGTCCAGGTTCTCGCTGTTCAATAATCCCAATAGATTCCGTCGGCTTTGGGTCAGAACCTGGAATCTAGATACTTGCATGGCTCATACTACAGTTCTGCTTAGCGCGTACACGTTTAATTTGGAACATCATTATGACCTGTTCGTACTCTGTCACGTCCAGGGATGGACACGATGCCTAATGAGGCTTCAGAACATCATCGGTGATGGTGACGATGGTTGGCGAGCATCCTTATTAACAGCTATGCTTTCTCAACACCGACATGCAGACAGAGTATCCCGGGAAACAGTAGCATCTTGCGACTCCGCCGAACAGATCACAATCCGTTAATTACTGCCGCGCTCAAATTGCACAGGTTGGTGAAGTTCTTTACGTGAGTGAGAATGTTGACGCGCTGCGTTCATTAGCGAAAATTGTAATTACCTAACGTCCAAGTTCTGCCTAAACCATGAGGAGAGCACGTGTCACCGCTTTTCTAACATTACAGGTGTTAAACCTTATTTTATTTACAGCTTCCAGTAGCTTTCAGCTCAAGTCCTCGTGGCGCCCGCCGCCGCGTAGCTGGAGAAGGCTAACAGACCCCTCCGTGTTCGCATGACAACCTTTGTGCAAACGCATCCTTATTCTGTCATCTACTGGCAGCGGGCTTCCCAGCCATGGTCCCTGCCAGTCCCTACCAGTTTGCCAATTACACAAGCTGCTTCCCAGACATCAGACAAAAATTCCACAAGACTGCTGTGCGAGCGTACCCTAATTAACCATCAGCTTAATTAGACAATTTACTGTGTAATTAGCAGGCAATTAGTCAACACCTCTCAGATCTTATTGACTGCTGTGACAGCCTTCCTTAGCCTACACATTCCCATACGCTTCCGCGACCATGATCCCAGCCCCATCCCGCACGGCAGCAGCCCTTGCGAGGGAAGGGAAATCATATTACAAAACACGGGAAGAGGGAGGAAAATCAATATACGGCCTGTTCATTTATCGAACTGTCTTCTAGCCAAGACTTCCTTTTTTTCCAGCAGCAGCAGGTCAGCTGCTAATGAAAAACCATCCCACTAGAACATTACCTTACGTCTTTTTCACGCGTAGTATGTTTTAGGAATATTTTTTTTTTTTATTTAAACTCTCATATTTCACTGAATTATCAGAAGTCAGGCAAGCAGAAGTTAAGTAAAAAAATAATTCGTAAACTTACTTCCATATTGTAGGTTTAAGTATATGGCCGAGAGGAGTGCAAAGGTGCTGGTAGCTGCTTTTGAAACCTATAGCCAGCACTGTAATTAACTGCTGCGTCGTCCAAAATGCCCCAGGAAAGTCGAAGTAGATTAGCCTTAAAGTATAAAAGTCAATACTCGATAATAATTCGACATTAGTGTAATTCAGCAGTAATATTTTTTTTATGTAGTATGAAATCCTCCACACAAATCTAAAGTTGTACGCCCTTCAGGATGTGCGAATGGACAATTAAAGACTATCATAATATCCATATAAAGGGAATATTAAAAATATGCATTCCTTTTTCCTTTTTCTATAGACCAAAAATGGAATTTTGCAATTAGGTGTGACAAGAGCATTTTGGATAATTCTTAAATTAATAATTCCGAAGTTCATGGGATGGACACACTTGTCTGTTGCTGCAATTAACTCTGGAAGATTTAGTCACAAAAATCCTACACTTTCTGACTGAAAGATGGAGTCCCATAAAACCACTATTTCTATTATAGTAAAATATTTAGGTAATTATAAATCTCAAATAATGATAAGAAACGTTATTTAGAATACACTGACATATATATTTGCATTAGTAATAGGGTTTTTAACATGAGAACCTATCAGGTTTTTTTTAAACATATGGGACTCCATTCTGCTTTTGCAACAACGTCAATCAGGAGTAAATGCAATTATATCACCATGAGATTCAAAAATCAGCTCTTTGCTTTCTTAACTTCTTGTGTGGGCAAATCAGATGTTAAACACAGCCCTACCAGTCTCATTTACCAAGTGGGAACTCAAGACCTGAGATAACTCGAGCATTCAGGAGAAGCATGTTGCCTTTACATAAAAGCTACACTGGTATAACCCAAAATCCCTTGAAAAATGATTAATCTAAACCCCTGTGTGTGGCAACAAACGCCACTTCAGCGCACATCTGCAAACCTTTTAACACAAGCTCTACATCACCACATATGTGCTTGACGTTGATTTAAGTGTCCATGTAGAGTCAACCGGGGACCACGTTTCTGCAGACTTGTTGCAAAGTTGCATGGTCCAACCAGGCATCTTTGGGCAATGTCTGTTGCATGCTTCAGCTCTCTTATGTTTTTCTTGGTGGCGATGGGGAAGAGCGCTCATCCAACAGTGGGGCTGCCATTTAACGTGCACAGCTGAAGAAAGAAACAACTAGCTGGTGCCCGGGGGAAAAGGCACGGTGCTGGAAGCATCTCTGCCCCAACACATCTGCAGCCTGATAATGCTTGTGGGCAGAGGTGGGGCCCCAAAGCGCCACCTAGACTCTTGCAGAAGCCAACATTTGACCACAGCTATCTACTTCACGTATGGATTCTGAATGTAGACCGCAGCAAAGATGCTGTGAAAGCAACTAAAGCATAAAGATTGCTTTTCCTTTACTCCACTTCAGTATCTCAGTAGATCTACCGAAGTCTGGATTGCATTCTGGATTTTCTTACAGTTAAAATGTGGAAACGAGGAAAAAAACCCCAAACTCTGACACGTACAATTAACCAAATGGGGAGGGGGCGGGAAGTCAATGACTTGGCAGCAGGTAAACTTCTGAATTTTATAATGGCAAAACAAATACTTAATTTTTTTCCTGAAAGTCTGTGGTTCTCCATTAAAGTGCATCATGATGATTCCAAAAAAAAAGGGAAGTTTATGCCGTTTGTGCTAAGAAAAGCCTAAAATGTTAAATGTGGCCTTATGCTGTGATTGTCTTGGATAGGCATTTTTTAAATATAACTATTAAGAAAAACATACTGCAACTTATTCTAATAAAGTATTAAATACATTAATGCCACTTACGCAAGTGAGATGTAGTCGGTTGTTTTGAAGAAAGCAAAATACTAAAGAGTCTGCAACAAATCTGAATTGAGAATGAAACTTCAGTGTGAAAATTCTAAATTTCAGAATTACACTTGGCAAATTCTAGCTTACATCGAAACTGCCTTTTTAGCTGAATTCCTAAAATTATTTGAGGTATCGCCAAGATTACCAACAACCTTCCAAGGGCATACACAACAACTACAGAAAACCATACCTGAATGATATTTTACACAAGTAGGTTACATATTTGCTTTTTAGAACCTGTTTATTCAGGGTGTGATATTCAAAAACGTTGAGTACTTCAGACACAGACATCAGGAGCTGCAGATCCTCGGGAGTTCTGGAAAATCCCGCACGTGTGCTCTCTTTGTCTCTCTGTTAATTATTTGCAGATATTTTCAGAACCCCGCACGTGTGCTCTCTTTGTCTCTCTCTCTCTCTCTGTTAATTATTTGCAGATATTTTCAGAAGAATGAGGTAAATGAAGCAAAGGTGGTAAAGAACAAAGCAGCTTCTTCAACGTAAAGAGAAATACTGTTCAGATTTGCATCCATTTTGTTTGACTGATAGGGCTAATAGTTGCGCTATGAATAGAAATCACATCTTCTCCTAAGTACTGGTCACTCACAGATACTCTGCTGAGCAGG